>NC_089394.1:3000000-3324549 GCF_003171515.1 Pyrenophora tritici-repentis
ACTTTAGGTATCACGGAGGCTTCTCTTGAGTAGCGTTAAGAGTGGAGTCTGACAAAAATGTTTCCGAGAACTTGTGACACTTGCCATAAGCAAAGCGTACGGCAATGCAGACAGCTCCCAACAACTCGTACGCCCCCAGAAATAATCTCCATCTCGGAACGATATGAATAATACTCTCAATCCTGCCATATTGACGTACTCAGAAAAAACGCTTCTTACTGGCATTCGCTCCACTTTTACCTGCATCCAGCCAATAGGAGCATTAGCGTCCCTGTACATGTCTCCGACCCAGTCCGACGACTTTACCCTCCACCATCGCAACCATTTCCTCTACATAAAAGGAGCAGAACATTTCCATTTCACATTATCTACCCAGCTACATTCAACAACCACAGAATTCCAACTCTCCAACCAACAAAACACCATTCTTTCCACAAACCCAAACCTTACCCCTCACCAAACTCCAACATGTCCCTCGCAGAAGCCAACCGTCAATACTTTGAGTACTTTACCCTCTGTCCCTGTTATGAAGATATATGCTAACCAACAACCCAAAAGCTTAATCTCCTCCTCCTACGACAGCAAACCCTGGTTCGCAAAAGTAAACAACCAAGTCGCAGACTTCCTGCGTGCTGAACTATCCTGGATCGGCATCCCATTCGTCAACATGGGATCGAGTAACGAAGCCACGGGAGAAGTCCGACTTTTGGACTATGCGTGTGGTACGGGGCTTATGACTAGGGTATGTTTTTTCTCCTCTTTGTGGTCTTTCCCTTGGCAAGTCCGTTATTATATTCTTCTGGTACATACAAACGGAAACAAAACACACATTCCTTCCAACACAACAGATGCCTTTTCCTGAAAAAACTCAATCCACACACAGGTCTTCGCCCCCTACGTAACCTCCACCGTCGCTATCGACATATCCTCAAAAATGATATCGGAATACACCTCCCGCGCCGCCTCTTCCCCTTCCCCCTCTTCCATCACAGCAACAACCGGTAACCTCTTCGATAAAACCAACCCCTCACCTCCAGAACTCTCATCCCCCCAGTACTTCAACTTCGACATCGCAACTGTAGGTTTCGGCTTCCACCACTTCGAAGACGTGGTGTATGCGGCAAGCCAGTTGAAGCAACGGTTGCGTCCTGGTGGTGTGTTGGTAATTAATGATTTCTTGGAGGGAGGGGATGTGCTTGTTGATGAGGGGGGGGATGTGGTGGAGGGGAGTGAGGGGGTTCATCATCACCATCATCATCACCACGGACACGACCACGGCCATAAACACGCAGATGCGGATGCTAACGTAACCCACGACACCGACGACACATCCGCCGCCTTCCACAAGAAAATGAGCGCCTCAATCGTCGTCCCGAACTTCACCGTCGAGGGCGTGAGGAAGTTCTTCACAGAAGCCGGGTTTGTAGACGTGGATGTTGTGACGAATAAGGAGAAGAGTTATATGGAGTTTGGGGGGAAGAAGGTGTATCGGACGATTTTGTTTGCGAAGGGGAGGAGGCCTGTCGACGAGAAGAGTGAGCTTTGAACTGTGAGAGTGGAGTGGAGTGGAGTGGACGTGTGCATGTAGATGAGATAAGATTTGTAAATTTCAGAATACAAGGAAATACATAGGGAAACAGTGACCACCACTCTCACAAACCTCCAATGGTGAGATGTATATATCAACACACCATACCATGGATATCACCACCCCACTATACACACTATACATAATAAAACGAAACGCCTCTCAACCCCAGCACTACACCCACCTTAAACAAAAATATTCCTCACCACGTCTCCTCAACCCTCAAATCCCTACTCGAAAACCCCACCCCAACCCCAAACACACCCATAGGCATCACCCAATTCTGCCTCCCCACATCCCAATAGCTCAAATCGCGTCTACTAATATCAAACCTCACCAACCTCTTCTCCCCCATCTTCAACTCCACCTTTTCAAAACCCCTCAGCACGCGAACAGGGAAATTAACCTCCTCACCCGTCTCGGGATCTTTGTAGTTTTGGGGAAGAGAGATGTAGAGTTGGACGACTTGTGCGCCGTCCTTGTCGCCCGTGTTTTCGAGCGACACGGAGGCGGTGAGGATGGTGGTGTAGAGGTCGGGGTTTCCGCCGGGGCCGCCGCCTGCGTCGCTGAGGGGGATGGGGGGTCGATTGGGGTGGGAGGGGAGGAGGGGGATTTGATGCCGCTGATGGAGGTGAGCCAGGGGTAGATGTAGCGTTCTACTTTGTGGAAGCCTGGGGGGAAGAGCACGGATTCTGGATTGGGCAGTTCGGTGGAGTAGGTTGGTGGTGTTAGGCCTGCAGGACGCGCTTTGGGAAGAGGGGTCTTTGGGGCCTTTGCTTCGATGAGGAGGGACGATAGGGAGAATTCGGTGTAGGAAAGTCCGTAGCCGAACTCGTAGCGTGGAGTGATGTTTTGCTTGTCAAAGTAGCGGTAGTCGATGTAGAGGCCTTCGGAGAAGTTTTGTTGCGGCGCGAGACCATCGGATGGTGTGGGGAGGTACTTGACTTTGCTGCCTGGACCGTAGTCGTCCTCGTTCTTTGCGATTGTATAGGGTAGACGGCCGGATGGGTTTACGTCTCCGAAGAGGACGTCTACAATTGCGTTACCAGACTCTGTTCCGGGTAGATTGGCGATGATTACGGCTCGGACGTTCATGATGTCGATGAAGTTTTCCAGGATGACAGGTCCTACAGTGTGAATAACAACAACGACGTCGCCCATGCCTTCGCCGCAGCCTTTGGCTACATCCTGGATGAGCTGATCTCCACCCTTTTGTAAGTTTAGATCGGGCCTATCGCCACGAATGTTCTCGTAGCGCTCGTAGCCTTCTCCTGCATCAGCGTTGGCGAAGACAATGCAAAGGTCCTGGTCCTCGAGAATCTCCTTGGTGCTGGGGAGTTTATTCTCCAGCCAATCCGTGACGTAAACAGTCTCGTTGTCGAAAGCTTCTCGGATAGCAGACAACGGCTCAACAAGATACGTGAAGTTGACGGCACCAGACCCCCAACCTGAGGCCAACGTTCCTTCATTGCAGCTCTGATCAGGGCAGTGGTTGATACCTTCCTTGGGCAAACGTGCATCTTCACCAAAGACACCAACGCGGAACTTTGTCTTTGCATTTCCGGTCTTCCAGCCTTTGCGGTCTAGCGGTAGCGTGTTGCCGTCGTTCTTCACCAATACGGTGCCTTCGGCTGCGACACGACGCACCAAATGCCCATGAGCCTCCTTTCCTTCTCCTTGAGCGTTGACGTACTGGTTCACTACACCAGTTTCGTGATTCGAAGGGCTGCCTTCGTGCAGTTTGCCAATGCGATCATTGGCCCAAGAAGAAAAGTTGGGCCCGTCGTTTTCCCATTTGTCTTGTCCGACCTGGTACCAGGATGCAACAATTCGAGTGACCATATCGTCGACGCGATCGATGGGCACACTGCCGTTGAGAACGGCCCTGCTAAGCTCGCCGCCCCACAGGCTGTTGCCCTTGGCCCATCTGAGACCGTCTCCAGGCATAGTCATATCCAAGCCAGCAAGTGCGCTCGCTACACCTGAACGTTGTGCCAACCAGTCACTCTGAACGAAGCCCTGGAAACCAAGTTCATCCTTCAAGACGCCGTTGAGGAGCTTGGAGTTTTGGCAGGCATAGCTGGAGTTGACCTGGTTGTACGAGCACATGACGGACGTCACACCAGCTTTGACAGAGTCGGCAAAGGGCCATGCGTAGATCTCGTGAAGGGTGCGGTCGTCGATGTTGCTAGATATGGCATTGGGTAGGCCCCACTCCCATGCCTGTCTGAAGTGTTCCTGCTCGTTAGCAATGTAATGCTTGGCGGTAGCCATGACACCCTCTTCTTGGATACCCTTGATGGTTTGTGCAGCAGCAATGCCTTGGAGTACAGGGTCGGAGCCGAAGCCCTCCCAGACACGACCGCCAGCTGGCATACGGCCGAGAGGACCCATTGCAGGACCAAGCAAGACGTTGACGCCCTTGAGCCGCGCCTCTTTTCCATGTGCCTTGCCGCGCAGGTACATGAGTTCCTTGTTCCATGTCGCCCCTGTTGTGATGCCGGCGGGGAAGGCGGTGATGTTGTCAGCGAAGCGAATACCCAGCGGTCCGTCCTAGGTGGATTAGCACCAGTAAACAGCAAGCCCATTAGAATACGTACCTGCAGACACAGACTGGGGAATTTGAGCCTATCAACGCGCCCAGTTTGGCCCACGCACAGATCCATAGCCCATCCTGTCCCCGTTGTGATGTTTACCTTTTCAGGCAACGTCATTTGCTTGACGAGTGCAGCCGCCTTCTTGTAGCTCTCCTCCCACGCCTTATCGGTGCCACCCTTTGGCGAGGGATACCACGGCGGACTCAAACCATCTTCGGGCGCCGAAACTTTGTATGCCCAGATTCCTCCCGTCGCAAGTATCAGGACAGTCACTGCGAGGAAGACCAGCAGCCAGCAGCAAAACCGCCCTGGAGCGATGCGAGACTTTGCTGGGCGGGTTGGGAAGGGCGTGGCCGACTCGTTGTCCCTGTCCCTGTACGAGGTTCGGCGTATCTTAAGGTCGCCTTTGCTCTTCTTGCGCCGTATCTTGCTGTCGAATGCGAGGGGATCGTGTTCCTCGAGATCTTCTAGCGTTCCGTTGGAATCTGAGGAGAAGCGCGTCGGGGTTTCAAGATCGTCGTCGACAGGTGCATCGAGTTTGGCATACTGTATGCCGCGACGCAGCTCGTGCGACTCGTAAGGCGCCATTTGGTGTAAAATATGTGAATTAATTCAAAAGATAGGACTGTAAAAGTATAGTTGTGATGGCCGACTTGAGCGACGAGGCTATCGGAACGGCGCGAGCGTGAAGCCCTGTTTATATTGAGGCTAGCATTGAAGTGTGCATGTCAAAGTTGCAACAACAACAACAACAAGTCGACAATCGAAAGGGAAATGGCGAGGCGAATGAATGTCAAGAAGCGAAACTATCTTTGCTGTGGGGGACGAGGGAGCACAGAGAGTACAGCCACAGTCGTGGCTCGAGATGGACGTTTCATCGGGCCGGCATGGCGTCTCGTCCCTGACTAGGTGCCGATCACATGGGGCAGCTCCCCCACTAACCAAGCATCTTCCCGTTCCGCAAGGCTTCGCAAAACCATTCACTTTGTTTGCCTCACAGGCTACTTCATCTTGGTCGGAAGCAGTGGTATTCATTACAGTCATATGGTCAAAGGTACTACCTCTATGCTTACGCGCCAACCTGATCCAGTATACCCTGAAGGTTAATCGACTTTGGTCGCTCGATAGGCAGACCCAGTGCCCTGTCCCAGATGAGTTGTGCGAGCGGGCCCAGACCACGACTGACACCGAAAGTCGCAGTGTAGTAGAGCGTCTCCTTGAAGCCGTAGTGGTGGAAGAGGACGCCCGAAGACGAATCGACGTTGGGGAAGGGGTTCTTAGTCTACGCAAAACGTCAGCAACAAGCCAAGATCCAGGTATTGGCAACGCTTACCTTGCCGTGCTCCTTGAGTACATCGGGTGCAACTTCAGAGTTCTTCTTCACTAGCTGATAGACAGGGTCTGCTGCGATTTCTGGTCGCGCGTTTGCAAAGTCCATGAGAGCTTCAAATCGCGGGTCGGGCTTCCTCAACACGGCGTGTCCGTATCCCGGAATCACACGTCCAGACTTGAGAACGCTCCAAAGGAACTCGTTGACGTCCTTTTCGGTGAACTTCTCACCGACGACCTTTTGCATGTCGAGGATGAAACGCAGCACCTCCTGAGCAGCCAAACCGTGCAAGGGTCCAGCCAGACCTTGGAGACCAGCGCTGTAGCTCAAGAAGGGGTCGCTGAGCGCTGAGCCGACCAGATGTGTTGCGTGTGCAGAGACATTGCCACCCTCGTGGTCACCATGCAGAGCCAGGTACAACCGGAGGAGGTCCTGGAAACCCTCGTTCTCCTTGCCTGACTTGCCCAACATGGCAGCAAAGTTGTATGCCCAATCTTGGTTCAAGTCGACCTCTGCCGGAAGAGCACCTCCACCACGGTATGCGTTCTGGTAGATTTTCGCGGCGATGGTAGGCAGTTTCGCGAGCAAGCTGATGCAGTCGTCAAAGGTAGGCTCCCAGTAGTCGGCCTTGTTGATGCCCTTCTCGTAGGCCTTTGCGAACTTGGACTCGTAGTTCAATGCTGAGACAGCGCATGCGAATTGTGTCATGGGGTGGAGATCCTTGGGGAAGTCATCTAGCATCTTCTCGACAAACTTGGGAATGCTGGCCTTTTCAGCGAGCTCTCGTGACAGTGCGCGAGTCTGTGATACTGATGGCACTTCGCCAGTGAGAAGAAGCCAGAACATGGCCTCGGGAAGCATCTCGGTGCCAGAAGTACCCTTGGGCAGCTCTTTCTGGCAATCCTTGATCGTCTTGCCATGGAATCGGATACCCTCGTTCGCGTCGAGAACTGAACCTTCCCAGACCATGGCCTTGAGACCTCTTCAGTGTTGTTAGCATGTGCAACTGCTCGTTTCCACGGTTTGCATACCTCATGCCGCCCAGAGCATTCTCGACCTTGACATCACCAAGCTTCTTGTCGCTCTGTGCCTTGACCTTTTTCAAGAGCTCGCGCTTTGCAGGCAGAACCCTCTTGAAAGTAGTCTTGAGATCAGGCTCCGAAGAGGATGAATAGCTGCATGCTTGTACTGAAAAGTAGGTGTTAGGATTATGGGCTATTCAGAAGCGTGTCTACATACCAGAGACAAAAGGACGCGCCTTTTTGGGTTTCAGTTAGCACCAATTCCCTCTATTGAAATTCCGAAGACCTACCTTTGCAGCTCGTAGAGCTCTGGAAGCTGATCGTGCGCTCAATGCCATGGCTAGCTCAATGTGGGGTAGGACGTGGGGGAAAGCAACGATTACTCAACACACAGATTGAAGAACAGGTCAATTGACAAGCTCAATGGAAGTTCTACAGACTTGAAGAGCAGCAGGCCAAAATTGTTGATCGGTAATGCTCGGCAATATTTCCAGACGAATCGCCAGGCACGCGTTGGCCCGTTAATGCGAGCGACGTAACCAACGTACCGAGGGGCACATAGCTAGCTCCTCACGGCTATCCATGGCCTACCTCGGTTCTGACGTCGGCATGGCATTCTGGACAAGCTCTGCCGCAAACACGGTACTGCACATGCATTTACGCGACACGATAGAGTAAAATTGCCTTCCACGGGCTAACGGGATACCGAATTGAAAGAAAGCGCGTGTGGCAAACATCATCACCGAGTTGTTTCCGACTTACGGATATTTTTCCGTCCTGGAGTAGCACTCCTACGCCATCCCACTAAAACGTAGAGCGAGGTTTCTTTAAAGCTTCACTCTATACTTCATACTCACCATGTTGCGCAATATATCACGTTCGGTTGCGCGCCAGAGCAGGTCATCAAGAATCGCAAACCGAGCACCACAACTCCTCCGCCCACTCTCCACGTCCGTATGTCGCATGTCGAGCTCGACGCTCAAAGCTGTAGAACCTCCAGTATCGACAGCTCTACCCGGCGATTCGTTTCAATTACTCCCCGAAGCCGCTAAAGCAGGCCAGGCGGAAGATGCGCTCTTCGAAGAGCAGGTACAAGCCGTGAAGGACTGGTGGGCTTCGCCACGGTACAAGGGCATCAAGAGGCCATACTCTGCAGAAGATGTTGTGAGCAAGCGAGGATCGCTCCAACAATCATACCCTAGCTCGTTGATGGCACGGAAGCTCTTCAATCTACTCGAAGAGAGGGCAGCAAAGGGCGAGCCAGTACACACCAGTGCGTTTATCCTAGTCTGCATAGATAGAGTAATAGCTGATCCTGTGTTTTCAAAAATCAGTGGGTGCAATTGACCCTATCCAAATGTCGCAACAGGCTGCAAACCAAGAAGTCCTCTACGTCTCTGGTTGGGCTTGCTCGTCCGTCCTGACTACCACAAACGAAGTTTCAGCCGACTTTGGCGATTACCCATACAATACCGTACCAAACCAAGTGCAGCGCCTCTTTAAGGCTCAGCAGCTACATGATCGCAAGAACTGGGACACCAGAAGGAAGATGAGTGCGGAGGAAAGGGCAAAGACACCTTACTTGGACTATATGCGACCCATCATTGCTGATGGCGATACTGGGTGCGTAGATATGGCTCTAAAGCGGGATATCGTAACTAACACTCTATAGCCATGGAGGTCTATCAGCAGTCATCAAGCTGGCAAAGCTCTTTGCAGAGAATGGAGCCGCGGGTGTTCACTTCGAGGACCAACTCCATGGCGGCAAGAAGTGCGGACATCTCGCTGGAAAAGTCCTCGTACCAGTCGGAGACCACATCAACCGCCTCGTAGCTGCAAGATTTCAATGGGACATGATGGGCTGTGAAAACCTAGTCATTGCACGTACCGATTCGGAGAGCGGCAAGCTCATTTCCAGCGCTGTCGACGTGCGAGATCACGAGTTCATCAAAGGTGTCACAGAAGACACCGAACCGTTGGCCGAGACACTACAGAACATGGAAGCAGCAGGTGCGCCGGGCAAGGAAATCGACCAGTATGAGGCAGCATGGGTGAAGAAGCACAAGCTTGTTACCTTTGACGAGGCCGTTGTCCAACACCTCGAGAAGGAGAGCGCATCCCAATCAACAATCGATTCATACCTCGCCGAAGTCAAGCAGAACCCCGACTACTCTCTTCTCAAGCGTCGAAATGTGGCAGAAAAGTACACCAAGACACCAGTCTACTTCAACTGGGACATTCCACGCACAAGGGAAGGTTTCTACCACTACAAAGCTGGCGTTGCCGCAGCGACAAAGCGCGGCAAAGAATATGCTCCTTACGCCGACCTGCTCTGGGTCGAGACGGGCGACCCCAACGTCCAAGAAGCCGCCAGATTCGCCGGCGAAATCCGCGCTGTCCACCCTGGTAAGAAGTTTGTTTACAACCTTTCCCCAAGCTTCAACTGGATGGGCCAAGGCTTCTCTGAGGAAGCTCTCAAGTCATTTGTCTGGGATCTGGCGAAACATGGCTTTGTGTTCCAACTTATCTCACTGGCGGGTATACACTCTACTGCCACGATCACATGTGAACTAAGCAGGGCTTTCAAGGACGAGGGTATGTTGGCGTATGTCAGGTTGGTACAGTCGAGGGAGAAGGAGCTGGGCTGCGATGTCTTGACGCATCAGAAGTGGAGTGGTGCTGGGTACATTGACGGCATCTTGGGCGCGATACAAAGCGGAAGTTCGGGAAGCAAAAGTATGGGTGAGGGTAACACAGAAACAGGATTCTAAGACCCCGTAGAGTTAACCAGTTGAAATGTGTATATCGAGAAACACAGTACATGATGGTAGTCGCCATGTTCTCAAACGTGTAGGCTGATATGGCGGTTGACCCAAAGAGGAAAGGCTTGGTCTGGGGATGTTGCCTCGGTCCAGCCATGTTTCCCGAGCATGCCTCAACACCCGCAGCCACGCGCCAACATTCATCTTGTGCCAGCCACGACTCTAACCACCCCTAGTAGCCCTCCATCTTTTGCCAAAACATGTCGAATAAACCAAGTATACCCGCATGGCAACGCGCCTCGACCGATAACGCTGTATCTTCATCGCCTCTGGAGCAGGAAGACGCCAGCGCGCAACAACAGCCAGTAGAAGCTCCGACGCCGACTGAAGACGACGTTGAAAGCGAAGATGGCGGAATACAGCTATCGGAAAGTTCGGAAAGCGGAGAGTTATTGGAACAGGCGTCTCGCTTTCTAGACGACCCGGCGATTCGCGATGCGCCGAGGGAGAAGAAGGTCGCGTTTTTGGAGTCCAAGGGTGTGAGTGCTGGGGATATTGAGACGTTGCTGGGTGAGAAAGAGGAGGATGATATGAGGAAACAAAGTGTTGTGGAACAGAGTCCTACAGAGGAGAGAGAACCAGAGCATGTTGAGGAGCATGTCGACGAACAGGCGTGGCCAAGTGTAAGTGTCCAATTTCTATAACTGAAGCCCTTGATACATACCAACATCCTCAGTCACCCCCCAGAGCCGTCAACGTACCCGAATATCAACCTCAACCACGCGAAATACCACCCATCGTCACATACCCAGAGTTCCTCGCAAGCACAGAGAAGCCACCACCACTCATAACGACCAACCGCCTAGTAAACACCGCATACATAACAGGAGGTCTGATGGCAAGCATATACGGCCTATCCAAGTTTATCATTGCGCCCATGACAGAAAAGCTCGCAGAGTCGCGGCACGACTTTGCGTCACACACCCAGGCGCAATTGAAGGAACTCAATGAGCGTCTGGGCAAAGCAGTATCGGTAGACCCCGCTACCAAAGTCAAAGCAATCAAGGATATCCCAGACGATGTTTCCGAAGCAGACTCCGACCCAACAGAGCTCTATCACCGCGATTACGGCACGCAAACCACTCCCAACCTATCCCGCCGTCCCTCGACATCCTCACCTCCAGACTCCCACCCCACCGTCACCGCACACGAGAATCGCCTCAAGATTATGAAGATACATCTCCAAGAAATGGAAACCACCAGCAAATCCAGCAACACAGCACGGGATGCGTTGAGAACAAAGGTGTCTGACCTGACCTCGTATCTGTCTGAGATGGACTACCAGAGCCAGTACTACCCGAACATGGGCCGCTACGGGTCGAACTTTAGCTGGATGAGTGGTAATAGTGGGACCAGCAAGAATGATCAGATTGAAGTTTTGAAGGGCGACATTAGAGCCGTCAAGGGTGTGTTCCTCAGTGCGCGGAATTTTCCTACTGGATGGAATGCACCACCGATACCTACGGGCAGGCCGGCTTGATGAGATGGTAGTTTGGTGAAGTGTAGGATTGATATAAATAATATGATTTCTCGCGGGTTAGTTCATACTAGGATGGACATGTTGTTGTACATGACTGCTGTTACGGCTTAGTGAGGTAAATTACGACTTATTCGTTTTACAAAAACTTTCTCACATCAGCTCATGACACATGCTTGGCCATACAGGTTATTCGGAGAGCTCCGGAGTACGGTCGTCTCGATGTTGGCATGTCACTAAAGGGTAGCCACTGCCCCACTATTCTTGCTTGACGTCATACCCGATACAGCAACTCCTAGGCTGGCACCCACTCCAACAACGTGTAGATCTGCCGCTCACACATCCATCAGACCCGAACATTGCTTGAATTTGCAAGAATGTCTGGTTGGGCAAACAAGCTGTCCTCTTTTGGACACCACAAGTCTGACGACAAGGACGATACATCGCTCACCACGCTTCTCGATGTAGACCAATGCGCAGACTTGACGTTCCTGATCGCCACCATAACGGCATCTATGCGACAGTCCCTGGTCGACACATTCACCGCTGAAGAGCTCCCGATCGATTCGAAGACTGCCAAGTCAGAGGAAGAAGTACTGAGGGACGCACCCTCCAACCTCGATGATGTCGATGTTAGCCAAGAAGACAAGATCAAAAAGGAGAGACAGAAACGCGAAGAAGAGGCAAGGAAAGAACTTGCAGAGCCTGAGGTGCAAGAGCTAAAGAAGGAAATGCTAAAGTATTTCGATGGCTGGCGAGGCAACGTCATTAGTCGAATCGGCGAAATTGTCAACTCACGAGAAAAGGCAAAGGAACAAGCAAAATATGTCGAAGGGAAAAGAGTCGAAGAAGTGATCAAGCAATCTGAGGCTAGCATGACAAGTATCGAGAAGCTTGATGATCAGGAAGAAGACGAGGACAAGATCTTCAAAGACCTATACCCAGCTGTCCCAACTACTCTCACTCAACTGGACGAGAGCAAACGGACACTTATCCTGCACTCCCTCGTGCTCATCCTATTGAGTTTAGAGCACTACTCGGCACATTCTCGCGTTCTGATACTCTACCTTACAAGTTCTCTCGGGCTGAGTAGAGCCGTCCTGAAGAAAGATGAGGAAACTGTTGCACAGGGTCTATTGGAGGCAGCATCTCAGCAAATCAACGCCGACGCTGAGACTAAAAAAGCAGCTGAAGCATCACAGACGGCTCGGAAGTGGAAGGTTGGACTTGCCGGTGTTGCTGGTGCTGCGCTCATCGGAGTGACAGGTGGGCTTGCTGCTCCACTCCTCGCAGCGGGTGTGGGCAGTATGATGGGTGGTATCGGTCTAGGAGCCACAGCCGCAGCTGGCTATCTCGGGACGCTTGCTGGTTCCTCTGTCCTCGTAGGTGGACTCTTCGGAGCGTACGGGGCCAAGATGACTGGAAGGGCAATGGACGAATATGCCCGACAGGTAGAAGACTTTGCCTTTATTCCCATCCACCGCACCCAAGATCCCGAAAATCAAGACAACGAGTCTCGTCGCCTTCGTGTCGCGATAGCTGTTTCCGGCTGGCTACGCGAACCCGAGGAAGTGAGTAAACCATGGCGATACATCAACAAGGGAACGGAGGGCTTCGCACTGCGCTGGGAACTCGAGGCTCTCCTCAAGCTCGGACACAGCCTAGAGACATTCGTCACAAGCGCAGCCTGGGGTTACGCAAAGAAGAAGATTATCGAACAAACTGTCTTCGCCGCAATGGCAGCAGCAATGTGGCCGCTCGGCCTCCTCAAACTCGCAACCATGCTCGACAACCCCTTCTCCGTGGCCAAATACCGCGCGGAAAAGGCAGGAGAAGTCCTCGCCGACGCCCTCATCAACAAAGTCCAAGGCGAACGCCCCGTAACGCTCGTCGGCTACTCCCTCGGCGCCCGCCTCATCTTCTCCTGCCTCGAAAAACTCGCCGAGCGCCGAGCTTTCGGTCTCATCGAAAACGTCGTGCTAGTCGGCGCCCCTTGCCCCTCTGACGTCGCAGACTGGCGGCGCATCCGCTCCGTCGTCAGCGGCCGGTGCGTAAACGTGTTTTCGAAAAAAGACTACATCCTCGGTTTCCTATACCGCACTTCGTCTGTGCAACTTGGTGTCGCTGGTCTCCAGCCCGTTGTTGGCGTTCACGGCGTGCAGAATGTTGATGTGTCTGAGCTTGTTGATGGACATTTGCAATATCGCTTCATCACGGGTTCTATCCTGCGTAAAATCGGGTTTGAAGATGTTGATGTTGAGGAGGTGGAGCGTGCGGAGGTGGCACTTGCGAAGGAAAATAAAGCGGTTGAGGAAGAGAGGAGGAGGAATGAAGAGGGTAGGCAGGGGGAGGGCGGCGATGAGGAGAAGGAGAAGGAGGAGTTGGAGAAGGCAGTGCGGGAGAAGCAGGAGAGGAGTTGGATGCAGGTTGTGCAGCAGAAGACTAAGGGGCTGGATATTGGGGGCGTTTTTAAGGGGTTGCCGGGGAAGGTGGCGCCGGAGAAGGAGGCGGAGAGGAAGGCGGAGGCGAGTTCGGGGGGGGTTTAAGGAGGGTGTGTAAGGGTTTGAAATATGGGCAGGGGATCATGTGGAAATAGTTTGTAGGTGTTAATCGGTTGTATTATTTTTCTTTAACTATACAATAAAAGCTGTTTGTTGAGGGTTATGACTAGTACACTAATCAGGTAGAATTATCTCCAACACAAGTAGAAAAATAGTATGCGACGCGTACTTGATTACAAGAAATCAGAAATTCAAATCCCCTTACTTTATCCATTCCTATAACCTCCATTATCTACGTGTTTTCTCCTTGTCACATCCTATCACTGTGGTGGTTCACTATGCACATCTAGAGGAAAGAGTAGCGCGGCTTTTGTTTAACACACATGTTATCACGAAATGATTATATATATATTGTAGGAAACGAAGGGATATATATCCCAATAGATAAAAAAATATGACCACATTGCCGAGAAACAATCACAAGTTGACAGCCGTACACCTGTACACCCGCTCAAATATTCAGTCTCTCAATCATACCCTCTAACTCACACACAACATCATTGTACACCGCTGCCTGAAGCCTTTTGCTTTTAAGCTTAGTGCCAAAACCAAAGTTACACTGTAGACACTTTTGCGCAATCTTCTGGTACTCAGGTCCCAGAGGAGCTCGTCCAGATGCTAGACGACGAGCTGCGTAGACCTGGTCATTGCAGTCTCTCGCTATCATTTTCTCCTCGAGCGGTTTCCAATGTGCGATTTCGAGTAGAGCGACGCCTAGGAAGAAGAGAGGAAGGTTGTTGATTCCGTAGCGGATTTCGTCGCTTACTTGGTTTATTGCTTCGATGTCGTCCATGACTGTGGGCTGGTGAGGGGTTGATATTTGAGAGCTGAGATGGAGCGTTTTCAGTGATGTTTCGTCGAAGTTGGTTCCGCTTCCGAAATAACCTAGCTGGTTTAGACGCCAACGTTCCTGGAGCCATGGTGTGTCATTGTATTGCAAGATTGCTATAGCAGCTTTATGGGCGAGCTTGAGCTGGTCCTGCAAATCGAGGGCGTCATCGGCTTCTTGCTGCATGATGTCGAATACAGAGTAGACTGTATTGTACTCTGGCATGTTGGGTGTCTTGCGTTTGGCGAACATACTTGTCAACGAGCGAGCCGGCTCGCTCAGCTCGCTCGGCTTGGACGTTTTGACCAAGCCGAATGAGCTGAGCGCGCAGTGCGCGCTTGCAAGCCGAGCGAGCTTAGGGATAGGCGCTCGCTCAGTCAGCTTGCTTAGCTTGGTTGGATGGGGCGGTTGGAAACTTGGGGCTGAAGGACTTGGTGGAGGGGCAATCTCACGATGATTTTTAGGTGTAGTGCGTAAGTTCGAAACCTAGTTATAACCTAAAATACACTCTTTTTTGCTATATTTCTAGCAAATAAGCTACTAAATTTCCGGCTAACGGCCTGGCAACAATATTCTCCTTCTGCGACACTTCACTTACTACTTATCACCCACCACACTCACCTATACTCCATCAACGCGTCTCTATTTGCAGCTATTATCTACCTCGCCGTTGCTATAATGCCAGCAAAAAGAACACGCGTTAATGCTCTAGAAATCGCGACAACTTCGAAGCGCCCTAGAGTCGCAGCGCGTCATCGCGGGACTGCCAGCCAACCTGTGCTAGTCGATACTCGGCCATTCTCACCATCTCCACCTCCTCCACCGCTGTCGCCGCGTCAAGCTCTCGTCGCCGCGCCACAAGCACCAAATTTTGAAGCGACCCTCCGAGAGTCGCGCGCCGAAGAGACAATCATCCCACCACCTGAGGGCAGCGAGCATGCCACTGTTGCAGCTTCAGGAGCAGCTAGCGAGGCTGTCGACGAGGGTTTCGTATGGGTAGAGGACAAATACGACGGCTTTAATTGGAGTCGCTACCCAAAGCACTGCAAGCCGCCCACATCACTTTCGAACCGAGCAAGCTGGGTATACAGCCATAGCTATCGCATCGCCTTGCGCAGCAACGTCGCAAAAGTCACGTGGATCTGCCACTATTGCTATAAGCACAAGTTCACTACTGTTGGCCGTGGCATACATGACGTCTCGCAGTCTCCATCAGCGCCAGCACGTCATCTCGGAGAAGACAAGAAAGGTCATGGCTTGAAGCCTCCAAGTAAGCGCACTACCGTCGCTCCTCGGAAAGAAACTCTCCTCGAACGCGCCCTTCAGAAGGGCTGCTCTCAGGCTGTTGCCAACGAGCTTACCAACTTCAATATACAAGAGTTTAGGCTTGCGGCCGTCACCTGGCTCGTCGAAAACAACCTCCCACTCTCACAATTCGAATCATCGTCTTTTCGCAATATGATACAATTAGCTAGCGTAGAGGCAGAACGAGCCCTGTGGGCATCTCATAACAGCGTCTCACGATACGTTATACGCCTGTACAACTACCTGTTACCAAAGGTTGTCGCAAGCCTTTCAGAATCAATGAGCAAAGTCCATATAAGCTTTGACGGATGGACGACAAAAGGTGGCAAGCGCGGTTACTTAGGTATCGTCGCCCACTACGTTGATAGCTCTGGCGAGCTCAGGGACTTGCCTATTGCGCTCCCACAACTGACAGGTGCCCACACCGGCGAGGCCATGGCTGAGGTCGTGATGGCAATATTCAAGCAGTTCGAAATCACTGTGGGCAAGCTCGGTTACTTCGTCCTCGACAACGCACATAACAACAACACCACGATCAACACTCTCGCCTTGCAGATGGGCTTCAGCGCTACCGAGCGTCGCCTTCGCTGCGGTCCTCATACGCTTAATCTCATTGGCCAGATGCTACTCTGGGGTGAGGAGAAAGAGTCCTACGACAACGAGGAGACTGAGCGCGTGAACGAAGCTGAGAACATGGCTACTTGGCGAGGCGATGGACCATTAGGAGTGCTTCTCGCGGTTATCAACTACATCAAAACACCACAACAGTACGCTCTTTTTGAGAAGTATCAGAAGCTCGCTATTAGGGACCAGCCTGTCAACGCGCCAACAGAACAGCACAAAATCAAGGAGCCCGTCAAGCCAGTTGTTACTCGCTGGAACTCTTACGTTTCGTGTTTTGAGCGCGCTGTTGAGTTGCAATTAGCGGTTAATGGGTACGCCAACTACCATATTCAGAAGATTGAAACTGAAGACGCGTACGCCCGAAGTCGTAACAACAAGCTGCCTGCAGCGCCGGATTGGATGAGGTCTGATGGGATCAATGCCCATGACTGGCAGGTGATTGCTGAGTATATTGATGTGCTCAGGCCACTGAAACAAGCTACAAAACGGCTTGAAGGCCGCGGCAAAAGCGGTGCTTTTGGAGCAATCGCTGAGGTTATTCCAGTATTTGAATACTTACTTGGAGTCTATGAGGACCGCTTGCAAAGCTATGAAGACGTCATTCACGATGAGCATACAGAGTCACCCGAAGACCACCTTGCTATCAACCTCCGCGCTGCCCTAGTTAAAGCCCGCGAGTACTACAACAAGCTCGACCTCTCGCCAGCTTACTATGCTGCTACAATCCTTCATCCTCGCTACAAAAGCTACCTTGACGCAGCGTGGGCGGATAAGCCTGATTGGCTAGAGAGCAGCAACCGCAAGTTTCAACATTTGTGGGCGGAGTACAAAAGCTTACCGAAGCCGCGCTTACGCCCCAAAGTCAGGCACAATGATATAGACGACGCTATCAACAGCTTTATTGAGCCTGCAGGGCTTACGGAGAACGAGGAGGATGAATATGAGGCTTGGAAACGCAGCGAACCGATCGCTAGCGAGGGCGTCGACCCTATAAAATACTGGGTAGGACTCCGCGATCGCTACCCCAGCCTTAGCAAATTTGCTATCGACATGCTATCAATCCCAGGCTCAAGCTGTGAGTGTGAGCGCTTATTCAGCGAGCTGGGTGACCTCCTCGAGCCCCGTCGGCGCAGCATTTCTCCGCAACTTCTAGCAGCAATACAGTGCGATCGACGATGGATAAGAGCTGGATTTGGCAGTGGTGAGGTGCCTGTAAAGGAGGCTATCAGCGATGAGGAGATGGACGCGAAATACGGTGTACATAAGTGGGATATTAGCTGAGAAACTCAACACCAAGGTTTCTATATAACTTTCCTAATCGGGACTGAGCCCATCAAGCCGAGCGAGCTGACAGCCCTGTTTCAGCCAATCCGAGCGAGCCGAGCGAGCTGCTGGCCTCCGCTCAATTGGCTGAGCTCGCTCAGCTTGCTCATTGACATCTGTGTTGGCGAAGAACATGTGTTTATACAGTTGTGGCGTCTCCAAGTAGCCGACGCAGTTCTTGGTTGGAGAACTGTCGCACGCTCGGTAGCTTCGCTTGAGATAGTTGCAAATGCTCTTTTCAAGGCAAAGATTGAGTTGAATTGTAATCGGTGGCATTGCAGTGGTCAAGGTAGATGGTGTGATACTCAGAGTAGTTGTATCATCGCCGAAACGGACTCGTTTGGCCTTCTTTTTACTTGATGTGGCCTGCGCAAGATCCGAAGATGCTTTCTTCTTCAAGATATTGGTAGGTGGTGTTGTATACGAATCGGATGGCAGGGCTGCTGTTAGGGTCGCCATGGGACCTGAAGCCGTCGCAAGGCAATGACTTGACATCATACTCGTCGATTGTACGTACAGCCATATGGGTGGCTCTCCAGGGTGACTGGATGATGTTAGCTTTCCTCGCTTATACAGAGAATAAGTTAACTTAGGTCTTACAGGTTGCCGGCACCTGCCCTTAGTTCATGACAAGAGATGGCAAGGTCAAGATGAACTTCAGTATGGACCTCTGCATCCAAGCATAGTTTGGCGTAATGTCCGCGGTGCGCTGGATTATCGCAGCACCAAGCATCGCAAATGGCTTCATGCAGTTTTTGTGATGCACTTTGAATCGAATGAAATCGACCCGGGAGCGCCTTGTGTCTGATCAGGGTACCTGATGTTTTGGCATTTTGCTGGAAAGCAGTCATTTGCTGTCTCAAGGCTGCAAGCTCGCCATTGCGGTCTCGTAGCTTTGCTAAGCCTTTTTCGAACTTGGATTTGTCAAAACATATTGCGACAGCTCCGCGTAGACGTTTGATGGCATATTTGAGCTTTTCATCCTGGTGGCGGTGGTTATGGTTAGTATGACTATCACAGGAAAGCAGCGATGCCGCCTAAGATGGCACACGGACCTTTTGCTTTTGTTCTTGCAAAATGTTGAACTTCTTCATCTCTTCCTCCATAGTTTCCGCAACATCCTTTGTCTCCTGAATAATACTGCAGCAAATGTAGAGACTGTCTTTGAGTACTTCACTCAATTTATCGTCCAGTTCCTTGCTGGTCCATCGCCAGTCCTCCTGATCTTTGAGCATATGCTCAGCAGCTTGCTCATCCTCAACTAGTCGCAGCAATAGGCAGCATTCGTTGAGAAAGATACCATCGGTAACTCTGAGTTGCAAGGCAATAGACTTGACCTCCTTCGACCAATGGCGGAAGGTATGCAAGCCATTGGATACGGATGAATAGGCACGCACAGCCTCGAAAAGTATAGGTAGAACACCGAAAACTAAACCAGCAACTTCGATTCCAGACATCGGGCTGATATTATGAAGAATGATCGTGCAGATATTGTTATCATCTAGTGGTGTATTGAAGGTTTGCCTCGTTCAGCCCTGATGCACAGCCTGATGCGCAGCCCCGCATCATCATGTGGCCCCAGTTGCTACGCCGCATCCCAGATTGCCTCCTCTTATCCCCCCACCAGAAGACGTTCATATTATTTGACTTCGTGCTTTAGGTGAAGCAGTGCAAACCACAGAATGCAGGTACCTAATCGGCTTGTCACGGACACAGCACCCCAAGACGACGGCGGTGATGTAGCAGAAGAGACATCTTGCAATGCTGCAAACTCGTCCGTTCTACCAAGCGATGGGATCACGACCATGGACCGCATATCATCGAACATTGATTCGTTTAACGAAAATGATCAAATAAAACGCTGGCAAGAAAGCACATTTACCTACGCAGAAGAACAGGACACAGATATTATAGCACGACTCTGTCAGGGGGTCCTGGACTCCTTGGCATACTTCAATCGTGTCATTGCCGGATCTATGGCTAAGAGACAAGAAAATACCCTTAGGCGGTGCTATGCTACTCTAAAGCTCTGGGCTGATGGACATGATATACCGAACGGCAACTTAGACCGAATCTTGGAACGATCGAAGCATCTCCAGCATACAACGCTAGCTGTGCTTCATCCCTTGTGCCTAATCATTTTAACTGGCAAGTTCATTCAGAGGATTGACGCATCTCGACACTAACACGGCCAGGCATAAAACGGTGTGAAGTGCCGGTAGACGAGAAGCTCACGATGGCCCAGTTGCTTGAGAAGACCACCGAGATTTGCAAGCAAGTCAAACTCCTGCTGAGTAACTTCAATGAGTCGACGAGCGATAGTGATAGCAGCGATAGCAGCGATAGCGATGCATCTGGTGACGATATCATCAACAGTGGAATGAACAGCGTTGTGGAAGACGTCAGGAATTACACAGGTTGCTTGCTTGATCTGAGTGCAGCTTTCGAGTGTCCAGCAAATGATATCGAGAAAGAGGTTGCATCAAGCATCGTCAATGTAGAAGAGCGAGCTGCGCATGATTACCATGCACAACTATTGCAAGCCAAATTCCCGAGCGCGCAGACAGAACTCATACATCGACTAGGAGAGACTAGTTGGAACCGTTATCAGCGGATGGTACAAGAAAGAGAATCGAACGCAAATGCACAGATACAGGTCGAGGTGTGCATATATCAAAGCAAGGAGTCCAGATCTTTCAAAGCCGCTTCGGAGTTTCAAGATTCAGGTCTAGGTACATCTCTTCCTTCTGCGCCATCTATTTCGTATGCAGAAACTATAATATCGTTCATGACTAGCATTGGAGGAGGGGAAAGGGTTCATATACCGCCTTTGTCGATAGAGGCGAAGAGTGGAGCAAGATTTGAATGCAACGCATGTGGGAAACAAATCCAAGCCACGACGAACCGCGACTGGAGGTAAGTTTCGCGTCATTGCCACTAAATCAGACTAACTGAATCATTTAGAAAACATCTGTTCGCTGACCTTCAGCCGTATACGTGTTTCTACGCCAACTGTTCGTGGAGCACAACACCCTTTGTAGACCGCCAACTCTGGAGCAGACATCTGGAGCTTGACCATGAGCTCGGACCCGCTTGGAACACATTCGAATGCCCTTTGTGTCTTGAAATGACAGAGCCAGGAAAAAGCGCAATCCTCATACACTTTGCGAGACACATGGAAGACATAGCGCTTGCTGCACTTCCTCGCGATGTTGAATCGGATGCCGAGTCGGATTCCCTTTCCGAGTGTACAACTTCCACTTTTGGTAACCGTATTGAAGCCCCAGAGGATGCTCTACGCGAAACTTCGAGTAATGTAAAGGACACCAATGTATGGCATCTAGAATCTTGTTCCGACAAGTACCCTTGCGACGCATTTGATGATATAGTAAGATTTTGCGAAAAGGGAGAAAGATGGATGACAAAAGAGTTTAAACCCACGTTCCATCCGGATAAGTGCTGCAGGCTGAAGTTTCGAACAGAAGTATCATCCGACCGTTGGATCCATTGGGATGTTGGACATTACACCGGACTTGTTACAGGACCCAACCATGAACCGAGGATTTGCGTACGTCCGATCCTCGGTAGCACATTTGACATATGTGTGATCAAAGACTTTTGTTTCCAGTGGCTTGACAAAGATGTCTTGGCTTGGAAAGAATGGGAAGAATCGAGTGAAGTTACCAGGGCGCTCGTCTTCCAACCACAGTCCGCAACAATCAATTAAGTGGGTCCTAGAAGGTTCAGATTGGATTGATTGATTACCGCTTTAAGCCTAGTAGTTACCTATAGGAGTTTAAGCCCTACCTAGATAGGTAAGTGGGTCTAGGAGAGTGACCGGATTGAATTGATTGTTGCGGAGTCTACTTCCAACACACTTCAAGTTCAAACGACTACGCGGAATTTGTTCTCAACAGTGAACCTATATATAGGGGAGGAAACATGCCGCTCCCAAGGGTTAAGGAAGCCAGCCCCCATCTTCTGGACGAGCCTCCGGTGGATACACACACGCCACAGAAGGATAACACAATTGACAAAACTTTACCATTGCCAGAACCTTGCAGTGCACCTGTCGATAGAGATATCCAGGCTCTACAGGGGTCGAAGCCGATATACAAATGCATCTGCGGGGTTACAAATGATGATGGTCCCGCTGTGGAGTGTATGGGATGTCATACCTGGCAGCACCTAATATGTTACCAGTTGACATCAGAGGAGCAGTGCAGCACACATAAGTGTACGGAATGTTGGCCGAGACCAAAAGATGTGGGGATAGCAGAGCAACGCCAAGCCAAAAGGCGTGCTTGGAAGCAAATCAATTACGACCCAAGATCATTGGCGACTGTGGTTCATCTGGATAATTCTCGGGAGAGGACTGAGAAGATGTATATTGCAATTGCGGAGTATGATTTTGTACCAAAGCATACGAATGAGCTGGCTTTAAGGAAAGGCCAGGCAGTGCGGCCTCTTTTTGCACACGATGAACATTGGCTGATGGTTCAAGAGAGGGACACAATCAGACATGGCCTTGTTCCTATAAATCATCTTTCCCCCATGAAAGATGATTCATATATAACTATCTGCAATCAGAATGACTGCACGAGGTGTTCCAGAGGTTGTGGAACACAGACTTTCCAACAAGCAAGTCAAGTCAAGCCGGCTGACTGGCTCGAGTGGAGCTTGATGAGATGGTGAGCAGCTTGACTTGATCACATAATCAAGCTGAGATAGGTAGCTTGCTTGAGGTTTGACTTGATAGCTTGATAGTCTATACTATAAAATTTCTTAGTGTTAAGTCTCGTGATAGTCGCCACCCCAGCTACTAAGGTCGTACAAAAGCTCTATCTCGTCGTCTGTCGTCGTCGACTTAGCCGCGACCTCGAAGTCGCCTAAGCCGGCTCTTTGCCACCGTCTTACGCACTGTGTAGCCGCCAGAAGTTGCGGTTTTATAGCGCGGCGACGCGGCTCGAGGAGGTCGCCAAGCTCACTAAACAGGCGCTCACACTCATAGCTTAAGGCTGGGATAGAGAGTACGTCGAGCGCGAGCTTGCTAAGGTTAGGGTAGCGATAGCGTAGCTCTACCTAGTATTTAATAGGGTTGTTTGCGTGATTGCTACCCTTCTCCGCGCGCGGCTCGCTACGCTTCCACCGCTCGAACTCGTCGTCGTCTATAGTGTTGTTGATGGAGGCGCTAGGGTTGATAAGGCCGTCAATCGCGTCGTCTATGTCGCTCGTAAGGACCTTAGGGCGCCTCACCTTGCGCGGTGAGGCGCTATATAGCTGCCGAAGGGCGCGAAAGTTGCAGTTATTAGCGATGAGCCACTTAGGTTTATCGCTCTAGACAGTGTTACAGTACGTTTTGTAGTACGGATGGAGTATTATAGCAGCGTAGTACGCCGGCGAGTCGTCTAACTTGTCGTAATACTCGCTGATTTTTGTAACGGTTTGGGCCTTGCCAAGACCGACTTGGGTGAGAGTTGGGTACGGCTATCGCTACCACACTTTCTCATCACACACACCTATATAGCTGCAGTCCCTCCATAGCTACACAATGCAACGCAGTCCTCCTCCTCTCCTCACAACGCTACAATTTTAGCCCACGCGGCACGTAATTTAATGGCGAGATGGTCCTCAGGCGCCTTATTGTCAAGGTTGTCAGTAATCAATATCTCATCAATATTGTTGTTTGATTTGTTTGATTCGGAGCCAACCAACTAACCAACAGTTAGCCACTGTATTTCTGTCAATCAATCAACCAATCTTGAGAACAAAATGTTGATAGGATTGGTGTTGTTTGATAGTAAGCGAGGGAGGGGGATACCTAGGTGAGGCCTCTGGGATAGCTGCTCAACGACGAATTCTTAGTGTTGGATCTTGCTTACTAAGCCTACTCGCGTGTAAGTTATATGACCTAGGTTCCATCCCATCTCTCACTCACTCCAGGCTAGTACGTACGAGGCTTAGCGCCCACAACGCTAGCTGGCAGAGACATAGATCTCAATTCCTGTAGCACAATACACAACACGATTCACACATGTTCTATTCCTAGTGCTACTGACATCAGGCTTATAACATTTAACAACACCTTACTTTCTCGCGGCTCCGGCTTACTTTTAGCCTTATCCATGCCCTCTATACCAGCAAAACGCAAGCCCGAGGCTGCCGAAGAAGCTGATACTCCCTTCAAGCGAGCACAACGTACGCGCAAACCTACGCTCAAAGCGCTGTTGGGTGACGGCAGCCAGCCAACCCAGCCGATAGAGCTGCCAGAAAGTACGCCGGATCCGCCTACAGAGCCGCCTACACAAGTTATCGAGCCGCCCACACGGGCTATTGAACCGCCATGTAAGCCTGTACAACAACCCGAGGAGCGCCCTCGGCGGGCATCACCACTGCCTATTTTGGCTGCCTCACAAGCCTCTCGGCTCACTGATGAGCCAGCCTGGGAGTCGCAGTTAATGTTTGATAAGCCAGAGGACTCTATTGTACAGCCTTTAGCTTTCTCTAGCGCTGCCACTGAGGCTTCGGTGGAGGAGGATAGCGCTGTGAGCGTCGATTTTCGCGACTTTGAGGGCGTCGATTGGTCGCGATTAAAGGGGTTTGTCGCGCCGCTGAGCACTCCACGAGGCAAGGCAAGCTGGATTTTTCAACACGGCTGGCGTGTCTGGAAGGAGGGTACTCACCACCCAGATGAGTTGTACTTTGTGTGCAAGTACTGTCATATTCATAAGCTACCTAATGGTGTACACCGAGTAACGAAGTCAACCACTGCCGCCAACGGGCACCTCCAGCTTGATAAACCTGGTCATCGGCTCAGCAAAGATGGTCCAATCCTAAGCAAACCTCTCCGCAAACATGGACAACAATCACTTCGTCAGGCAGCTCTAAGCGGTGTCAAATTTAGTCTAGAGGCGTACAAGACTATAGGAAACTTCGACGTACAAGAATTTCGGCAGGCAGCTGCGCTCTGGCTGGTCGACAACAACAGACCACTCCGCGAGTTTGAGACGCCGGCTTTTCGCAAGATGATCAGGCTTGCTAATCCTGAGGCAGAGGCGGCGTTATGGAGGTCTCATAACAGCGTGTCAGCGTTCGTGATGAGGTTGTACAGTTGGCTACGGCCTCAGGTGGTGCGCGCGTTGGCTGAAGCCGAGAGCAAGGTACATATAAGCTTCGATGGGTGGACGACAAAAGGCGGCAAACGTGGCTTCTTTTCTGTAGTTGCTCACTACGCCAACAGTAAGGGCGCGATAGTTGACCTACCCATCGCGCTGCCGCAGCTGGTGGGTGCCCACACTGGTGAGGCGATAGCTGACGCTGTAACCAAAATCCTGCAATCCTTCAGCATTAATCGCAGCAAACTCGGCTACTTTGTGCTCGATAACGCTTACAATAACGACACCGCTGTTAACAAACTCGCCGCGATGTACCACTTTTCTGCCTCCGATCGCCGCCTCCGCTGCGCTTGCCACATACTTAACCTTGTTGGCCAAACGATTATGTTCGGGAGGGATGCTGACGCGTATAACAACGCCCTGGAGAACACAAAGATGGAGGATTTTTACATGAAGGAGTGGCGGAAAGAAGGACCGCTTGGCGTGTATCTTGATATTATCAACTACATCAACACGCCGAAGCAGTGGAGTATTTTTGAAGATTGCCAACGCGAGGCAGTTAACAGCATGCCCACAGGCGCCAGCGGCGGCACTCGCGAGCCAATTAAGCCGTGTGTTACACGTTGGAACAGCTATTACGACTGCTTTAAGCGCGGAGTTCAGCTCCAACAAGCTATCAACGCATACGCCACGTACCACATTCGCGAGACTGAACAGGCTGACGAACAGGCAGCTATTAGAGGAAACAAGCTGCCTGATGTGCCGCGGTGGATGAGGTCAGACGGCCTTACGGCGGCTGACTGGGCGGTGATTACTGAGTACATGGCGATACTGCAGCCGCTCAAGTTTGCTACAGATCGCCTCCAAGGCCGCGGCAAGTGTGGCCGTTTTGGCGCACTCTACGAGGTCATCCCAGTATTTGAGAGTGTGATAACTGAGCTGGATGCACGCCTTCGGCCATACGAATCGGTCAACCACGAGCCATCTGAGGCGCCCGAAGATCACATCCCGATCAACCTGCGAGCCGCGAGGCGAAAAGCGAGCAATTACTTTACTAAGATCCTCCAAAGTCCCATTTACTACGCAGCTACGGCACTACATCCACGATATAAAACATACTCTAAGCGCTTCTGGCGCGACAAACCTACACAATTGAGCACCGCGCACGCGAAGTTTCTGCGGGTTTGGGCTGCCTACAAGCCTGCCGCTGCTGCCACAACACCAACCCCTGCGCCAAAACCTACCATGAGCAGCTTTGACGACGCTATCGACGCTATACTAGATGAGGACGGCGAGCATACATTGGAGGTGGAGGATGAGTACGATAGCTGGTTAAAAGAGCCTATGTGGACGTCTGATCAACACAAGGAGGGTCCAACAGCTGTACAGTACTGGTTATCGTTGAAGCCGAAGTATCCACATCTTTCACGATTGGCGATCGACGTGTTGACTATACCCGCCTCCAGCTCTGATTGTGAGCGCGTTTTTGCGGGAACTGGCGATATAATTGAGCCACAAAGGCGGAAAATTGGCGCGCAGTTACTGGCTGCTTTGGTGTGCTTGCAACGGTGGACTCGTGCAGGTTTTACAACACCAAGCACGACAACAGCAGCAAAGCATACTGATGAGGAGCTCACGGAAGAGTTTGCGATAGGAACGTGGGAAGAGCCGCCTGCAGAATTGTCATAGAAACGTCCCTTCAGAACCTTAAGTCTATCAATATTCAATCAATCAACCAACCAAAAATTGGCTCTTCAGTCTCATCAACTCAAACAAACAAACTGTAGCCCTAAGAAATGAGCCAGTCAATCAACATCTACGCCTCAAATGTTGGTTGTTTTGTTTGTTGACTTCTCTGCTTATTGTGCGCGTTGTAGTCTACCGCCTCGTACGCTTTAACGCGCTGCTCGTAGTACGAGAGTATAGTAACAATAAGAAGTGTAGGACGAAGGTCTAAGTAAAAAAGCGACACTAAAAGCGTAGTATACGAGGCTAATAGTAGTAGAAAATATAGGATAGAGCATGCTATGCACGGCGTGAGGTTACATAGATCGCTTACTAAGCTACGTTTACAACACTAAAAAACTATCATGAGATCGCTCCTACTGCAAAACCAGCAGCCTCACCAGCAGCTAGCTGCTGCCTCTTCCCCGCTCAAGCTGACCAAGCTACTCAAGCCGGCTTCCTCCTCAGCTTGACTTGGCTTGTTAATTACTATGAGGCAGCTTGACTTGAGGGAACAATCAAGCTTCAAGCCGGTCAAGTCAAGCGCTTGATCTGGCTCGCTTGTTGGAAAGTCTGGTGGAACAGGGCTGAGACATCTAGTCACTCTGATATCCCAATGAGCTTCCCACGGGGGGTTTCTGTGAGAGCCGAGGACCTTTGGGTAATATAGTAAAGAGAGAATACGCCTACGCAAACCAGTCTCAAGGGATCAGGGAGATGGGAGCGATGTGCTGCCATGTTTCTTGTAGCTGTAATTGCCAGAACACCAGGCGAGATGATTTATGCAGAGTTATCTACAAGAATTGAGGGATATTTGGCCCCAATTGTGTTCGATTCGACATCGCATGCCCTCCTCTCTCCACTCTTTTAGTTGCTTCCGCGTATAATGTACTGCAAATGTGGTATTACTCTCAGAACCAAGATCCCATCAGTGCGAAAACTTGGAGATAATATCTGCATCTCCAGAAGCTACAGTTTAATAATAGGACACATCAGTTACAAAATGCAACGAGTGTAAGTTAGCTTTCCGAATGTTTTCTATGTGATGCTATTTATAGCTTCAGTTAGAGGGAGATGAAGGAACACATGAATCATTCAATACCAAAATTTCTATGTTTGGCGACAGCAAAGAAGCAAGATAATCTTCTCTTTATGAACAACATGGCTGTCAAAGTCCTTCGATAAGGCACGGATAGTAATCAATGTCATGATAATGAAAGCCCCAGACACTAGACCCAACTGAGCGTAGCTTGAAACAACCCCCCAAGCCCTCACACAATGTTTCCACCACCATCAACCACAACCATGATGTAATACAAGACAAATAACAACCTAACAGAAGGTCACCCGGGTGTCATAAAATACTCGACATACTAGTGCACAAAGGCCACTACAGTCGCCAAACACGCCTATTACGCGCTTACACACACTACGTCAAGTATTTTATGACACCCCAGCGATGAATGCAAATCAGCCTAACAATAACCACAACCTGCACGAACCAACCCTTCCAGAGGGCTGTGCCAACAAAGCGGGTGCAGCGATCTCCACCCTGCAAATCCATCGTGGCCCCCAAATCCACTCTAGCGCCACGCGATGTTCGTGTTCTCGCGCTTACATTGGTGAAGGATTGGCGGATTTCGACTCGGGTCCAATAAACACTACCACGGCACAGCATTCGCAATCCTGGACCAGATTACAACATGGGAGTCGTGTGACGGTAAGCGGACAAAGACGGCGCGCGAGTACGAGGGGTCAATGTTCGCTGCTCACTTGCTTGAGGCGGAGCTGCGATCAGGATGCAGCATGTGTGGGTGCGGCTGAGCGGGCTGCCTTATCGGCGCTGAGTCGTTGTATTGAAAGGTGGCATGCGGGCTTATGGCTTTGTGTTTCTTTTCTCTGTTCTTCTTCTTTCGCTCTTCTGTTGTTTCTGTCTTGCTGTCGTTTGGCTTACTTTGGTGTTCATACTGAGAATCTGAGATGGGGTCGGCTATTGACAATCTGATGGGAGATACGGATCCCGAGGCTCCTGTAAGTGCGCTTTTGCTGGAGATGAAAGATAGAATGCTCATGGATGCGGTTCAGGTTCCAAATGGTGACGTTTCTAAAACTTCAGAGGGCGATGCTTCAAACAATTTCTTAATACCCACTACTACTTCTTCATCAAAGGCCAAGATGGCAACTGCTGCAACAACGACGTCAAAGTCGCATAGCGATTATTCAACTGCGAGCCCATCATTCACCACAATCATTCCAGACCCTGCACTGATAACAGGCGGACCAAGTTCGGGCAAGAGAAACAACAGTGGACTAAGTTCAGGAGCAGTTGCAGGAATCAGCATCGGAACTCTAATCATCGGCGCACTTCTCGCATTCATTGCAGCTTTCTTCCTCTTCAAGCGCCAGAACCGACAAGCACGTGCCAATGTCGGCGGTACAGGGTACACAAGCTACGGGGAATCGGCACCAGAACTCGTGATGATGCAACAGAAAAGCGTTGGTAGTTTAGGAGGAAGAAACAGCCCCTACGTGCAGGTCTCGCAGACTCCCGCACCTCGTGTGGTTCCGCCCCCAGCTCCGATTCCTGTACAACAGACGACACCTGAAGATGCGACTGCCTTCTTACCGCCTGCTGCGCATGATGACGAGGTGCATGGTAGAGTTTCCGGGCTCCTCGACAGAATCCATGAGCATGTAGAGCGCTTTTACCGCGATGTGCATGCGAGTATTACACCAAGTATGGAGCATGAAATCGCAAAGTTTGGAAGCAAGGATGTGGAGATGGCGGAGCTCCTTCAAAATTGCTCAAATCCCACTACGGCGCTCAAGCATGCGCTCGTGGCGTACGTGCTTGGTATAACGGCACCAAAGTCCAACGAGGGTGAACAAGGAACTGTCTTTCCTGAAGAGCTTAGTAGGATCATTATCGAGAATAGTACCGAAACTGCCTCTAGTATGCTCTACCATCGTTTGGCGGCGTATCTTGGTTCTACGGCTGACATTGCATACAGATCCGAGTGTTATCGCAGCAGCCTCTCTCCATCGGCGCATCTCTGTATACCTCTACACTGCCGTCTCTAACTCACAGGATTCTCGCGAAACAAGACTCACTCAATCAAACATACGCGAGGCAGCTGAGCATTTCTCTTTGACATTCTTCCCCTGGGCGAATCCTGCATCTTGTGATCAGGACAAAGATGATGACTTGGGGCGCATCATGACAGAGGCACTAGAGATCAGTATATGGCTGTTAGGACAGCCGGGTCTGTACGAGTTCGAGTGGGAGGGAACGGGTAGGAGAGGGGTTTTAATAAGCCCAGGGCTGGTGAGACGAACGCACACAGTTGGAGGTGTGGATGAGACAAGGATAGTCGAGGGTGTCGTCGTCGCAATGTAGATGAAGGCAATAAACATGTGCCTGCGTCAGTATAAATGCCGCTACCAAAGTCATGAGGAGGAAAAAGTGCAATGGTCATTCTGCAGGGCCCACTGCTAGCTGAGGCTACTTCGGCCGCAATGTTCAGCCTTCTCCAAGGCTCCGCCGTGGAAGAACAGCTGGAGTGCGGGTATGGCGACCAATACAGCGGTAACAAATTGCCGGTGCCTCGGCCATGGCTTTCCCCACGCCCGGATTGGCGCGAGGAGCTGCGACATCGCGTGATCGGCCAAGTGTGTGCCAATGTTGGGTTGAGACAGAGCAGCACAGGGGCTGAGCTCATCAGCTGCAGGTTGGTCTCTCTGATGATAATTGCGTATTCAGCGATTGTGTGATGATGCAGCGTTTCTACTTACCGAGTTGTGACATCTCCGAGAAGTTCCCTAATCCCGATAATCGCGTCACGCTAAACCACAAACACACGAGCATCAAAAAATAGCCCGTTGCGCCTGTACAGGAAGGTTCTGCCAGCTCTACAGTGCAGTTTTTGAAAGGCGGGCCGGCGTCATACCGAACCTGACAAACGCCCTGCCCAGTATATTCCGGTGGGGAGAAGGAAAAGAGCCCGCCCATGGCCACCAACTTGTTCTGTGCAGCTGCAGACGAGCAACACGTGCCTAATCAAGCATAGTCACACACATGAGCGGCCAGATCGGCACAGCAGATGGCGCCCTGGCTGGCGGCGATACTGCAGGTGAGGTCGACTAGTAATCCGGAGAAACGGAGGCAACACAAGGCGTTGGTAGATGCTATCCGCATTGGACGATGCCATCCCACCAACGGTGGGCCCAGACAAAGACCAACGACGGGACCTTCGTCATATTCCTTGTCCCCGCAGCAGCAAAGGCACGCGAGGGGTAGCATCACGGCAGTATGGGCCATGGCCTCGGAAGCAGTACTCATAAGATGCTGCCCTTCGCCCATGTTGCACTGTAATCCAAACACACGTCTTTTCCATTTGCCTTGACCCCCGGTCTCATATCACAAACACGCAGCTCAATTGGGTCCTTGCGGTAATCAATCAAGCGTACCGCCGATCCCTTTACCCGGAATTTGAGACATATATCTAATCTAGACGTCCATCCGATTCTGCCCCCGTAGCTTGTAGCCTTTTGTCCTACGCCCGTTGAAGCCTTTGCGCGCCCCTTGTCGCGAAGAAAATCCAGAGCGCGCGCGCGCCGAAGCCCATCTCGTCTTGCCCCGCCAGAGAGACTTGGTATACAACGAGCGCACACAATTTCAACAATGTCTGAAGGAAACGTGAAGCCCCCGGTTGTGGCCGAAGCGCACGAAGTCGACACATTCCACGTTCCCAAGGCGTTTTACGAGTGAGTTTTGTAGTTTGTTTGGTCCTTGCATCATGTACCAAGACAATGACAGCTTTGGCGTCATTCAGAGCCCGTGGGCGGGGTGACCCCGCGGTGCCGAGCTACGGCCGATTTGCAGGCCGCCGCATCGAGTTTGTATAGCAGCTGACGATGTCGTAGGAAGCACCCGCATTCAAGGCCTCACCTCGAAAACCTCGAAGAGTACCAGAAGCTGTACAAAGAGTCCATTACCGATCCAAAGACTTTCTGGGGCAGATTAGCGCGCGAACTGCTCACGTGGGAACGCGACTTCCAGACCGTACACTCGGGTAGCTTTGAGCATGGCGATAATGCGTGGTTCTTGGAAGGCAGACTGAATGCCAGCTACAACTGTGTTGATCGTCATGCCTTCAAGGACCCTAACAAGCCGGCCATCATTTACGAGGCCGACGACGAGGGCGATGGCCGCATCATCACATACGGAGAGCTACTCCGCCAGGTCTCCAAGCTAGCCTACACACTCAAAGAAATGGGCGTAAGAAAGGGTGACACAGTCGCTCTTTACTTGCCCATGATTCCAGAGGCCGTCATCTCCTTTTTGGCATGCACGCGCATCGGTGCTGTCCACTCAGTCGTCTTCGCCGGCTTTTCGTCTGATTCACTACGCGACCGCATCAACGACGCCGAGTGCAAGGTTGTCATCACCACCGACGAGGGCAAGCGCGGAGGCAAGACCATCAGCACCAAGAAGATTGTTGATGATGCTCTGAAACAATGTCCCGGCATCAGCCACTGCTTGGTTTACAAGCGCACTGGCGCCGAAGTCCCCTGGACCAAGGGACGTGACTGGTGGTGGCACGAGGAGGTCGAGAAGTACCCCAACTACATTGCACCAGAGCCTATGAACTCAGAAGACCCTCTTTTCTTGCTCTACACATCGGGTTCGACTGGTAAGCCCAAGGGTGTCATGCACACAACAGGTGGTTACCTCCTTGGAGCAGCAGCAACTGGAAAGTACGTCTTCGATATCCACGACAATGATGTCTTTTTCTGCGGTGGTGATGTAGGTTGGATCACAGGACACACATACGTTGTATACGCTCCTTTGCTGCTTGGTGTTGCTACCGTTGTGTTTGAAGGTACCCCTGCTTACCCCAACTTCTCGCGCTACTGGGATATCGTGGACAAGTACAATGTCAGCCAGTTCTACGTAGCGCCCACTGCACTGCGGCTACTCAAGCGTGCAGGCAATGAGCACGTCAAACACAAGATGAAGAACCTAAGAATACTCGGATCCGTTGGCGAGCCGATTGCTGCAGAAGTGTGGAAGTGGTATTTCGAGACTGTCGGCAAGGAGGAGGCACATGTTGTTGATGTGGGTCATAACCTCGTATGCTCGTATAACATAGCTGACGCGTAGTAGACGTACTGGCAAACTGAGACGGGCTCGCACGTGATTACACCCCTGGGTGGTATCACCCCTACCAAGCCTGGGTCCGCATCTCTTCCCTTTTTCGGTATTGAGCCGGCGATTATCGACCCCGTCTCCGGCGAGGAGATTCACGGTAACGATGTTGAGGGTGTATTGGCGTTCAAGCAACCTTGGCCAAGCATGGCACGCACAGTCTGGGGAGCACACAAGCGATACATGGAGACATATCTGACGGTATACAAGGGGTACTACGTGAGTGAGCAAATTCCATGTACCCCTACATGTGCTAACCTCTGCAGTTCACTGGAGACGGTGCCGCACGTGACCACGAGGGCTATTACTGGATTCGAGGACGCGTCGATGACGTTGTCAACGTTTCTGGGCACAGGCTGTCGACTGCTGAGATTGAGGCGGCACTTATTGAACACCGTATGTCGATGCTTTATAAGCAGATATGCACGATACTAACGATTGCGCAGACCAGGTGGCTGAGGCGGCAGTAGTGGGAATCCATGACGAACTGACAGGCCAAGCGGTCAACGCCTTTGTGGCGCTCAAGGACGGCACAGAGTCAAGTGACCAAGTGAAGAAGGACTTGGTAATGCAAGTGCGCAAGTCGATTGGTCCGTTTGCCGCACCAAAGGCAATTTTTGTAGTGCCAGATCTGCCCAAGACGCGATCCGGCAAGATTATGCGACGTATAATGCGCAAGATTCTAGCTGGAGAGGAGGACCAACTGGGCGACATCACAACGGTACGTAACTTTGACTCCTTGTCCTCATGGTGGTGCAGCCCGATGACGCGTACCCGGACGGAGCATAGTTTGCTGACGCTTTCGGACAGCTTTCGGATCCGTCGGTAGTCGACAAGATCATCGACATAGTGCACCAGTCGAAGAAAAAATAGATGGCTCGACTTGGCGATAGTGGCGGGAGAAGTGTAAGTGGTTGAGAGAGGGCAACGTGCCAGTGTTTCTGTGGGGGTGCGGGCCGAGGTGAGAATAGCACACAAGTGCAGATGAAGCTTACTAGGCGGGAGGGATCTGTCAGTTTTCTTGGGTGACTTGGGTGACAAACGCCGAGAACATCGTGAGACGCAGGCAGTATGCGCGCTGAATCACGACAATGCCGAATGTTGCGGGCCGTCACATGTATCTTTTTAGTTTTGGTAATGCCAATCGGAAGGTCGATGTTCTTTGTTTGGTTCTGCTGGTTGACAGGTTGCGTCAATCACGTCAATCACTATGCCAACTGCCGGCGACCCGCTCGCACAACAGCCACAGCAGCCGTATACACAATACGAAAGGCAAAGCACAGGCCGTGTTCGGTGCAGGGCATGGCCAAAGTTTCATTCGTGTCGCGCCTAGTCCCTCTTCTTCCGCGAGCCGGTTGCCAAGCAGGTGGCTGACAGGGGCTGTGCAGAGCGATTACGAGTCGACCTCGATGGCTGCTCTGCCATTCAACCATTGCTTTCTAGTATAGCCCTTTGCCTCTGCTAGCGTTTCTGAATACCGTATAGACGAAGCTTTGCCCACCCATGTCTCTCGTTGAAATCTGTTAGTTTTCAGCCGTCCACCACAAACTTCTTCGCGAACGGGCCCGCATCTCCTGAACGAGAGCACCGCCACCCGATAATGCGTATCTTTGGCAGTCTAGGCACCGCCTTTACGCTGGGACTTGCAACAATAGCATCCGCTTCATCATACGCCCGCCCACCGCTGAGAAGTATCGCGCTCGCCAAAAATGCCGACATCCTCACACAAACACACCGCGTGACGGCTGTGTCGTCGTTTGATCTCGCCTTCGACGTATCGGGGCAGCGCGTGCGCCTCAGCCTCGAACCCAACCACGACCTCTTTGTAGAGGGCGGCCAAATAACACACCTCAATGCAGACGGCAGCATAGCGCGCCAGGAGCCTATAGAGCGCCTGCAACACAAGGTCTACAAAGGCACAGCATGGCTGAAGAGAGGAAATCGCTGGGACAATGTGGGCTGGGCGCGAATAGGCATTCGCGAGGACGGTCTAGAACCGCTGTTTGAAGGCACCTATACTGTCAACCACAACCACCACCATATCAAGACAGCATCCGACTACAAGTCGACGCGCCAGGCAGAGGACCCGGATGTTGACCTGCGCGAGAAGGAGTACATGGTCGTCTTCCGCGACTCGGATATGGGCATATACGATGAACACTCGGAGCTCAGGAAGCGCGCTGACGACGTAGGATGTCCGTCCGATGAACTACTTTTCAATACGCAAGATGATCACCCAATCTACGCCAGCATGCGCGCTCGCGACGAGGCGTCGGCCATGTCGCCATCTTTTATTTCAGCAATGTTCAAGCGACAGAACGACCTCCAGCCCGGAGGTAACGGCGCTGGTGTTGAACTATCCTCTACCATTGGCAGCACTGCCGGATGCCCTGGTACTCGCAAGGTTGCGCTCGTTGGAGTTGCTGCCGACTGCACCTACGTGAAGTCTTTCGGTGGTGACAAGAACAAGACCCAGACGAACATCATGAGTGTCATGAACCAGGCCTCACAACTATTTGAGAGCACATTTAACATCTCCCTTGGTTTGGCTAACCTGCTTGTTACTGAGGCGGACTGTCCAACACAGCAACAACAGGCAACGCCCTGGAATCAAGACTGCAGTGGCAGCATCACTATCCAGGATCGTTTGAACCAATTCTCAACTTGGAGAGGTCAGCAAAAGGATACCTACTCCCACTGGACCCTGCTATCTACCTGCAACACTGGATCGGCCGTTGGACTCGCATGGCTCGGACAGGCTTGCACCACGGGCTCACAGGCCAACAATGGTAACTCTGGTGAGACTGTTGCTGGCGCCAACGTTGTCATCAAAACTGCTACTGAGTGGCAAGTCGTTGCTCACGAAACAGGCCACACCTACGGCGCCGTGCACGACTGTACCTCGGATTCGTGCGCAAACAAGGACCTTGTCAGCGCTCAGCAGTGCTGTCCCTTTAGCCAAGGCACCTGCGATGCAAACGGTGGTTTCATCATGAACCCCTCAACATCGCCCGGAATTTCCCGCTTCTCCCCGTGCTCCATCGGTAACATCTGCTCGGCACTCGGACGGAACAGTGTCAAGTCTCAGTGTCTCACCAACAACCGAGACGTCACCCTTCTCACTGGCCAAACCTGTGGTAACGGTATTGTCGAGGGCGACGAGGAGTGCGACTGCGGTGGTACCACGGGCTGCAAAGGCAACAGGTGCTGCAACCCCTCGACGTGCAAGTTCATCAACAATGCCGTCTGCGATGACTCCAACGAAGACTGCTGCCGCAACTGCCAGTTTGCTTCTGCCAACACCGTATGCCGCAACTCGGTTGGTGATTGCGATCCCCAGGAAATGTGCACGGGCAACTCACCCTACTGCCCCGAAGACAAGACCAAGCCAGACGGCACCGACTGCGGCAACGGACTCACATGTGCCAGCGGCCAGTGCACGAGCAGAGACATGCAGTGCAAGACCATCATGGGCAGTTACACCCAAGGCAACGATACATATGCCTGCGACAACAGCAACTGCATGCTCAGCTGCGCAAGCCCAGAGTTCGGCGCGAGATGTTACGGTCTCCAGCAAAACTTCCTCGACGGAACGAGCTGTACCGGCGGGGGAAAGTGTGTCAACGTAAGTTCATGTCCAAACCCGGCTCCCATTTGAAATGACAAATAACTAAACAAAATCGCAGGGCGTATGTCAAGGCGGTTCCGTCGGCAAGGAAATCACCTCCTGGATCGACAGCCACCTCCCCCTCGTCATCGGCCTCGCCGCCGGTGTCGGCGGCGCCTTACTCCTCTGTATCTTCTGCGGCTGTCTCCGGTCCTACCGCCGCCGCTCTAAACTGCGTAAATACGCTGCTGCCGTCCCGCCCCCAATGCCGTATCGTAGCGGCGGTGGCAGTGGCCGCAGCAGAGGCGGTGGTGGTGCCCCGCCAATGGGCCAGTATAATAATCTGCCGTCGAGGGGTGATGGCGGGCCGGTTGCTGGGCAGTGGACGCCACAGCCACAGCCGCATCAGTGGGCGCCTGATCCGCATGCGCCGAATGGGCATGTTCCTTTGCCTCCGCCGGTACATAGGAGTAGTTTGCGGTATGCGTAGGCTGGGACTGTTGGTGTTGTTGTTGTTGTAGCGTTTTTGCATCTTCTCGCTTAGTTGCGTTGCGTAATTATGAAACTTTACGGTCTTGAAATCTCTTTTTTTCCCTTTATACCTACCTACCTACTACCTCCGATAAAGGCTTTGGTTGTTGTTTTTTTTGTAGGCAAAATCTCCTTGTCATGTCATCTCATTTTTCACTTTTCGCTTTCTCGGTTTTAGCTTGGCATCGTTTATTGGCATTTGGTTGGTTTTTCTTTGCGGAGTGCGCTGTTTGCCCTGCATTCTTGGTTTCTTTTGTTGCGTGCGTGCGTGTGTTTTTTCTTTTGTTTTTGTTGTGGGGTTTCGTTGCATCGCGCTGGGATATGGGATGGGTTGGGGATAGGATGGGGGTATAGTGTGTGTAGGGTAGGCATTGGACTATAGACAGAGAGTTAGCGTGAGAAGGGGAATGAAGATTATATTCTGCTATATTGTCTTCGTTGTGAATGTTTGTGTTGTGTGTTATGTGGTAAGAGGGTTGTTTTATGACATGCGTTATACATACGTGGTTAGACCGTAGGTAAGCATATTACCCGCCTGTATAATACGTGCGTAGCAGTAAGCTTACTCATCATGTAGTTCTTTTGACGGCATGGAAGTGGTTGTCTGGCAGTAGGTGGTTATGTATGAGGGCAATTTCTGTCGTGATCTGAGAAGAAAAGCAAGTGTTTGGTGGATGGGGGGTTGTATTGGATGTGGTAGGGGATGATTCTAGGAAGTGGGGTTAATCGTCTGCAGGTAAGATGGTGACTAGGGTGAGGGTTCTGGAGAAGGCTATATTAGGGTCTAGAGAGTAGGTGCCAAGGCGAAGATGTAATGATTTCTGTGTTTGTGGGGGTTTGTTGCTTCAGGGTGGGTGTGATGTCAAGTTTGCGGGTAAGGGGGGTTACGGTATATAACACTTTCATGTCAAGAATGTTGCCAGATAGATGGGGAGTTGTGGTCGACGAGGGAAGACGTGAATTTCGTTCGAGTATCAGAGGGTAACGAGATAAGAGCTAGATACACGTCGTTTAATATTTGAATAGACGGAGGCTTGCTTCCCTTTGGATAGTGTACGCTACTCGCGCCACTGATGCAAAACTTGAAGATTATCGTATGATTCCAAAGACGCTAGCTTTGTCGGCGTAGCAGACAGTGCTACTAGAGCAGATGACGTAGGGCTGCGTCATGTTGAGATATCAACCATAATCATGCGTGAATCGCATTTACGGTGTAATCCCTCATCTCATCTGTGAAACCGCTTTCTAACCACTGATAAAGTAGCAATTGCAACGGTTGTTCTCTGCCCATGCCGAGTGGAATCTAGAAGCTATACCACACTACTCTGACGTTAGTATGTCTTTACAACACTCGGATAGGCCATATTATACTGCTCTGAAGATAGATGGGATGTTTGTGCACACGGAGGCGTCGGCAGCACTACAGTCTCCACCTGGCTATCCCTCCATGTTAGCATAGCCATGTGATGTAGCAACCGGCAAATCTACTTACTCCACGTGGAGAGGGGCTGCACTTCGCTTGGGAGCTGGTCCAAGCAGACACAGAGCCTACAAAGGGCAATGCGACAACGAGTACGTTGAGGAGGTGGAATTGCATCGTAAGGATATAATTGCTTTGGAGCAAGATAGAGAGAGAGAGTACGTAAGTGTCTTGTACAAAGGTAACGCGAGAGAGATAATTGTAGGTTGAGGGACTTTCCTTTTCTATATGGAACGGGCCGTAAGGAACAACTTAATCACCGAATTAGGAGTACGAGACGCATGTTTCTCCTGTCTAAGTACATAACACGGGCGCGGCATACCAGGATATGATGACTTTGGTAAGCCGTGCTTCTTGGCATGTCTTGGATGTTGGGCATGCTGTGTGTATTCCGTCGCCTTTTGAATCCTCGTTCTAACACTCACGCCAGCAATCACAAGTATTGCCATTCCGCCATGCCGAGTGGTGTTTACAATGGCCAGGACACTACTCCAATGTCAGTCACTCTTACAATAAACGGCGCCTTAGTGATTCAGCTGAACTTACAGTCTTCTCGATATCTTCATCAAAAAAGCATTTGTAGGCGGCAGAAAAACCGCAGTTTCCTCCCAGCTGGTCATATGTGTTAGCATAGCGTCTGGTGTAATAGTCAGAAGATCTACGTACACCCCACTCTGCTGGAGCAGCTCTGCATATCGCCTGGGGGTTAACAGGGAGGTTGGGATCTACCTCCTGGGCAGACACAGAGCCTACAAAGGGCAATGCGACAAGAAGTATGTTGACAAAGTAGTATTGCATCGTGACGATACGTAGAGATAAAGGGATTGTCGGTGGTGTGTGTGTAACCGAGGGTTGAGGAAATTTCCGTGTTGAGAAAAAGAGGAAGGAAGTACTTGTTTAAATTGGCGAATGGTAAGATGAACACAGAACGCTTTCCCCTCAAAAGTAAGCGCTGACAGATGAGAATAGGCGTCGGATATCCAGGGAGGTAACAAGTCAATGCGCGGTGTACTAAAATATTACTCCCTATGGACCGTGCCTTTTGCCGTGTGTTGGACACTGTGCTTGCTTTGCTGGAGTCGACAAGTGAGGCACGTCAAAACTTGGTGTTTTCTGATTGAATGTGAATTAGAGGATGATACTACGCACCAATCTTGAAATGAGTGGACTAACTTCTTGGGTTGCCCTCCTTGGATCGGGTCCATATCATGAATAAGCCTCGGCCATGCTCTGAATTCGGCTTACTTGCCTCTGAGATATGGCAGATCAGCAGAACAACAAATAGTACAAGTTCCGGTTTGAGCCGGATACATGACTGGTAAGGGCAAATACCATCTGAAAAAAGACCTAGCATGACCTGTAAGTAGACTGAGAGCCTTGTATGGGTTTTACGGTTTTCCAGGAGGAGGTTTCTATGTCTCAAAAGTTGACTCTGTAAGAGGAATCTAGCATAACTTGTAAGTTAGGTGCTAGTCGGAGGGCTATCTCGAAGGCGGTGTAAATCAGCCAAGAGGATGTCCAAGGCGACCATGGAGCTGCCAAGATAGAGGGCTGGTTTAAACAAATACTCCCGCAATTTTTGTCAAGACTATTCTGATCAAAACTGAAGAACCATCGATTACTTGATCTTCACTTACTTGTCCTGATCATGCCCCTTCGGAGTTGGGTTGAATAAAACTCGATTTTTGGTCTCTTTGACAGAATATGAACTTCAATATAGCGGCAGAAAGCAGTCAAGACTAAAGAGAGAAGGTATGGAAGACTTTGGATATATCTGTCACGATTGAATCGCGCTTTAGTGGTATGTTTGGCAGTGATGTGTTGGTTGGCGAGTTCGGGCTTCTGTTATCACTTGTTCTGGGTCATATGGGCCGTGAATGGATCTAGAGAGAAGGCGGGCGTGAAGCAGGTGGTAAAAAATGCGGTAAATTCGAGATGTCGGGTTTGTAGGTGCAGAGGTATGGCAACCCAGTTCAGATTGTACCTATTAAGAGGAAAAGAAAGAGGTAGTAAAAGCTGGCGGATAAAAGAAGCCTTGTTTGAGATCAACGTAGATAAGTATAGTCGTTCAACTAGTTCATGGCTTGCTTGGCTACATTCCAAGCCAGCATGGTAGGAGGTAGGTATCCCTACCCCCGCCCCACTGACATCACCTTTGGACCCACCTTGCTACAAAGCGCTGTTAGTCCCGAATACATATGCTCTTCTTGCTGACAAGTTCTTAGTTTACAATGTTGGTGGTGTTGTCCAAATGCTCGTCTACCATATTATCATCGTTTCGGACCATCGTATGCGATATAACTATGAGTCTGAGACTCTCTACGTGCCTAGCCTATGGAAGAAAATGCAATCGCACGACGCGCGGGAATAATGGACAAAAGTAATCTAGTGGAGCCGTGCTTCGTTTTGATTGGGCAAAGAGTACGTCCGCAGCTGGCGTAAATGGGTTCGGAAAACGTGGATGGTGTTGAAGAACTGATAACTGATAACTGATATATGATCCTCTTACTTCTTGTGGGATGCAATGTGTGAGTGCTGTGTTTCAGATGCTGCGGCTTCTACGGGACGTAATTAGGTATGGGAGGGTTGAGGATTATTGGGGTGGATTTATGGGTACCGTGTTGGAGAGATTTGCTTGAGGTAGTATGTAGAGAGGAGTGACGTTCCGCTGGCCTGGAATAGGGTGTGGATTGTGAACGTCTGCCATGATCTGATGCGCGTTTTTCAGCAAAAAAGTCAGATATTGAGATAATGGACTACTCCTTCAGCGAAAGAAAAGCGCCTCCACCTATATTAGTATGATAAGAAATCGAATCTTTGCGGCTGCTATAAGTCGTTCCTGCAGCCATTAATCTAGCCGCCCCTCCTCCGCTTCGGCAGTTGCAGCAACAGCCGAAGCTAAGCCACACTCTGCAGGCACAAGACCCCTATCCTTACATATCTATATCTGTCTCCTAACATCGCAGCCCATTCACTATAAACAAGATTCCCAAGCCTAAAGAGGCAGCTTCTCGCTTTTTTGATAGTATCGCGGGAGGTTCAAGGGTGTGGCGTTATTGCAAGTGCCGGGAGGAGAGCCCCACTTGCTGCAAGGCTGCATAGACCCTGACAAGTATGAAGTCATGACCATAACCGCAGTGGAGAAAAAGCTTAGAAACCTGACAGTAGATGTACATCACCTTTTCTCACGAGACGAAATGATTAATTGATTAAGCGCCGTCTTGCCAACAGCATCATAACGGTATTTGAAGACTTATTACAGCACACCAATCTCGTGAACTTCTTCATCACGAAAAGATCTTATAGGGAGAAAGCCTCAAAGAACTTTTCTCTGGAAAAAAGGTCCTTGATAAAAAAGAGGAAGAGAAAGAAAATCCAACAAAATGCTCGCTCTCACCAGCGCAACGGGTAAACTAGGTTCAGCAGTAATATCCGCCATCCTAGAAAACAACCTCATCGACCCAAAGGACCTCGTAATCTGCGTACGTCCCTCCTCCCTAGCCTCCATCTATCCCCCTAATCCTCCCTCCCCTCACCTCCCCAACCCTCACCCAACTAACCACCCACACCCACAGTCCTCCAGCCCCCCCAACCCACCCGCACCTCTCCCACCTCCTCCAACTCCACCCAACCCTAACCCACCGCCCCATCGACTTCACCAACCCATCCACCCTAACCCCCGCCTTCACATCCTGCAGCACCCTCTTCCTCGTCTCCACGCCCGCCATCCACCTCGACTACAACAACGCCGTCCCAGGCCAAGGCCGCGAAGCCCACCACATCGCCGCCATTGACGCGGCACTCGCCGCGGGCGTTAGACACATTTACTACACATCGCTCGCATTCGGCAATCCGAGTAAAGCGGGTGTGATGCGTGCGCATATACGCACCGAGGCGTATTTACGCGAGGCGGAAGCCCAAGGGAAGTGTAAAGTGACGGTTCTACGCGAGGGCTTGTATAGTGAGAGTTGGCCGTTGTATTTTGGGTATTTTTACGGACTAAAAGGGGAGAGGAGGGGGGGAAGTGGTTGTAGCGGGTGATGGGCGGGTTTGTTGGAGTAGTATTTCGGATTTGGGATACGCGACCGCCAAAATCCTAGCGGCGGAGAGTGAGGTGTGGGCGGGGAGGACGGTGTATTTGTCGCAGAAGAGGGGGGTTACGTTGGCGGAGATTGCGCGCGTTGTGAGTAGGGTCAAGGGAGAGGAGGTGAAGCTCAAGATTGTGGATACGAAGGCGTATGAGGATTTTTACGTCGAGGAGATGGGAATGGAGAGGGCGGCGGTGGAGTGGTGGAGTAGCACGTATGAGGCGCTTGAGGAGGGGGAGTGTGAGATTGATGATGGGACGTTGGAGGGGCTTTTGGCGGAGGCGGGGAGGAAGCCGAAGCAGATTGAAGAGACGGTTGAGGAGATGATGAGATAGGTATGAGTTGTGTAGATGCAATTGATGAGCTTTTTGGTAATGATAATGTTCTATTCATATACATATACAAAAGGCTACATCTATATCCGCACCCTAGCAGCACTATCGTTCCGCTCACCCATGACACCAAACCCAAAGTCCTTCCTCCGCTTATTGCCCCGTCGATCACCGTACTGCTCGTCAAACTTCTTGATTGCATTCAGACTCGACATATTCTCGCTGATACTAGCGCTGATTTCTTGGAGTGCCTTGTCAAAGTGGCGGGCGTGTAGAACACGTTTATCAGGGAATTTGTAGGATTGGCCGGGAACGAGGTGGAGTGCTGCTTTGGGCTGTGGCTGGGCTGGTGTTGAATCTGGATGTGATGTGGAAGACTCGGCAGGAGCGTCCACATCGTCGTTTCCTGCAACAACATCCGCAGCGGCCTTGGCGGCATGTTCATTCTCCTCCTTGACACAAGCTAGGGCAGCAGAGACGGAGATATTCTTCAGGTCGCTCCCGCTGTAAAACGGTGTCCGCTTAGCAATATCGTCCAAATCCACAGACGCATCCAACAGCTCGCCCTTGAGATGAATCTTCAGAATCTCCTTGCGGTCCGCCTGCGTCGGCAGATCAACGAGTAAACGTCTTGGTAGCCGGCGAATAACAGCGTCATCGAGATCAAACGGCCGGTTCGTAGCTACCATGACAAAGACCGACAAATCATTCAGGCCATCCCATTCTTTCAGAAACTGGTTGAGGATATTACGATGGGATACGCGTTCCTGCATTGCATCTCTCGAGGCGAAGACGGCATCTGCTTCGTCGAGAAAGACAATGCAGGGCGAGAGCTTGCGTGCGAGCGAGAAGATAGCTGAGACATTCTTCTCACCCTCACCAACGTATTTGTCCATGATTTGGCTGCCGGAAACTTCAAGCACCGTGCTACCGCTCTCTTTTGCGACGGCTTTAGCAAGGAGTGTTTTGCCGGTACCTGGAGGCCCGTATAGCAGCGCACCCGAGATCTTCTCGGTTGCAAGGATACCGTAGCTAAACGCCTCTGGTCGGAGCAACGACAATGATGTAATGGTTCGTATCGAATCCACCGTCTCCACCGGTACGTGTACTTGATCGAAAGTCGTCTTGATTTGATCTGCATCCACGATGCCTGGTATAAGTCGCTTTTCCCATTTGGTAGCCGCGGCTGTAATGCGCTGCATGTTTTGTTGATGTCGCTTAGCCTTTTCTCCCAAACGCTTTTTGGCCAAGTCGGCCTCTGTCTTGCCTTGCAGTATGTGGAACGAATTTCTTGATTGTTTGGGCATCTCTGCTATCTTGTCAAAATACACAAATTTCGTCGCATCACTGGCTCGCAGTAAGCCCATGGCAAGCGCGACATGTGCCCAGCTAAGTTGCGCTGGTTCCTGTCGAGAGGCTGCTGACTTGCTCGTTGGGCTTGTGATCAGTAGGCCTAGCGCTGTGAGCGCTACTCTGTGCACCTCATCGTATGTTAGCACCCGCTTAAAGGCAGATTCCGAAAAGATGCGTGCCCATTGTCCGAACTTTACGGAAATTTCATCCATGTCTGAGATACTGGCGGCGGCAGACGAGTCCAAGGATCGGAGCATGTCTTGTATGTGAATCAGATTGATGCGTCGGAATCTGTTCATTTCTGGCGGTACATGGTCGAAAGATGGCTCAGGAAGCATCAGCCTTGCAGCATTCTCCTCCATGCCGGTTCGTTCAGAATCTGTAGTAACAACAATGGTCCTAAAAACACCACTCTCGCCTTCGCTCTGTAGACCCATGACTCCACTGCGATTTGTTAGCTCAGTCATTCGACCACCTTCCGGCATCCTGTACCTGGTCGTTAGCTCAGGAGTGAGCTCGCGTGAACAAGTGCTTCCAACTATCATGATGCTCTCGCCAGCAATACGCCGCTTGCGAACGAGTTCTTCGAGTTTTTGGATGATGCGGCCGCCGTGGTACGTGGCATTTAGTTCCTTGAAATTCTTTACATAAATAATCTTCGACTTTGTCGGAACATTGAGATTTGCTGATGACGAGCCAACCTTGACCTGCAAGTTAATTTCCGGCCTCGCCGAAACCGGCAACGAGGAGTTTAATTCAAGATGGGCACCGTCCTCGGCCAAGGAATAGTCAAAAAAGGCAGGCCCCTTTGGAGATGTTGACAGACGATCAGAATGGCTACGTGGGGGTGAGATGTCGTTGCCGACAATGCCACGAATTTGTTTCATGTCATTCGAATCGATTAAAGCCTCTAAGAAATTGGCTAGCTTCATATCCTCGAGTTGCAATTCGCTCTGACTTTGTGTCCGTCCAGACTCGTCGTTGGTAGCACCAGCTGATGTCCCATACTGATTTCCAGAACCGACTTGCTGGATCTTGGCGTCCTGGGACATGAATCGGAAGACAGGCGTGAGGGCAAAGATGGAAAGCGGACTACGAGAGCGTGCTGAGTTGGGATCAGGCTGGTCCATGGACGAGGGTTGAGACCAATCTGTTTCTTCTTCAGCGGATGCATCCTCTGCGTCTCCCTTGTCCGCCCTAAAATTATTTAGATCTGAATTCAATCGATACGTTTCGTAACCTAAAGAGCGGATGGAGCGAGGAGATGGTTCTGCGCCTTCGCCCAAGTAGTCTCCGGCGAGCCGAGCGAGGTCCTGAGCCTCCAACACGATGACATCGGACCCCAATTCAAACGCACAAGACTTTACACATGCATCTATCGAGGCTTCGTGCTCAGGCGTGGGTGAATGAAGGATGAGGTTTGTTTTGGTAGCAGGAAATGAGTTGCCTATTGCTGGCTGCAGCGATGCAAGAGACGCGGCGATAGTGGCTCGGATTTCCGCAGCGATCAATGGAGATATTCGTCCAGAAATGCCAGTCTCCAACTCTGTCAACATCCTAGCAGCATCCCTTATCGTAGAAGCCTCTCGGAACTTGCTCCATCTTGCCAATGCCTCATCGAGAGGCTCAGTCTTGGGTCCGTTATCCTTGTTGGCCACTGGCTCGTTGTTTGGTGGAGGTGAGCTGTGCGAGGCCTCGTCGTGCAGACCCCACTTCCCCTCCAGGTATTGCTCTACCTTTGCCTTTTCATGGTCGTCCAAACGCCAACTCCACAGACCACGCACTAGTCGTGAGAGAATCTGGGCCGTTTCTGGGTTGAATCCAGCCGGGATAGTACATGCAGCCTGCTCGCCAGACTTTGTATGAGTCACTGCAACCGACAGAAGTGTGGGTGACTTTGCATCGTGTGAGTCTCCAGGCAAGTCTTGGCGGCGTAGGACTCTCCTCTTTAGGAACCAATTGGGCAAGAGCACAGGCGGCAGCCCATCGGCCTTCTTCCCTCGTTGTTGGCGTCGCAAAGCAGCCGAATAGCGGCGCGAAGTTTCCCGCGACCGCTGGAGCTTCTGCGCGAGCACCTCGGGGTCATCCAACGCTACCGTACCGTCTGCAGGTTCATCGGTGGCTGTTGCCTTTTCTCGGTCCGTCTTGTTAACGCCATCCTGGTCGGCTGGCGTGCTATTTGGCGCTGGCGGGGGATTGGAGGCTTGAGCAAGTGGGCGAGTCGTATGTAGTGTTCGTAACCGTGGTGTCAATGGGTAGCGGCGGCCGCGAACAAAGCGCGCTGGAGGTCTTTTGGTGGACGCTCGCAGTGCAGACCGAATCACGTACATCCGGACGTCGAAGGCGCTCCCAGATATCGCGAGGGAGGAGGCCTACAGAGGTAATTGTAGGCGTTGGGTAGAATGCAAGCGATGCGCTAGATATGATGGCAATGCCATGGTCAACTTTCACAATTAACGTGTCCGTGCGCGTGATGCGCGGATTCGCGTGATGCGCGGGGAACACCATATCCACTACTTCAAAAATGAAGCTATTAAGCCACGTATATAAGCTGTTATTATACGAATTTATAGAGGGGGAGTAATTAGATGCTTGCGATCAACTTGTACTATCTATATTTTGATGGGAGGTTGACGTTGCGGCCACGTGATGTGAGCTTTGATGGAGGAGCTGGAGGCTCTTCTTGAACTTGAGCACCAGCGCGAGCAGCCTCAACGCGTTTTTGACGCTTGTTGTTCGATGAGGTAGCTGCTGAAGCTCTCCTCTTTCCCTTTTGGGGTAGTTGTATAGCTTTAGCAGCGTCTCTCTCCTCCTTCTGGCGCGCGCGTTCAGCTGCTTTCTCAGCTCGCTCAAGCTCCCTCATCTCCTTGAGTCTCTGCCTCTCCACACGCCTCTCCTCGAGCTCATCTTGACGCTGCAGTCGAGCCTCCTCGCGCTGCTTCTTGGACCGTGCTTTTTGGAGTTTCTCCTCCGTCTCATCTCGCTCCCGTACTGCTTCTCTAGCTCGAGCCTCACGCAGCTTGCGAGGAGACCAGAAGACAGAGCCACCGTGATACTCCTGGCGCTGTTGAAGGTCAAGAGCTTTGCCCTTCTTCCTGTGCTTCTTTTTATGTTGAAGAGCCTCCTTTAAGCCCTCGTTCTCATGCTTTAAAAGCTCATACTGCACAGAGAGATGGTGAACGCTTGAGCGCAGCTTTCTTGCCTCATACTGATGGCTATCATTAACAGCAGCTCGTACTAGCCGATCGAGCTTTCTCCAGTCATGATCAGAGAGCCCTGACGATGAGCTTCTCTCAGCTTCTGGCGTGCTAGCAAATCTACGAAGGATAACGTTGGCATCCATCGGCCAGATCCCAGTGGCTTCGAAGGCCTTCAATATGAGGCTCTCTGTGAAGGAGGATATCCAGGCGCTCCAGAAGAGCGGGAAGAAGTCCCCTTTCTTGATTGGAATAAGGCCTTGAGCCTTATGGAGATGGTTAGTGAGCTCGTTAGAGTAGGCTTGAGAGAGTGGCTTGAACAGCACTACATCTAGCGGCTGGAGCGTATGGGTCGAATGGGGAGGAAGGATCATGAGGAGGATCCTATGGCGATCGCAGTACTTAATAAACTCCATCGTGAGGTGAGATCCATGGCCATCAAGGATGAGCAATCTCCATCTACCTGATCGTTGCTTTGTAGAGCGATCAAACACCTGCTCCAGCCAAGCTAGGCCTACGTTATCATTTGACCAGCCTGTTGGAGATGATGAGACAAAGACCTCATGTTCTCCTGCCTTGATATCTTCTACCCAACTCGATCGTATAGCTCCATTTTTAGCTGCGTAGATAAGGGCTGGAGGCAGCGAGCTCCCATCAGCGCAGCAGCAGGCCAGGACTGTCAGAAACTCGCGTGATCCATCCTGGAGAGATGCTCGAACCTCCTTCTTCTCCCATTGACGCCTGCTGAATATCCTCTTACTTCTGCCTATCAAGCCAATTAAGAAGCCCTTCTCATCCATATTGTATATATCTCGAGCCTCTAGGTGATATTCGGTGATCTTTCGATGCAGCAGCTCGAAGTAGAGTCTATACTTTGACTCAGAATCAGCCAGGTGGCGCGTACGATCCATGGCGCTGGTCCACTTTGAGATGAGATGGATCTCGTGTCGGTTGATGAAGCGAGTAACCCAGCTCTCGCTGAGCTGCTGATGGGCTACTTCTGATGAGAAATTCCTGATCATCTCTCGTGTAGGAGGAATGCCTCGCTTTGTGAGCTTTTCGATATATCTCACAAGCTCTAGCTCTTGTTGTGGGTTGAGTTTCTGCTGGTTGAAGTTCTTGTCTCTTTCTGAGCTTGTCTGGCCCTGGTGCCTTCGGGTCAACGTAGATCTCACAACACCATGCTTAGCAGCAATTTTAGTATACGAGAACTGTTCTCCTGGCTCTAGATTTTCAATATCTTCAATCGCAGCTTGAATTGGGTCCATATTGGTGGAGTTAACGTGTGTTGAAGGTGAAGGGGTTTGACGTGTTTTGGTGTTCCCCGCGCATCACGCGAATCCGCGCATCACGCGCACGGACACGTTATCCAACCAGAGCAAGGGTCCGCGGCCAAGACTCGCCGGCTATTCCCGCCTAGGCCTACAACGACCGCATGCATGCAACACTACTTGACGAGAGCCGTTCCAAGCTGCTCCTTTTTACACCTAGTGACTACACATGTCAAGAAAGCCTTGCCAGACTCTTGAGTCTTTGTTGTCACCGCTGCGACTCAGCCAAGATCAAATGTTCAACCATAGTTATTACGCAAATGACGTCACCAGCTCACCCTCAAACCCCGACAATAGCAAGCCTGAGGCTCAGTATTCGGCTTTGCATAGACTAGTGACTCAGGGCTTTGAAAATACATGTGTTGAGAAGTGTTCGAAGGTGGCCTGACAATGAATACGTTGTCGTTCAATCTCAGACTTGGTAGCCTACTCAGTGCTAGAACCACAACCATGGTTTACGTCTACGAAATGTCACACATTACCAAGGCTTCTTTCATCATATTAGTCGGCTAGCGAGGCCGGCTGGCTTGATAAGTCGTGCGCGTGTGCAGTGCCCCATAGGTATCCACTCGGCCAGACAATCTCAAACAGAGATGTCAACAAGCAAGTCAAGCTGGCTTGATTCTTATCGATTGCAGATCACAGACAATATAGAGGCTCGTGCACAGTGGCACGTCCCAGAGAATGGTCTGTGATCTGCAATCGATAAGAATCAAGCCAGCTTGACTTGCTTGTTGACATCTCTGATCTCAAAGAACACCACCCAAGTCCGATGATCATAGCGTAGTCTTGGTGTTAGGGCACTCTGAGAGTCACCCTACTGTATACATACATGATGAAAGAAGCCATGTTCAACCGTACCATAAATCGAAATCAACAAAGAGAACTAGCGCCTGGTCGAACCAAGTTCCACAGTCAAGGCTGCCTGGTAGACCTAATTTTTTCAGAGTACCAGCATATTTAATTTGAGACAAAAGTACTGAACACCACGAAAGAACTGCCTCATAGCCGTCACCTCTCTATCGGAACTGTGATTTATCGCGTGTACAAAATGTCTTCCTACTGTGTCGAATCAGCAAGTAAGTATTATCAGTCTTCTATTCCGACACGACTACTCTCGACATTCGGCGACAGTCCAACAAATGCAGAGCTGACGGATCGTGCTAGGAACCACACCTCCCCAGTCCTCAGTAGACGACGAGAAGGACCCATCTACCCACGCAAAAGTCGAGAATGCTGGAGAGGTCGTGACACGAACTCAGCAGTGGAGAATCTTGTCTTCGACGTGCCTGGTGGCGATCACGGTAATAGGTTCGTACTTTGTTCTTTCCTTGCGCAATTCAATCTCGTGACTGACAAGTACAGGTCTCAACCAAACATTCGGCGTCTTCCAAGCATATTATGGGCGTCAAAAGTCTGTCCAGGAGGGCGTACTTGCCGGAGACGACTTCCTAAACCGCCCTTTGATCTCCACCGTCGGGTCCATGAGCAGTGGAGGACTCGTTGCCGCTTTTGGAATATTCTACTACCCCTATTTGCCTGTATTGGGATGTCATGTCAGGTCCCTATGTGCGGCCGCTACCGCCTTTGTCACGCTGGGCTTTTTCGGAGCATCAATGAGCCACAATGTAAGGACAGTCGTGTGTCTATGATGATACATTATACTGACTCGTCCGTAGTTGGCCTCAATCATCGGGTGCCAGGGAACGTTGGTCGGTATTGGGTCTGGCATCCTTATTTACGTCCTCGGGCCCATTCTGCCAGAGTACTTTCCGCAACGAGGCGGCCTAGCTCAGGGTGTCATGTATGCATGTAAGAGCCTCGCACATACTCTATCAAAGTCCTGCTAACATACATAGCTGCCGCTCTGGGGGGCATGATATGGTCCTTCGCGTTGACAGGGCTACTCGAAACGGTCGGTATCCGCTGGACACTAGGAAGCGTCGCCTTGGTGAACATGGTCATCTTGGGTATTGCAAGTGTGCTCGCTCTCCCACCCCGACGCTTCAAAAAGCGCAGCACGCACATTATTGGTTGGAAGACGATTCGCGATCCACTTTTCCTCTCTCTCGCGATTGTGAACCTCACACAACCATTGGTCTTGACACTTCCCATGGGATATGGCCCTATTTTTGCAGAGTCCCTTGGAGTCAGCATCAGCAAGGCGTCATATCTGGTGGCTATCAACTCGGGAGTCGGAGTCCTAGTAAGACCAGGTACCGGCTGGCTGGCAGACAGGTTCGGGTATTTGAACATGCTTATGATTGCTACTGCCGTGTACTGTCTGGCGACTTTCACACTTTGGCTCCCGGCAGCCACGGTGAGCAACGTGGGACTCTACATTGGCATGTGTGTCTTCCACGGGTTGGTCAATGGCGTTTTCCTCATTCTCATCAACACGGCGCAGAAGACGCTGTTCGGTGCGGAGATGTATTATCCCAAGTCTGGCGCGATGACTAGTATACGTGGCGTTGGTCTGGTCATCAGCGCACCTATAGCCGGCGCGCTGTTGCCGAGAAAATCCGCCTCGGACCTACAGGGACGCGACTTTACGGGGCTGATACTCTACACGGGATTAATGCTAATAGTCTCGCTGCTGGCTTTGGGGCATGTTCGATGGCTAGATGCGAAAAGGAACGGATGGAAGTTGGCGCGCTAGGCCGGGAGCGGGGCACTAGGATAGGCATGTTAATTGCGATGTCGGCGTTTTTTTAGTCTGTTGTTCTCTCCCTCCCCTATGTTTGTGAATTTGAATTTGGTTTTTGATTTGGTTTTGATAAGAGGGTCTAGGCGCCGAGTCCCGTGGATACGTATACACGTGTAGCACGACAGGCGGACACGTGCGTCTTGGCTGCGTAAGATGCTGTGTTGGTGCATGGTACATATAGACAGACGTTAGTTGTAGTCACGACGTTAGGTCGATAGCGAGACGGTTGAAAAACACGTTTGTCAAGCTTGGGGAAACTGAACGGAGCTGAAACAAATTGTGCGATGATAAGGGAGTATCTAGAGGAGATCGGAATTTCACCAAGGTTTAGCGAGACCTTCTCCGCCTGTTCCTGAATTCTTGGCGACGTCGATCGTCGGTTCCCAAATGGTGCTGACCGCCGAAAGCAGTTGGCTTGGTTAGGCCAATACACCCTCAGATGCGCGTTGCCGCTCACTGCACGAGCGCTGGTCCTGCAGGGCTCTCTGTACCTTCACCCTCACCTCTCCACGCGGCTTGGGTTTGACTAAAGCCGTCCCGCACCTGCACTAACCAAGGCCTTACACGCGCATTGACAGCTGCCGGACCACACTCCCTTAGCTGCAGTAGGCGCGTGCCAGAAGTTCCCTCACCAACGCGACATTCCATTCACTCACCACAAGCAGGCGCGCCTAGTGCCATGACGTCTTTTTGACATGTCTGCTAGCCATCGCAAACCTCCTCCACCATTGACCTGGAGGCCGCGATGTCGCTTACGCCCTCCAGTTCCCGGGTGAGCCCAGCCATTGGGGCCGGCATCAAGCTTAATCCCTCCCCATCACCATTCTTCAAGACGGCCCTGCGCTCGCCCGTCAAGGCTGGACGCGCCGAAGCCAATTTGGCCCTGCGTCAGGTCATCGGCACCACGACCAATTCGCCCAATGCCTTTGACAGTCTGCCATCCGGCAGTACTTTTGGCTACACTGCCGGAGCGGCCGCCGTTATAGCCTCGATAGACGACCAAGGCCATGTTACCCAGCGCTTTTACCGTGCACGACCTACCACCAACCCCATCAATCCATCGGCATCCATATACGGCGGTCCCTCGACCCCAACCCAAAATGAGAGCCGCAACCGGACCACTCTCTCACTGCGCGACCCTGGCCTGGGAGCCTCCCCACTGCCGTCTCCCGGCGGCCAGGACTGGGCCGATTCACCGAGCAACAGAGCATGGACAATGAAGGACAAAATAAAGGCCGCCACCTGTGTTAGCTTCAGTCCAGATGCAAAGTACTTTGCTGTGGGAGAGGTAAGTCACGAGTGCTGCCAAATGCGCTCCCATTCTAACCCATTTTAGACTGGATATAAACCTCGAGTACTCATCTTCTCAGCCGCGCCAGATGCGCCTTCCGACACCCCTCTTACGTCACTCTCAGATCACACCTTTGGTGTTAATTGCGTAGCATTCAGTCCCGACTCTCGATTCCTCGCAAGCTTGGGCTCATCCAACGATGGCTTCTTATACATATGGCACATCAACCCCCGCACCGGCGCTGCCACGCTACACGCCAGCAACAAATGTGTCAGTCACATACACCGAATAGCCTGGATGGGCAACAAATTAGTAACTGTTGGTGTCCGACATGTCAAAGTCTGGAAGGTTGATGATCTCAATGCTGCTATGCGATTCGCAAAAGCCCGCCAGAGCGACACGTCCTTTATTTCGGGCTCCACGCACAAGACACTGCCAGGGAGAAATTGCATCCTGGAAGGTCTGAAAGAGTCTACTTTTACGAGTGTAGTTGCTATAGCCCGGGACAAGGCCATTGTGGCCTCGGACAAGGGCGACATTTGTCTCATCGATAACTCGGATTCAGATCATCGATTCTTCAAATTGGTCGACGCCGGCTTCTCCGTAAGCTCGCTCGCTGTCGATGTCAAAGGACGACTCCACATCGCAGGAAGCCAAGGCGCACTCAAGACACTCATCATCAAAGATATTATAGGGAGACTGACTCCCCCACCATCACCTCCACCGCGCGTCGAGTCGCCCACTGTGTCGGTAACGGACTGCAATCAGATTGGCGTAATAGCCTGTTTGAAGGACTATGTCGTCACAGTCGACTCACAACGAGCTATCCGCCTATCACAACTGTGCTCTGATGACGATGAATCCGTCGTCGGCAACGTTGTACATACCCTACCTGCCCACGGAAACGCTGTTTTGGGAGTTCACGCTGGTCTTGTACGACCGAATGTGTTTGACGCTTCCTATTACACATGGGCGGCTGATGGAACCGTCATCTTCTGGCATCAAGGCTCGTTCAGAGGCTCTGTTGAAGTGCCTCTTGAGCAGCTCGATGACCCTGATGCGGTTCCCAACGAGTTGAGGACAGTGCGTACCTCAACCGACGCGAGTTTTCTGGTGGCAGGTGACAAGTTCGGTGTATTAAGATTCATCGACTGCACTACAAAGGCCTGCCTGTTTCAGTTCAAGGCACATGCAAGCGAGATCACTAGCATTGCCATACACGAAGAAAAGCTAGTTACTTCTGTCGCTTGCGCTAGTCGAGATCGCACCGTACAGGTATTCACGCGGATGAAAGGGAAGTGGGATCTGCTGCAGACACTGGACGAGCATGTGGGCGCGGTGAACGGTGTCTCGTTCTCACGGGACGGCACGCGGCTAGTGTCAACGTCAAGCGACCGAAGTCTTGTCGTTCGCGAGTTGTTATCCCTCAGCGACAGCAAGGGAATGGCCCGCGCCTTTGCAATGTCACGAGCCATCATGCTAAAGGCAACTCCCGTATCATCTGCCTGGGACGTCGACCAAGACGATGCGATATTTGTCTCAACCATCGATCGACAAGTTCATAAATTTGATGTTCGGACAGGCCAATGTCTTAGCAACCTCCGCGCGTGTGATACTGATGGAGGGGATGCCGTTGTGATATCCTCTCTGGTTCACGTCTCCCGTGGCTGGGGCACTCCACTGATAGCTGGCGTATCAAGCACCGACAAGTCAATACGGGTGTACGACGAAGCTGGTTCGCTGGTTGCTCGGGATTGGGGCCATACAGAGGGTGTTTCTGACATTGCCCTCGTGCAATCACCTGGGGCAGTGGGAGATGATGGCAGTGAAAAGTCACTCGTCACGGTTGCAGTCGATGGCACCATATTTGTATGGACGCTGGGCTTGACCGCACCTAATCGCCAGGAGCTGTCAAAGTCTATGGATCTACTAGCCCCAAACACACCTTCAAATCAGGAACTGCTTTCCAACAAGCCGCCTCTGCGGCGCGTATTGTCACAATCAGAAATGGCACGTTTCCAACGTTCACCACAAGAAACAGAGGCTGGCACACCAACTGGCAACAAATCGCCAAAATTACGAAAGAAGGTATCAAAATTTTCACTCGCCTCAACCCCCAAGCTGGATCCTTCTCCGTTACCTGGGACTCAACGGGAAAGCCGAAGCGCAGGTCAAGGCAGTTCCCGTAAAAACAAGAACCCGAACCGTTCTCCCTCACCGCCCAGCCCCCGGAGTTCGCAACAGGGCAAGCGTCGCGCATCAGTGGATGCTAGGGCGCGCACAAAGGCTCCTGTCCGTGAGTTTGGTAGCATCGGACAATCGACAGAGAGCCTGTGCAGAACTCTCCGGTCATACAGAAAACGTCTGGCGAACACAACAGAAGACTTGAGTTCGGAGCTTGCAAAAGAGGTGGAGAGAGAACTTGCCGCCACAGCAAGAGCAATTGGCGACCGGGTGAAGACCAAAGCATTCGAAGAGACCATCATGATTAAGCTACTAGATCAGTACTCGGAGCGGCTAGTCAACATGCTAGACGAGAAGATTGCAGCTAGCGTCGCGCAACGGGTCCGCGAGAGCAGCGTAGGCAACTTCTCAGACGCTGAATCACCCGCCGTCACACAAGGCTCCTCTCGCAGCAGAAGAGGTAGCGGTAGCTTGAGAGACACTCGTGCAGATGACTCCGAGTCTGGCACTGACGCCTTTGTCGAGTCGACGGAAAACCTGACGATCGAATAATTACGATAGATAGCAAGTGCGGTTGGGAGCGGGCGTAAACGGGGTAAAGGGATCTGGGGCAACCAAAGCCGACAACGAACCATCGGCGTTTGAGGGGTGAAGGGGATTTTTTTTCTTTTGTGGCGTTTGACGATACCGGAGCAAGGCTCATCACTGAGTGAATCTAACAAACAACGGCGTTTTCTTCTTTTCTTAAAAAGGGGGTGTCGACCGCTCTCCTTTTCTCAGTACTAATCACCTACAAACAAACGTAATTGTAGTTTTTAGTATCGATTTTGCGGATGTTGGTCTTAAGTAAAGAAGACAACAGATTTTTTCTTTCATTTCTCATTTCCTCATTGTTTTCATATGTGTATAGTAGGTTCCATCTGTAGTTTTTCATACAACATGTATTTGTAGAAAGAAAAGATGATGAAATGGAAATATCATGGCTTTTTCAAAGCCTGCGAGTATAAAAAAACCCACCCACCGCCATCAGAGACTATCTCTACAGCTTAGCAGGCTGCTGCATAACCCTCAAATCCTCCCTAGTAATCTCGCCCAGATTCCTTTTACCCAGATTTGCCAGCGAATTATCAGTATCAGCAAGCATACAATTGAGTACGTGTTTGACACCCTCCTCGCCACCCATGGCAAGACCATAGGCATACGGCCGTCCGACCAACACTGCCTTGGCGCCCAGGGCCAGCGCCTTGAGCACATCCGACCCCGTCCTAATGCCCGAGTCGAACAAGATGCTAAGTCCAGAACTCTTGATGCAGTCGTCAGCACCGATTTCGGCAAGTGCGTCCAACGATGCAATAGCGCCGTCGAGTTGTCTGCCACCGTGGTTGGAAACAACAATACCATCCATACCGCACTCGACCGCTCTCTGCGCATCCTCGAGCGTCTGAATACCCTTTAGCACAATCGGACCATCCCAGTACTTCCTCAGCACTTGTAAATCGCCCCAATCGCGATAACTCCCACTCGCCAACACACTGGTAAAAAACATGGCCTTCTTCATAACCTTTGCGTGCGTCAGCACTTTGGCCGCACCAGCCAGACTACCGGGCCTCTTGAGAATCTGCCATATCTCCGCCACCTTCTCCGCCGCAGGGCGCTCCGCGTCGCGCGCCTCCTGCTCCGCAAACATGCGGTTGAACACGGGGTCTGAGAAGGCGACTTGGCAGCCCTGGCCCCAGAGAAACGGGATGTACGCTTCGTCTAGATCGCTAGGCCGCCACCCTATCATAAACGTGTCGAGTGTGACAACCAGCACTTTGTAGCCTGATGTCTTTGCACGGGAGAGTAGACTAGCGGTTAGTTCCTCGGCCTGGGGTTTCGGCCAGTAGAGCTGGTACCAGCGATCTCCCTCCGGTCCGTTCGCCGCAGCGACTTGCTCGATGCTGCGCGTTGCGGCGGTGGAGAGTATCATGGGGACTTTTACAGCGGCGCAGGCACGCGCTGTGGCTTCTTCCGCGTCCGGGTGCAGGATCTCTTGCACGCCGATGGGGGCGACGAGCAAGGGGCTGGGGTATTTTTGCCCGAAGAGCGTGACTGACATGTCGCGGCGGGTGGCTTGCACGAGCATCCAGGGTCGCAGCCGGTACCGCGAGAAGGCGGAGAGGTTGGCTGTGTAGGTTGATTCGCTGCTGGCGGAGCCGGAGACATAGAGGAAGTTTGGTAAGGGGACTGCGGCGCGTGCAGCTGCTTCCCATTGTGCAGGTTTGGTCGAGTATTTGGGGGGGTGGAGGGCGCCGTAGATTTCTCGTTGGTAGGCTACGTGGGATTCTGGATTGGGCTCTTGGTATGTTGTGCCAGAGTCGGTTTTTGTGGGTAGTGGTTTGGTGTCTGCCATGTTGGATGGTGTGTGTTTTGTTGAGGTTTTACGCTGGCTCAATTGATCGTTTTCAATGCTGCTTCTTATGATGAAGCTCTCGGTTTTGCAAGTTTTCCGAATGCCGGTTATTTGGTTGTTGGAGGAGTGACGCGTAGATCCGACGGACGTGGAGGTGGAGAATGATCGACGATGCCGAGGTCCCCATTGCGCTAAAAGCGGCAGCACGTCCAGCCACGTACTTGATAGGGAAAGACGAGCCTGGTGTATACATGATGGTATTTTCTCGATGATCTGTCAGTGACAGTTTCATGTATACTCCTAGCGGAGATTAGGATTGATTCTATTGTCTCCTGCGATATCGTGTAGCCTCCAGTCCACGCCTTACAGCACAATACTGACCTGTGGGTAATCCGCGGAGCTAAAACAAGCACCACAGACCACCAGAATTTTCAACAATGCCATCTCTTCTTGCTCAAATGTGTATACTCGGAAGACCTGCTGGCTTCAAACACGAATTCCGACCCACCTTTGGGCAGGAACGAGGGTTTGAAGTCCTCACCGCCTGCCGTGGGCGTCGCCAACTAACGAAGAAAAACATCAGTTCTTACAGTAATCACCCCGTCACTTGAACATTCAACGCAGTCAACGCTTCATTTTTATATCGTCAAGACATCATGCCTCGTCCTACTTGGGGCTCCATAACGGCAGTCATCGTAGCAGTATCATCGTTTTATTTCAGCCACGTCCTGATAAACCTTTCATTGTCCTATCCGTTTTGCTCCACGCTGTGTCCGAATTCTGTCCGGAACAGTAGCTCTGAACGCCTCGGAAGACCTTATCATTCGAGCTGGAATTCGTGGTGGCATCCGCAGCGGAGTCGGACTGAGATTGAACAGGGAGCAGGAACCACAACGGAAGATTGGAATATTTTATACCACCTTGGTGGCAATGGACCATGGGTTGAGAAAGTCATTGATGTTGTTGAGGGAGGGATCGCACCGCCTGATGGATGCGAAGTTATTCAGGTCCACATGGTATGTCATTGTCATTTCGTTCTTCCCACCCTGTCTAGTATCAAGGAGTAGCCAGTGTCTCAACATCTAATCACTAACATACCCCCAAAGATGGCAAGACACGCTGAGCGATATCCAACCAGGAGAGCCGCAAAAGCCCAAAAAGCTGTCTACCAACGCATGAAAGCCAGCAACAAAACCTTCACCGGCAACCTCGCCTTCTTCAACAACTGGACCCTCTACTGGACGTCCGACAAAACCGAAGTGGAACAACTAACAACCACCGGCCCCTTCGCTGGCACACTGAGTGCCTTCACCACGGGCGTCCGCCTACGCACCCGCTACCAGCACCTCCTCACCCACGCCACGACACCCACAACCTTCTGGGCCAGCAACTCCACCCGCGTCATCCAAACAGCCAAACACTTCGCCTCCGGCTTCTTCGGCCTCGACTACACCACCACCCACACCGCAAACCTCACCGTAATATCCGAGCACTCCTCCCTCGGCGCCAACACCCTAACCCCCGGCCGCACCTGCCTGCTCAATAAAAAAGACAAGCAGCACGGCCAACGCAACGGCTACCGTCTCGCCGCCCAATACCGCGCCACCTACATGCCGCCGATCCGCGAGCGCCTCCTCACCCAAACAGACATGTCTTTCTCCGACCCAGAAATCTACGCCATGCAGGAGATGTGCGGGTTTGAAACGACGGTGCGCGGCCGCAGCGATTGGTGTAATGTTTTCACCAAAGAAGAGTTTCTAAACTTTGAGTATGCGCGGGATGTGTTGCATTATTATCGCGCAGGGCCCGGGTTGAAGTATGGGGTGGGCATGGGGTGGTTGTGGGTTAATGCTACGACGAATTTGTTGGTCGAGGGGCCGGAGAGGGTTGGGGGGCTTTATTTTAGTTTGTGAGTTTAGTTTTTTCCTTTTCTTGTATTGGGGTGGGTATGGAAGGATTGGAACTGACACGATGATTACAGTGTACACGACGGCGACATAGCACCCATGCTCGCAGCCCTCGACATCATAAACGAGCCCTCACCTCTCCCTCTAACACACATCCCTCACGACCGCAAATGGCGTAAATCGCAAGTTTCCCCCATGGGCGGTCGTATCATTTTTGAGCTCTTGTCTTGTTCCACCACCACAAACCCCACTTCCACTTCCCCCTCCACCCCAAAAGAAAAATTCATCAGACTAAACATCAACGACGGCATAACAGCAATCCCAGACTGCAACTCCGGCCCTGGTCAAAGCTGCCCCTTAGCGCAGTTTGCAGAAAGAACAAAGAGGAAAGGAGAGGAGCAAGGTGTGGATTTTAGAAGCTTGTGTGGGTTACATGAGGGGAGTGCGGAGAAGATTACGTTTTTGAGACAGGGGGGCTCGATGGTGGGTGGGGAGGATTAAGTTGGCGGTGTGTTGGAAGGATGAGGTTAGATTAGGAAGAATTGGGAGATAGGTAGATTATTAAATTAATTATCTATGAGATAAGATGAGAGCTTGGTATATGTGAGCTCGCAGAGAGACTGGGTTATGAAAGGAAGGAAGGTATGAGCTCGGACGCGGAGATTCTGTACCAGAGACAGAATGGTAGGAGAGCTTTGTTGTGACAGATAGGTATGCTTGTGAGTGGGTTACAAGGTTATTTTTGTATGGTTGGAGTTGCGTGGTGATGCTGACATAGAACAACACCTAGGTATCATAAAATACTTAATATACTAATACAAAAAGGTCACTGTAGTCACCAAACACACCTATCAGCATTGTGAATAAGCACCTAGAGGCATGTTTGGTGATTACAGTACACTATTACATCAAGTATTTCATGCCACACAGGTGGTTAGCTGTTCACCGAGAGATTAAGATCTTGCATACTACCTCATCGAAGAAGGAAGTGAAGCAAATCAAACACATTATCCCCCCACACAATCTCTCAAAGCCCCACGTCCATCTAATACCCATGCTTCACAAACTCCCCCTCCGTCCACTCCCACAACTTCTTCCTCAACCCCTCATCCCTCACCCACTTACTCCCCGCATCCTTGACCCCCACCGGCATATAATACGCGCCATTCTCCAACTCCTCCCTGCTCACCGTCGCACACCACGTAGTATTCAACGCGCCCCCCTCTGGACTCCTATAATGGCCGGGTAAAAACAAGCCCAAAAAGCCATACACCCACAATCCGACCTTCAAAAACACATTCGCGCGTACGGCGTTGAACAGATCCGTGAGAATAACACCCGGATGCAACGAGACACTCGTAATCTGCGGGTACTGCTCGGCCAGCTCGCGGGCGAAAAGCACATTAGCCAGTTTCGACGACCCGTAGCGGCGCCACGAACTCTCCTGTTCAAGCGCCGCTTGGTTAAATTCTATGCCCTTGGACACGGCGAGAAGATGCCCCCGACTACTCAGATTCACTACCCGAACGTCTGCGCCGGGTAGTTTCGCCGTGTCCAACAGCGTTGGTAGCAGCAGTTTGGTAAGCAGCGCGTGGCCCATGTGGTTCGTGCCGAATTGTATCTCGTACCCTTCTTTCGTGGTACTATACGGCGTCGCCATGATACCTGCGTTGTTGACGAGGATATCGAGACGGGATTCGCGCGCTTTGAAGGTTGACGCGGCTTCGGCGATGGAGGTGAAGGAGGTTAGATCAAGGGGCAGGTGGACGATTTCGCAGGCATTGGGGACGGAGGATTTGATCGAGGTTACGGCTTCGCGGGCTTTGGATTCGGAGCGCGCGGCGAGGTAGATGCGGGCCGGGTTGTGGGCGGAGAGGTAGGCGATTGTTTGTTTGCCTAGGCCGGCGTTGCCTGGGGATTTGTGGGTTAGAGGTGCATTGGGGGGTGAAGGTGAGGATGCGTACCGCCTGTGACGAGGATGACTTTGCCTTCGAGGCTTCCAATGTCTTGTGCTGGGTTGAATGACTTTCTCATGATGGATGTTTTTGTCTGCTTTCTTGTATGTGGTGCGATTGAGCCTGCTCTGCAAGTTTAGACGGTAGTGAGACCGTGGGTGAATTGGTACAAATTGCAAAATAGGATTGCTGTCACGAAAGTGTTTCGAGCGCCATCGTGAAAGCGGAATGCCTCGGTATGTATGCTCGTTGTGCCGCTATCTCCGGCGCGCACGGACAGAACATGCATCACAGCATGTAAGTACGTCATCAAACGACGAATAGGGGCCTATCTCGAAGAAGCAACCAGTCATTGCGGCCATGATACCATGTGCGTGTTGGTGAACATTACTGGCCAACGGTTCACGGCAGTTGCATCGAATGTGCGACAAACGAGCATTTTGTAGAGGGTAGTAGGACAGACCTTGGGAGAGCAGTTACATTATGAACTTTACACCACAAGTGCGTCGTAGTACAAGCCTCGAGATAAAATATCCAATACATCAGCTAACTAAGATACCGGTAGTAGTATAAGCAGGATAACAAGAGAATACACAAATCAAAGATTTCCCTCAAACAAGGAGTAACCAGCACACCCAAACCCAGAAATCCGCATCAACAACACTATCGCAAGAATATAACCAGGGTGTCGTTATCTACACTACATTAAACCACTACTACCGCTAAAAAAACACATGATAAAAAAAACAGACACGCCTTCACCAAAACAATATCCACAAACAACACTTCAAAAACTCATCATCTAGCACCCCTACCCCCAACACCAGCTCTCGGATTCTGTTTAAACCTAGCATATGGGTTGTTTGTAGGTTCAGACTCCTCATCCGAGTCAGGATAGCCTACGATATTAGGGTTAGGTTTTATCCGCGGAGCAGCGGGCTGTTTGACCGCTGCGGGTTTGTTCTTGAAAGCTTGAAGGAGAATTTGTCGTTGCTCTTCTTGCTGCTCGCCGTCACTAGTGAGATCAATAATGCCGTTTAACTGTGCAGGTGATTTGGTGACTGGAAGCGTATTGCTCTTCCGCTTCCTGGGCTTGGATCGTATTGGTGTTGGAGATGTGGTTGCCGGATCTGTTACTGCTGACGGAGCTACTGGTGATGCCACAGAAGTCACAGATGGAGCCGCCGATGGTCTCTGAGGAAGTTTCCGCGCAGCTGTTGGTGACGCCCCCGATGACGCGACCGGTGGCTTCTGAGGAAGCGAGAGCGAGTGCGATGCCATCGATGGAGCCACTGCTGGCTTTGGAGGAAGCACTCGCGATGCTATCTTTGGAGACACGGATGCGATGACGCCGTTCCACTCCTCTGTATGTTGTGGTGCAAATGCGCCAAATCCTTGTAACTTTACTGGAACCTTGCTACTCGGGCGAGATTGTGGGCGAGATGTATTTGCACGTGGTGGTTCATTCGCCGTCGTTGCTTCGCCATTCGCTGACGAAATGCATCCAGGCGCGGATACAACTCGTGTTGAGGTTTGCATTGGCGCCGTCGGGGCTCGGTAAGTGTTGGGCTCGGGAGCCTGGGCCGGCTGAACGCACGGAGGTGTCAAGCGAGGTGTAGTCTCAGGTGTATAAGGAGCATAAGGGCTTTGATAAGGGCTTCGCCGTCTTGCCGTACCTGCAGGAACGTGTACACTTGTCGACATTATCGATGTTGTGTATGTAGAACCTCTTGATTGACCTTGCCCTGATACCCCTGCACTCTGTGGTAATGTGGCTGGGTTCGGTATCAAAGGCGAGGCCGGGTTAAAATTGACGGGTGACTGCTGCTGAACTGCACACTGTGGGAATGTATGAGTAAACGCACGAGGCGACGATGAAGCCGCAGCGCTATAAACAGATCCCTGAAACTCGTTCGAAAGGTTCGAAGAGTATGGACTGGTAGCACTGTCTGTCCTTTGGGCATCGGAGACTGGCAAATCATCCGCTTGCACATGGTCAGTCCGTTGTCGTTTCCGTGATGGTAGAGGTGGTGTCGGTAGTTGAGGCTCGCAATCCGTCTTTATGACTGGTGGTAATACGGGTATCTGTTTGCTCTTCGGCAGTGGTCGTTTTCTTTGGACAGTCTGCTGCGTTACCACTGGTTGACGTGGTAGCATTGCTGTTGCCGTAGGTTTCACTGACTGTTGCGTATTCCGGTTCACTGTAGAGCCATCCACAGCCCCGCGGATTGCCTCGAGGTCGGCTATGAAATCCCAAATGAACTTCCACATCGTTGCATTGATGCGCATCTCTTTGAAGTGTTCTCGCAACGCTACTCGCATAGCTCTGATGTCCCCCAGCAACAACTCGTTATTTCTTGTTTTGGAGTATTCAGAAATAAGAGTGGTGACGGCTACCATTTCCATGGGTGCAAACGTTTGCACGCCACTGAGGTATCTGTCGGCGTTTGTAAAAGTGTTGGGGTCTAGTTGTATAAGATCTTGGAGGATTTTCCAAACGTCCGCAAGGTGGGATTTAGTCGCGTCGTCAATCGCATGCGAGTCGTTCAGTAGTTTAGTGATAAGACTGTGGTTTGCCCTAAAGGCGGGTATCCCGTTTGCAGTACTTGGGTGCTGGACTTCCAAAATCTGGCTGAAGCAAGCCAGAGTCAACTGAAAATCTTTCGCTCGTTGACGATCCTTCAGTAAAGAGTAAACGAGATCGAAGTCTTGCACAAATAGCTTTGTGAGTTCTTGCCAGGGACCGCTCTTCGCTCGCATCTTCTCTGCCGCACTTAGCTGCAAGCCCATCTGAACGCGAGCAAACAGATCCTCCTCTTGCTCCAAGGAAAGGTCTTTGAATTGGAAGATGATGAATTCTTTTTCTAGAAAGATTCGCTTGGCCTTTTCGTCAAGCACTTTTTTGCGCCTGGCGCCCGGTGAGTCGCAAAACCACCTACAACTGTCAGTGAGTGGATTCCAGAATGGAATCTGTTAGACTTACCATTTTTCTCCTCTGCAGTCATGGCAGGGAATCATTCCTTTGACGAATGCCCGTACGGAGGACAATCGCTGCTTTCCATCGACACAAACAAGAGTATCCTTTCCATTGCCACTCGCAGTATTTGACTGGCTGTTCAGGATAATTGGGGGAATGTAGTAATTTTCTGTACTGACGTCAGCGGTTTCACGGTAGTCAATATCAACGGCAATACCTACCCATTAAAGAATCTATTAATCCAGTCATACGCTCGGCTGTTCACTGTCAGTACGTGGATTACAAAATATAGCGTTGTTGACTTACCTGTCCAGACAACCTCACGTTGATACTCCGGGTCGACATTAATCCTACCGTTATCTAATTCCACTATGAATAGTCAGCAGAGTCTGTGCGAGTTGCCGTAATGACTCTTACCAATAAGTTTCCTCAAACTCTGCAAATGGACAATTGACGACGGCAGTTCCGGCCGGGGCTTGTAAACATTCGGGTCATAGTCCTCGCTTTCCACATCCGCGAACATGCCGTCGTCGTCGTCGTCGTCGTCGTCGCCATCGATTTCGTTCTTGATGTATGATTGGGCAGCGTTGTCGTTGTCGTGCGCTGATGCATACGGACCGGGCTGCGCATGGCTAGTGCTGACTTGCATGCTGAGATCTGACATGGTGCCCGGTGTTGAAGGTCGCGGAGGATCCTCGTGTTGGCGATCCTACAACGGAGCCACTGCTTTTGACTAACCTCGAGGTCACAAGCCTACCCCACTTAATTCTGCAACAACTAAACGGATTCGCTACTAGCCCGTTAGAGGTAAACAGTCGTCTTTCACGAAGCTTCTCTCGTACCTTCACGGTCGATGGTAGGAGAGCGCTCGGATGCTAGAGATTTCTTGGGGGATTTTCTCCCCCCTTTTTATATGCTCCATTATTAGGCAGCCATACCAATAATCGTTACTTTGCCGTTTGAAACGTGAAAGTTTCGCCCCCCTGCGAAAGCGAAAAATCGCTGTGCCAGTGCCATGGATCTCCGCCTATGACGCTAAGGCAAGTACGCACGAGCCACTCTCAGATTCTAGCCAGCGTCATCGAGGTAGCGACCGCTCCTTTTACCGCTGTGCCTCTGCATGGAAGCGTACAGGTGATACAACAAAGGTAATGTGTATATTACATTTACCCTGTCAATATGTATTGTGTATCAAACACTTTACAGTGCAGAAGAGTGTGACTCACGTACGCGAAGCCTGTATCTTCGTGTCAGGCCCATGACGCTGGGGTACTTATTGGGAGTAGATCTGCGCACCCTACGATACGAGCGGTACACGTTAACATAAAAAGCAAAAAAGGGCGTTACTACGCGTTACTACACTATCTTCACAGATCGTCGTACGTGAAGCGATCTTGTTACAATCTTGAATCTTAGATTCCAAGGTAAATAGCCAACCTACAAACCTCTATCCCTTCCTCGGGCCACAAATCTCATACCTATAAAAAATCCTTACGATTAGACTAAGTAGACCAACTCCAACATGATTCATCTAGTTCACTCTATGCATCAAACGGCCTCAAGCATCCAAAGGGCTGATGCAATTATCTGGTTACAACCCAACATCAAAAGAGGCTGAGAAACAGGCTACAGCCAATATCCAAAAAGCATGGTAGGGACCCTCCCCCCACCTTTAGTTTGCTACAATTGGAATAGATACCGAGGATATACATAGTAGTCAAGTGAAGTAAGCCGACCCCATTCCTTGATAGACTACATAAACTTACGACGTTTCCCAAATATAAAGGAACTCGAATTCTACACAGAACATTACTTAAATTACTAAAAGATGAATCTAGTCACGCCCTTTAACTTTTCCGTCCCCCATATGTTGGAATAATCTGTCGAGTTTGAAAATCAACCCCTAGTGAAGATGAATATGCCGCTGGTATACACGAAAATATGGCCACTGGGCTCATTGCACAGCTTAAACATATCCCCCAGCCGCTCAATCATCATAAAGCGAATCTCGCTCGTCTTCCTCCTGAGCAGCATGGTCTGCGCTGAACTGATCCTGGAAATGACCCTTTTCCACCTCCTCCATGACAACATCTTCCCTATCTTGGTCCTGCGCCTCTTGTGCATCTAGAACATCATCTTCCGCGCCGTCTCCATCTTCTTCGCCACTCTCTTCGCCGTCGCTAATGTCAACGACTTGCATAGCCTTGGCCTTGCTGGTAAGCTTAAGACTGATATCGCCCAAGTGCTCAGACTGTTGCACGTCGAGCATGCCCTTCATACCAAGTGCAAGCACCATCATCAGCCCCTGGCAAGCGATCATCTTGGTATTCTCAGCGGGTGGAAGCAGCTCCTCAAACGAGATCTCGTCGATATCGGCAGCGGCCTCGACTTGCAAGATATCAGACATTTGCTCCCTGATACGTTCATGAATGAAAGCAGCAAAATTCGCGCCCTCTGTAGAAAGTGCTTCGCGCACACGTGTCGCCACCTCCGGAGCGGCTCCATGTACTGGCAGAGGAAAATCCAAACTAGGACCGGCAAGCCCAAACTCGTCGCCCCCGAAATCAGCATCACTCGTAAAGGTTCGAAAAGGTTCCAGTGCTGCGCTAGGCTGACCCTTACCATGCAGTGGGGAAGCGGATACCAGACGGCAGCTGCCTGGTCGACCCTGTTCTGCCGAGCCGCCCATCATACCAACACGTCCACTGCGGGGAATGGCCGACGAGCCGCGTACAGAAGCGCTCATGTTCCAGGGCATGGCTGAGAAGATTTGCTGGTCGTCAAGGGCGGATGCGGCTTCGCGAGGTAGTTCGACTGCGTTGTCATCACCGGGTATGAGGAAGCCTTCTTCTTCTTCATCTCCAGCGCGACCGAACTCGCGTTCTTCGGTACGCTGACGCACGCGCCGGGATTCTTCTTGCGTGGTATCGTCGATTCCACTGTCGCGGTCGTGCTTCGCGCCAGTGACCTTGCGGCTCAAGCCAGTGAGTGACTCGAAGAGTCCGTCGCCGATGAACATGTCGAATGGGTTGGGATGTAGACCGAAGATGCGTTGGCCGATGTTACCAATACCAGAGTTCCAGACATAGTGTTCTGCGTTCTTCCGAGCTTGCACGGTAGCTCGATATTGCATCTTTTGTCGGGCGGCGGCCTTCATGTTCGCACGGTAGTCTGTGTTCCAGTCTGACAGCACCTTGTTGCGGAGCTCAATTGCTGCGTCGGTGCGAAGAGTGCGTGCAATCCGGTGTCGACGCTGCGGTGCAGAAAATGATTCGGAGGATTTGACTACTTCGGCGTGGTCGCTGGACTGTTGTGGAGCGTCCGATGTGGCTATTTCATCTCCAGGAAGGTCTTCGTTGTAGACGGGGAATTCAATGTCTTCTTGATCTCCGGGGAACTGGTATGGGTCAGTGTTCATGTTGTAAATATAGTAGATGAAACAAATAGGACAGAAGGTAAGAATGGGAGAAGAAGGAATAACAAGACCGCAGGAAAGGAGTGTGCACGAGGCACTCAAGCTTCAAGACGACATCTGACATCTGAGGCATGCTCGCCAGAAAGGTGAGGTCATGAACAGCCATGCCGTGAGCCCCAAGTGAGAGAAGTACCTGCACCTCTCAAGACACACATCCGAGATTGCAGTGCAAAAACACGCAAAAAAGCACAGTAAAACTCACCTGACCGACAGCCTGCCGTCCCTCTCCATGTTCCCTCCTCACCCTAGCACTCATCTCAGCATCACCAGACACCTCTGCACCCACAGCCCGAACCGGTGTTCTAGCCGCCGACCTACGACCCGGCGACAAATGAATGATATTCCCATCATCTCCAAACATGAAATCCGGATCTTCAATCTCCACCATATTGTCCTCATCTCCCAGCACACCACCAAGACCACCAAGCTCATTCTCGCCTTCGAGTCTGAACTCGGCCGGCAGACCAGGCGATGACGAGCTAGGAAGCACAAGCCCACCAATGACACCGACATGAGATGAGGAGTCCTGGGATTGCTGCGAGCCAAAGGGTGTCAGGGACTGTGAACTGCCGGAGTGAACAATGTGCAGGTTGAACCTGGAGTCGAGTTCTGCGAGGAGGTCTGGGGGAGGAAGAGTGAAGTCAGGGAGGAAAGATGGGTCGTCTTGAAGGATGAGCTGTTCGGGTCTGTGAAGCGTTTGTGAGTTCAATTGTTCGGTAATGGAAGCGTGTGTGTGTGTGTGTGTGGAAGCGTACGTACCTAGCTCTACCAGCATCAGGATCCAGCGCAGCATCTTTAACCGTGCGTAGCATCATCTGCAACTCATTCTGCGCATTCTGTGCATCTGAAAGAACGTATCCGCACTGCTGTAGGTACACACGCGAGACACCGTATCTATACACCATCAATTGTCAGTGTTGCATCACATTCAGAAAACTCGGTGACCACATACAACAAATTCCCCTGTAGCCGCAAAGCCATAGGCGCCACCGGATCAACAATAGTCTGACAAGCTTTCGGAACATCGACTTCGAGGATCTGCTTGCGATTGATGCGCTTCAGGCTGGACTTTTGACCGAGTGTGGCGACGAGCCTGTGCGTTTTTCGTCAGTGGAGGGAAGGAGCTACTGGGGATTTATTCTAGCTCACCATACGGTTGCGACGCCATATTTGCGCGAGGTTAATACTGGAAGAGAGAGTTAGCTGTCGTTACTGTTGCTGTTACTGCATGCAGAAAGCGCCTGGTCAGTCATGATGTGAAGCTTACTTTCGTGACTGTAGAACATGATGGTGGTGATGGTTAATACATGGAACGAAGGACTGTACGGGCCGTGATGATACAATGAAAGACTAGAGCATGAGCCGCGAGTAAGGAAGCTTGACAGAACGATACTGGGGTAGAAGAGAGGATAATGGGGCAGAAGAGACAAGGACTGAAGGTGAAGCGTCAAGATCATGAAAAGGCTTGGCAGCAGCAAGATTAGACGCGTTTGCACGCGACGCGCAGTGAGGTGAAGACGACCCGAACGAGCGTGTGTGGCAGATCAAACTAGTCTATTAATGCAATTCTAGAAGTCATGGAATCGTGAATCATGCTTTCTACAGCACTGTCCCCTAGCTTGCCCAGCTGATCAACGCCAATGCTATGCGTTAAACATTTTTCCACTTGCGTTACTTAGGATGGCGACGAGGCTGACTGATTCATGAATGCTTTGCCTATGCCTCGCCCATCTGCACATCCTCATCAATAGAGGGTAGGGGGACTGCGCGGTATAGGAGGATAAGAGCCGAGTGACTTTGGCCTACACAGTGTCAGTCACTGAAGACATCAACAGATATGAATACTTACCACCACCAGACAGAGTCTGTATCCTCTCAGCATCGACCTCGGAGACCTTCTCGTCATTGAACCACCACCACTTGCCGTCTTCCTCCTTCCGCTTACCGGTGTTGGGATCCTTGGCACCCTGCTTCTTGACGAAAGATGTGTAGTGACCGCTGTCAGCGCTGGCACCCTGGTGGGTAATCACGCCCCTAAGATCGTAAAGACCCGTCTGGTTCGCTCCCTCGTCGGCAGCCATCTTGGGGTCCACGAGAGCGAGAAGCTCCTTCTTTGCAGCCAAGATGGATGCGGCGCGTTCAGCCTCTACTTGAGCATCGGTCTTGTACTCGACCTCTTCCATCTTGGTGTCTTCGGCTGGCTTTCCGGCATCCTCCTTCTTTTGTGCAGCCTCCTTCTTCTTCTGCAGAGGCTCCTTGTGGGCAAGGGGGTCAGTGTCGTTCTCCTCGCCGGCCTTCATGCGCTTCTGTCGCTTGCGGGCACGCTCGACGTCCTCCTCTTCCTTGCGGACCTCACGGATCTTGTCGCGGATAGGGACCAGGAGCTTCCTCAGTTCGTCTGTACAGAACTCCAGCGCGTCCAACTCCTCGGGGAAAGTGACCTTGCGCATGATCTTTGCCTTCTTGTTGGTATCGCGTCTCCAGTCGAAGCGCACAAAGTGGATGGGCAAGTGCTTTGGCAGGCGTGCGATCTTTGATGTCTTGGTGTACAGGGCGTTCCTGCCCAGAACCTCGGACCTCTTCTCAATCTGCTCCTTGAGGCCAGCGGCCAGACCGTCTCTAAGATGATTTGTCTCAACATTAATGTGACAATTCAATTTGAAGAATAGGTCCTCGCTGTGTACCGGCTCCTCGCCACCCTCCTTGGCGCCTGGCTCATCGCACTCCATGACCGACTCGAACTTGCCGGCCATGTACTTGTCGATCCAGGACAGCTCTTGCTTCTTGGTCGCGTCTGAACCCGTCTCGTTGTCCTTGATCTTCAGCTTTTGGCGCAGCTGCGAGACAATCTGTGACCAAGCCTCCTCCGCATCTTGTTGCGCATAGCCGTGGCCGTCCTTTGACTTTTGGGCGAACTGGGGGAATGCGGTTCGGAGAGCGTTCAAGAAGGCCAGTGGCGGGAAACCCTGCTGAGTCTCGGACATTTGCTTGAATAGATCGCGGAGGGAGCCTGTCAAATCTGTAGAGGCACCGAGGCCACCGAGACCGAATTGGCTGAGTGCGTGAGCGGAGCTAGACGAGCCGGAGTCCTGGCTGTGAGATGTCAGTATGAGGACTTGGATCTATTGAGAAGCGACCATACCTGGCAGTGTACCGCAGAAGCTCTTCCTGGAGTTCTGGAATGGAGCGCAGAGTCTGGAGCGTCGAATTCATGTAGCAGGTATTGCCCAAGTTCTGCAGACCGGCCGGTGTGGCGCCTTCCAACTGTGCGGCCTCGGCCTCGTCCATGTCTTCCAAGAACTTTACGGGGGCTTTGGGCTTCTCGATGACTCTTCCCGAACCAGAAGGCGAACCCAACATCATGAGGACCTGGTTGGGCTTGAGGTTTAGTTTGCTCATATCCGTGTCATCTTTAAGCTGGCCGCCCTTGACGATGACCTTTTGGCGCTCGGGCTCGACGCCGGTGATGGAGAAGAGCTGGTACTTGAACGTCTCGCCTGTAGACGTGGTATCGACTTCGAGCTCATGCTTCTTGCCCTGATGCTTGACAATTACTAGTGACGCGCGAGTTAGTAATGCGGTACTCTGGAAATATAAGTGGATGCGTACCTGGTATAGACGCCATGATGAATGTTCAACTATACGTTTTGGAAATGTATAGGATTTCCGGCCAAATGGAGGCGACGGATGGTTATAAGAGTTCGTGGGGGCAAAAGACCAAAGGCCGATGCATGCAACTGCAACGGTGGGCGAGGCAAAGCAGCCCGCCAAGCTCAGCCGCCGCCCGGAGCTTCAACCCCACTAGCGACTGCAGGCACGGACGGCCCAACTCCCCATACTGACATGTCATAGTCGGTTCTCCCCCGACTTGCCGCCCTGAATATCGACCTTTGAGCTGGTCTTGAGCTCTGAGCAACATGGTGCGGTCTTGTAGTCAATTCCTTGTCTTAATAATGCTAACATGCCCAGTCGCAATCACTCCGCCCATACCTCCAGTGCGTGCGCTCGTCGCTCACAGCCGCCCTCTCCCTGTCCAACTTTGCCTCGCAGGCCTCGGAACGCCACAATGTCCCCGAAATTGAAGCTGCAAGCTCCCCGGAAGTCATTCTGAACCCGCTTACCGTATCGAGAAACGAGAATGAACGCGTGTACATCGAGCCCAGTATCAACAGTGTACGAATCAGTATCAAGATCAAACAAGCCGATGAGATTGAGCATATTCTGGTTCACAAGTTCACACGCTTCTTGACGCAAAGAGCCGAGTCTTTCTACATTCTACGGAGAAAGCCGGTCAAGGGCTACGATATTTCGTTCCTGATTACAAACTTCCACACCGAGGAGATGTTGAAGCACAAGCTGGTGGACTTTATCATCCAGTTCATGGAGGAGGTTGACAAGGAGATTTCGGAGATGAAGCTCTTCGTAAGCAATCCGAGGATTCCTGAGGTACATGGACTGACAAGTTTCTAGTTGAACGCAAGAGCTCGTTTCGTGGCTGAGTCTTTCCTTACACCGGTACGTTCGGCTACACAATTACTGCCTAGCACACACTAACATGAGTCCAGTTTGACTGAGCATACTATAATGTCCACGTTTGTACATATCGGGCAAGGTGTGGAAGTAGCAAGACGGATGGACAATGCAGAGAGCCGGGTCCGGGTCCGGGTTGCGGCGTGAGAAAGTTGTCATATAAGCTGAGCATTCGACCAGCACTGAATAGAAACACAAGCTTCAAATCTATACATATCACACATATGGAAAGCATGTGCATGTTTAGGAACAGCTTCATGAAAAGCACCTTGGTATTCTTAGTCATTTCTGTCCTTTCGCATCTTCATCTTTGGTCTTTTGAGCTACATGCAGTATGTAATCCGAGGCGTACCCAGATAAGCCCAATAACCCATCTGTCCTCGATAAGTCGGCGAGAACAGCAGTTCATAACCCGTCGAGACCAGCAGTCTACAACTTGGCAAGAACAGCCTCGGCACCAGAAACCTACAACCACATTAGCAAACACACCCCTCAAATCAACCAATCCAAAACTTACCGAAACCTCACCAGGGCTCTTCTCATTCTCAGCATACACAACCTTGCCATGATCAAACACCATAGCCCACCTGCCATTGCGATCGCCCATACCCGCCTGCCAGCCATAGTTCTGGCTAAACATGGTCTTTGTATCGCTCAAGAACAGGACCTCGTCGCCCTTGACGCCGTTGACCTTGCCCCAGGCATTCATGACCCACGCGTCGTTGCTGGCAATGGTGGCGATGATGTCAACGCCCTTGGCCTTGAACTCGGCTGCTTTGGCAATGTAGGGGGGTAGGTGGTGGGCTTGGCAGCCGGGAGTGAAGGCGCCGGGCACGGAGAAGACGACGACTTTTTTGTTGGCCCATTCTTTGGAGGCGTCGTAGGTTTGGGGGAGCCCGCAGGCCGTGGGGTCCGAGTCAGTTATCGGGGCCCATCTAAGTCGTGGTTAGTTGGGGAGTGGTGGATAGATGGATGGAGGCGGAAGCGGTAGGAAGAACATGAGCGAGATGTACGCGGTGAGATCACTTACTCGAACTTGACGCCCTCGGGGAGTGTATCACCAACTTTAAGAGGAGCCATCGTGGATATCGTGTGAGCTTCGTAGATAAATCTTTCGGTGAAGTGTGTGTTGAGGGATTGTATTGTAACGAAGCAGAAAGCGAAAGAAGAAGTCGAAGAACCCCGACCCTTTATATCCACAATCCCCAGCTCCAAAGAAATCCAAGAGGGGTACCAAAGCTTTCGCAACCGTGGACAGCTTCGAGATCATAGTGGGGCACAGGGTCCGGCGTGCGCCCGGCCGAGGTATCTAGCGCAGAGGTACGCGATCGGAGGTACCGCCCGGCGTAAGCAAGAAACGGAGGACGGTTGACAAATACTTTTGGCCTATCATGGTTTGGTGAGAGGGGCGTGTACCTTGATGGTTTGAGGTGTCTGGGCAGACATGGGATTAATTACAATACTCCCCCTCGTGTATAGCTGGGTTGGCAATAGAGGGGCTCTTGCGTGATAGGAAGGGGGTAGGTTAAAACGTTTACGAAGCTTGCCGTGTGTATCAGTTCATGATCAATGAAACAAACCTGCATAAAGTATGGTGTAGGGTCTATAGAATTGGGTTCAGGTAGCGATGACGTGATTGTTGAAGATATGTACAAACGGGTTCATTCAACCTTGGGAGACTTGGCTCGACACGCAATGTGCGACAAAATGCCTCGTCCCTACGTCTCATCAGATTTGCAAAATCATACGTATGCTACAATTTCAAAGTAAAGTAAGCCAGAATATTTGGATGCGGCAAGTTATATGTCATCATCGCTGTGGGTGCTGCAGGTCAGAGTATGCCGAAATGCCGATGCACACAGCATCAAGCGGCATCTCAAGGCCACCAACGCGTGTATATCAACCCTGGATTTCATCACGATAACAGTTGATGATTAAAAGTCTTGCAAGATACGGTTCTAGCAATCAAGTTTAGGGGCCTCTGCTGATCCTCAACATGTCCCTCTCACCACCATTCACGCAGGAAACTGCCCATGCCAAAGTTAAGAAGGCACAGGATTTGTGGAACAGCCAGTATGCAATCTGATTTTCTAGTCTTCTGCACCGTCTGACCATGAAAGAAACCCCACAGAGATAGCCAAAGCTTACACTCCTGACACTATCTGGCGCAACCGGTCGTCCTTTCTGACTGGTACTGCATCGATTGAGGAGTTCTTGACCAAGAAGTGGGAAAAGGAGAAGAGCTACAAACTACGCAAAGAGCTGTTCGCCTTTACCGACAATAAAATCGCAGTCCAGTTCTGGTACGAGTACCAAGATGCGCACGATAATATGAAGTGGAAGCGATGCTACGGTCTCGAGGATTGGACGTTCGCAGAGGACGGAAAGATGCGCAAGCGACACATGAGCGGCAACGATATCGATATTGACGAAGCCAGTAAGTACTTAATTTCCAGCAGTCTTCCCAATTACTGAAGGTTGTAGCGCGATGGTTCGAAGACGGTGTAGATGTCAATATAGTCGATATTAGCGAGGCTCACGGGTAACTCGTACTGTGCTATACAAGGTAGTTGGGTATCGTAACGCTTGCAGAAATATGAAATGTATGCGTGAATTCATTGCCTCTCCTAGGCCGGAGGCGTATCGTGTATGGCGACGAGAATGAACTTGGGGTCTAGTCATAGGTTAGCGATTGCCCCGCAGTCGTGGAAGTAGCGGACAGACCTGGTACTATGACAAGCTCATTCTTTTTTGTCCTCAATCGCAAAAGCTTGACTTCGTCCTCCTTGTCCAGTTCGTCAACAAGACTCCCCGCCGCTATCAAGAACGACCAAACCATGCTGGCAACGTTTTCCGCGCTGTGAATTCCGCCCTCTTGCCTGCCGTTGGTGAAGTTGTCGACGCCAGTTTCGCTAGAGGAGGCTGGTAGTGTGCTATTTGGATTCGCGGAGGAGCTACTCGATATAAGACCCGAAGTGCGTATTATGGTGCCGTTCTCGCGCGACAGTATTAGTGTGCTCTGAACACCGGGCTTCTGGCTCAAACGTGTGAGTAGCGAGAGAATCTCTTCTGGCTATGGGGGCGCATTAGTAAAGTGAATTTGGAGACAATTGCGGAGTGCTTACAGCGTGCTGGGCCATGGTCGGCGATAGGTACAGGAAGATGAGATGCGAATTGGAGTTAGTGTTTACTGTGCTAATGACATCGGCGTACATGACCGCGGCTGGACCCTGCCAAGGCCTCACCAGTCTAGGCCCATACAAACCTAGCAGCATCTATCATCAATTTTCCTGCAATCACGTCCGAAGCACGCGCAAGTCGCATCGCTGACACGGAACCTTTTTTTCTTCTAACGTCTATGCTCTTATTAGAAGCCACGTGCTTCCGGGGAAAAGCAATCAACTACAAGGACTGCGGTTGATCGCCATCATGACGGCAAGCTCGAAGAAAAAGAAGGAGAACAAGAAGAAGGACTTTCAGGTGAGAAAAGATGCAAGTCGCTTGCTCTCACCCCAAACTGACAAAAGTAGAAACCGAAGTTGAAAGTCGGAAAAGCGAGGCCCAAGGCTGCAAACACCACTGACACGAGTTTCCGCGCCAAATGTAACATCTTCAACATCACGTAATCTCCAACTCACTAACATGTTCCAGCAATTGCTCTAAAGCAACAAGCTCTTTCTACTACCGCTCCAACACTAGAAGCGCAATGCGCTCATCATTTGGGACTTCTTAATCATAAGTCAGACACGCAACGGAAGGAATCTCTGGCTTTCTTAACTTCAGCAATCACCAGCAACCCTCCTACGGTCCCATTACCACAGCCTGCATCTGTCATCATTCCGACAGCTCAGCGGCTGATTTTGGATGGATCAAATAGTGTCCGACAACAACTGATGAAACTCCTCCAGAGTCTGCCACCAGCCGATGTTGCTAGCCACACGGATCAGCTGCTTCTCCACACAAGAGCTGCAATGACGCACTTGGCCACCGAAATCCGTAATTTCGGCCTTGAAGTGCTCGAATGGTTATTGGGAGTTGCTGGTGACGAAGTAGTCAGCTGTGCTGGAGGTTGGGTGAAGATGCTAAAATGCTTTCTCAGCTTGCTCGGTTGGCAAAGTGAAGCATCGAGCAAATGGTCAACCGGCAAGTCGTACGGGAAAGCTGATACGAAGATGCAAGTCAAGCAAATGAATGCATTGACTTCATTCCTCCGCGCCGGGCTTTCCCACGCGCAGATCACAGCTTCCATTGATATCAACGGCAACGATTTCCCGCTTTGGCACACGCAGCATCACGTCATTTCGGAACGATCGAATGTCTATGCTCACCTCAACTTGTTTGGCGCTGCGAGAGACGAGGAAGCCGAGATGTACGAGGACCGTGAAGACCGACAAAGACTGTTTCACGATCGAGCAGAAGCTGCCATCGTTGCAGGGCTGGAGCAAGCCACCAAAGCTGGTGGCGAGATAGGACGTGCAGCCGCACAGATTCGAAAGGTCGTCAAGGAAGGCATGGCAGACTTCTATCGAGAAGAATCGATGCCTTGATTGAAGATGTGTCTGCCTGATCGCTGCCAGACGTACGCTTAAGAACGACGCGGTTTCATCTAGGTCCGGGATTATTGAGTTTGCTGGATTATGGCAAATCCTAACAGCAGAGGACATCAAATAGCCGACAGGAGAGACATAAGGTGTGAGTCTCGAATCCACCGGACGGCACATCATGTAACGCATTGCCAGAAGGGACTGCGAATACTTTTCGGGGACGGAGGGTGATATTCTCGGCTGGAATGCTGACGATCGGAGCACCAAAGAGCTGTGAAAGTGCCCGTCACCCATACCGGTTCGTGAACTCAAACGGTACGGCAAGACACAAGAACTAATCTCTCCCTTCAATATTGGGGAAAGGGGCAGAAAAACACGAAATCTCGCGAACAAGCCTAAGCTATGGAAGTTGGCATCATCTAGGTATGGATACCAAAGGCGAGCAAAGCCAGAAGTTTGCAGTATTGCATGGAGCATGAATATACATCCTTGCCTCCCAGTAATATATAAATTATCAAATCGATTTTGTAGTTGTGCTATAGTTATACTGGAGGTATTTGGGTTGACGCTAGTCAACCTAGTCTTTGCCTCTACCTACCGAATTGATTTAACAGACATTTCAATTCAACAGCTAGAGAAGCGCTGGAAAAGCCTCAAAGAGAAATACATTCACATGTACTACCGATGAGCGGCCCCGATAGTATTGAGATGAACGCCTAGACCCTGGAATTGACGTCACGGCGCTAATGGCCCTACTACGCTACGCGAAACGCGGGTGCTGACAAGGGTCTCGGCCATGCGTCGAAACATTGCTGAGACCACCGACAAACGCTGTGTGCCGGCCACATTGCACGACATTTCTGTACTATAACTGCCCACTTCTGCTCCTACCTATCCGCAGTAAACCCATCTTTCGCGTCTCCCAAAAAAGCGCTCAATTGCAATTCCAACCCCATCGCTGCTTTATCTCTACACACACCGCAAATATGTCTATGATATCGCAAACACTACAAGGCGCCGTCCTCAGCATAACCTCCAATGTCCTCGCACAAGCCATAACCTCCTACCAAGACAGCGTAAGTCCCCTTCATCATATTACAATTAACCCCCCCAAATCGCGAGATCTGTGAACCTGACACCTGTCCCCCGCAGACACCCTTCGCCCTAAACTACAACCAAGTCCTCCAATTCGCCCTCTTCAGCATCCTCAGCAACCCCCCCCAACATAATCTGGCAAGGCTTCCTCGAAGACCAATTCCCCACAAACGTGGCCTCCGCCGCCTCCGCATCCGAAAAACCAACGTCCTCCAAACCCCCCCACCAAAACGAGCCTCAGCAAAACAAACGTCCTCATCAAATTCATCCTCGACCAAACCATCGGCGCTGTTATGAACACGCTCATGTTCCTGGCGTACATGGGCTATGTGAATGCGCAGGGTAAACCGGGCGTGGACGCCATGCAGGTTGTGAAGGCGGATTGCATGAATAAGCTGTGGCCGATGATGAAGGATGGGTATAAGTTTTGGCCGGCGATTAGTCTGATTAGCTTTTTGTGGATACCCGTGGATAAGCGGATAGTTTTCGGTTGCTCGGTGGGTGTGGTGTGGGGGATTTATTTGAGTTTGGCCGTGGGCGCGTAAATAGGGTACGGGAGGGAATGTAAATGTTGGTGGGTTGGGAGATCGTGGATGTGGATATGGATGTGGATGTGCTTGTGGTTGGATACCCTTAGAATGGCATGTTTGGCACGTTGGGGTGTTGGGGTGGGGTATATGAGGGCATTATTACGGAGGCGGTCTCAACGGCTTGGACGATTATTACGGTCTTTTACGATTTTTATCCGCTTCCTTTGACTTCCTAGTATTGACGCTTCTTCTGCATGTGCTTGACTGACATGCAGAGCTCTACATCTCTCGATACCCATATAGACTTTGGCTGTATTCTATACTGCAATGCCACATCTATTACGAGAACACACAAGTAATATTGACATATGTCAGCCGGTTTTCACGACACGATCTCATCGCTCCGTACACACAAGAGAGAAATCAAGGTGCTATCTTAATACTTCATACCTCCTAAACGTGCGAAAGCAGAGCAGCCGTTGGGTCGCAACAAACTTGTTTGAACTTGTGTAGCGTTGGCTGACTAGGGGCAGTGACGAGTGGACGACACATACCTGGGTCATCGATCTGGGTCAGGGCTGGTACTAGATGCTCAACATGATTACCGGCAGTCGAGGGGGGGTATCAGAAGAAGGATGCTCTTAGCCATGGGGCGTTGGGTGGTAGGAAGTGGCGTTGAGGAAACGGACAATGGTGGAAGACAGCGCACAAAAGTTCCGGCAGCTGCAAGTCGACGCTGAGATGCCATACCGGTATTTTCAAAAAATATCTTCCTGTTACATGGCACGCCATGATCAATCTGCATCATCATCGTAAGTAAAATTACAATGACCCCACTCCCTACAAGTACTTTAAATGTCTTGAAAATTCGCGTCTAATGGAGCGTTCCATGGTAATTTCCTCGGTTGGGTAGGGTAGTTACGCTAGATACATATCACCACTTCCCTGAGTAAAACGCCATTTCCGCAAGGTAGAATTCTGGCGGTAGCGAATAATGTTAGAAAAGCATTGCTACTCTCTGTAGAAGCACTTCTTCACAACAATCACAACAACTTTCAAACATTTTACCCTGTCAAAAAGCCATCATCGTACAGCATGGCAGTCATCATGCGAAGACTTACTAAAGAGGAAGAGAAGAAAAAGCAGGACGAAAAAGACCGTGATTACTTCAAGTCACGTCGCGTCAGGGCTGAAGATGTCCAGATGCCATGGCTTGATGAGGTGTGTCGACGAACACAGATAAAGAACGGCATTGTCATTGTTGGTTTCATTCTCGGCGTTATGGCTTGCGGTCTCGTTGTCTGGCACAGCATGCGCGATGTCGGCTTCTATCACTATTGCGAGGCTTACCACGACAACTTTACATCATGGAATGACAGTGTATGGACGAAGGAAGTTGAGCTTGGTGGCTTTGGGTACGTTGCCGTGGAGAATGGGTGATGTTCATTCACTGACAATCCTCTAGCAACGGTCAGTTTGAGATGACTACCGCCACAGATGAGAACGTCTACCTCGAGAACGACGAGCTTGTCATCAAGCCTACCCTTCAAGACGAGAAGTTGATCATGAACAACACCACCATCATGGATCTTCGCCACATGGGCTGTACTGGTTCCCAGTGGTACGACTGTTACACCGGTACCAACACGACCAACGGCACTATCATCAACCCAGTCAAGTCTGGCCGCATCAACACCAAGCTCGGCGCCAATATCAGATACGGTCGCCTCGAAGTCGTCGCAAAACTTCCTCGCGGTGATTGGCTTTGGCCTGCTATCTGGATGTTGCCCAAGGATAATGTGTACGGCCCATGGCCTCGCTCAGGCGAGATTGACATTGCCGAATCACGAGGCAATGCTGTCGGCTACTCCAAAGGCGGTATCAATTACATATCCAGCTCGCTGCACTTTGGCCCCAATGGCAAGTACAACGGCTGGTGGCGCAACAACGTCAAGCGTCACGCTCTGCACACGACATTTGCAGCGGACTACAACACGTTCGGCATTGAGGTTCGTTTCAAATCTATCCCTCCTCCATAACATCATGCTAACCCAACCAACCCCCAGTGGTCCGAAAAGTACATCTTCACATACATGAACTCGCGCCTCCTACAAGTCATGTACACGAAATTCAAGCACCCCTTCTACGAAGTCGGACAGTTCCCGCTCTCGGACCCCAACGGCACCCGTCTCGACAACCCCTGGGCGGACAGAAAAGGCAACAGCGCGCCGTTTGACCAAGACTTTTACCTCATACTCAGTCTGGGCGTTGGCGCAACAAACGGCTGGTTTGTAGATGGCGAGGCTGGGAAGCCTTGGCTCGACAAGAATTACCGGGCCAAGATGGACTTTTGGGAGGCTAGGGAGAGCTGGCTGCCGACGTGGGAAGATGAGGGTAAGATGAGGATTAAGAGCATTACTATGTGGCAGCAGAAGGGGTATAATGGGTGTGGGACTGATGCGAAGAAAGTTTTGAGTGGTAGTAAGGGTCCGCTGTATTGAGTTGGTTGTTTTAGGGATGGTGGGGTAAGTAGATGTCCATTATTTGGGTTTACTGGACTTTGGTCTTATTAGATCGTATACATGCCGCCTCAGGTGTGCTCTAATGTAATCATGCCTCTGCATTATTCTTGTCTTCAACAGGGTCACTGACTTTCGTACTGTGAGGTACACGATGCTCTGATGATTTACCTAGACATCCGACATTAACACTAGCCTTTTCAACATAATTCAAGGCAATATTCTGCTAGTCTACACTCTTGAATAAAGAAAGAAACTTGACGGCCTTTCCGCAAAGGACATGTGAAGTCCCCACGTACAAGGCTAAAGTTCAATCAGGAAGGTGGGTTACATCTCGGCTTACCGCATTAGGCCGTCTTCACAACCAGCGCCATCCCACCTTTCAATGCAACTCCATGTCCGATACTCGCAGCACCGAACTTTTAAAAATCCGGCTTTATCCGAAAACTTCCCGTGCCTGTTAAAAAAAATAAGTCACTTAATTTACTATTCATACCATTCAGACGTTTCTCTCTTCCTCCAGAGAGGCGGGACACCCCAAAACCACCACCATTCACCACCAAACCCTACTCTCAAACAACCCCAACCCAACCCAAAACACCACCAAAATGCCACCTCCATACGCCCCCAAAATTGGCGATCCCATAACCACCCTCGACACCCCCAGCATGCTCGTCTCCCTCCCCCTCCTAGAAGCCAACCTCAAAACCCTGACCACGCTCCTCCTCCCCACAGGCGTGCACATCCGCCCACACCTCAAAACCTGCAAGTCGGCCATCCTCGCCCAGAAAATGGTAGCCGCAGGCTGCACCGGCGGCTGCGTGGCTAAGCTGTCCGAAGCCGAAGTCATGTGTAGCTTGGGCTTTACCGATGTGCTGATTACGTGTGTTGTTGTTGGTAAGGCCAAGGTGGAGCGGTTGGTGCAGTTGGTGAAAAGGTTTAGGGAAGTGAGGATTGTTGTTGATTGTGTCGAGGGGGCGGGGGCGATTGAGGAGGCGTTGGCGAAAGCGGAGGAGGAGGAAGGCGGGTTTGAAGGAAAGGTGTTGACGTTGGTGGATTTGGATGTTGGATTGCATCGGACGGGTGTGTGGGCTGGGGAGCCAGCGAAGAAACTAGCAGCGCACATACGGGATCATTGTCCGCATTTGAAACTCATGGGTATCCAGGGCTACGAGGGACATTTACAGCATCTTCACAGTTTGGAGGAGCGGAAGAGTAGATGTTTGGAGAGTATGAGAATACTCGTTGATACGGCCGAGGCGTTGAGGCAGGACGGTCACGATATCCAGGTTGTTACCACAGGCGGCACGGGAACGGCCGAGTTCTGCGCTGAGGTCCCCGGCGTCACGGAGGTGCAACCAGGTTCCTTCCTATTCATGGATTCAGATTACCGCAATGCGATTGGCGGCGCGAGGTATAAGCAAAGTTTAACCATCCTTTCTACCGTCATTTCCAAACAGGGGGATAACATCGTTACCATCGACGCGGGGTTGAAGTCGTTGACTACGGATTCGGGGCTTGCAGAGTGTAAAACTCCCGGGTATACGTATGGCGTGTTGGGTGATGAGCATGGGAGCTTGGAGTGGAAAGAGGGTAAGGCGGAGGCACTCAAGGTAGGGGATCGCGTGGAGATGGTGCCGAGCCATATTGATCCCACGGTTAATTTGCATGATGTGTATTATGCGCATCGGGACGGGGTGATTAAGGAGATTTGGCCCGTGGACGCGAGGGGGTGTGTACAGTAGATATGGTATTACGAGAGAGAAAACCGAGTGTGTGTATATTGCTAGTACGAAAAATACAAATGGTGTATTATACATGTTAATGGAAGAAGGGAAGAGTTGAAGCGACGACTAAAGTGCTGTAAATACGTGTGAAAAGAAAAAAAACGAAAGACTGAAAGTGCAGACTAAACTACTACAATCGCCCTCACTTATATACTGATACCCATCATCAACGTTCCGGTCCCTCCACATTCACCCCTAGATCTTCAAGCTATATCCAACAGATTCTCCCTCAAAGCCTTTCTGGGAATGTTGGCGAGCGGGTCCGTTCCGTCGAATGCCACAGCCTCCCGATCTATGCTGCTCATCTTGGTAATGTCGTAATGCTCACCACCCAGCTTGGGATGATGTTTCTTCTTATAAGCCGCAAACTTCTGCGCCCACTTCCAGGGATCGGTACCCTTGTTCTCCATGCTACTCGCATCTCTCTTTCTCTTAACTTTTGGTGTGAGGGGTGGAGAGACACACGTATTGGGGGCTGCCTCGGGTTTCTTGTTTTCCTTGTTCGCAACCTCGTCGTCGATGGTTACGGGGTTCTCTGCGGTACCTTTGGCGGGAGTCGTCTGAACTGTTGTGGCATTCTCGTCTTCCTCGTCAGTCTCTTCCTCGGACGCGCCTACTTCCTCTGGTTTCTCGATGCGCATCTTGGTAGCGAATATGCCTTTGTCCGGGTTCAGATTGCCCTTTTTGAAGTACTCTACAGCATCCTTGCGCCATGCAGTACATTCATCTTCGATGCCGTAAGCAAAGATATCGTGCGATAGTTCGAGGTAGTACGCGATGACAAGGGCCAGGTCGAGAAAGCGAGAATCTGGCTTGAGTTCGTCCGCTGCCTCGATGGCTGCAAGTGCGGTGAGGAGGGAACAGCCAAGCAAGGCGAAGATCTCGAATGTTGTTTCGCCATCCTCGCATTGCATAATGGCATCAAGGTGATCTTCTTCGTTGATCCACAAGCCCACTGCACTGACGACTACCCACATCCTCTCGATGCGGTTGACATCTTTCGATCGGAAGGCTTTATCGAATTCCTTCATCTGCATATCGTCAGCATTGCGCCTTGGATCCTTTTCACAACTCGACCTACTTACCATGTTCTCTGAAATCTCATGCATCCCCCATCCCCGCCAGTCATTGTATAGATTCATGCCAAATGCGTTTGGGTCGCAATAGCTTGATTTCCTTCTCAGCAGATCCGTCTTTAGCCACGCATCCCACATCATGACCCATTTGTGGTCCTTGTGCTCGCTGGGAGGCGCCTTGTAGATGCCATCCTTGACTTCCTGTTCAAAGATGGGCTTGTAGCACTTGTTGAAGACTTCCTCCTTGTCGAGATACGACGAAGCAAGCCACTCTGCGCCTTCTACGTCGAAATAAGGGCGATGGATGCAGATGTAGTCGTGTGGTGCTGGAGCAGCGGCTTCATTCGGCGAAGTCGTGTTTTTACCATCGTCGTCATTGCTTTTCTTATTTTTGCTCTTGTCGCTCTTGTGCCGCCGCACGGATTCAAACGCTGAGTCTGAGCTGTCGCTGTCGGAGTGGTCTATGAACGCGCCAGAATCGCGGACCGTTTTCTGACGCTTGGCCGGAAGCATGTCTTGCTAACTACTGATACGCGAAACGATGACTAGGTCGCGGGCAAAGGCGATCGATCTTGACCACGTAGTTGATGAACTTTTGATGAATCACGATGGGAATTTAGTGGTATGGCAATGTGGTATGCGATTTAAGGGCGATGCGATTTCCCCGGACTTTTGCTGAATAATGACATCAATGCGTCTCAACATCTCTCCGAGCCCCTGGCACTTGTGATCGCGGATCTCCCGCCGGTACACGCAAACGGCATGCTTAAGGTTTTCTTTAGTCTGCGCGATAGCTGATGGATGCAGTTCTATGGCTTCGGCACTTTGAGCCGCGCACTGAGTGGCTTCTTTTGGTTCTGTCACGCCACTGCCACGGTCGATGTTGGTGACAAGACGCAGCGTGGTTGTTAAGGGACTTCGGGAGACCTGGGTTACAAACGAATATTTGCGACTTTAAATGTTCGACCTCATATCTTTCTGCAGCCTTGCGAATTGTCGTGATGATACGGAATGCGGGCTATGACGGTGCATCAAATGTAGGAACAGGTATTTTGTTTGAGCGTGATGCAGGGGGAAGAAGCATATGTGGAATCTTCTAGCTTTAGTGACGTCGTGGCGCGATCTATCACAATTTCTGCATCACCATCTTCTCAGCTATGCTACATGGTCAGGAACCTAAACGCCTTTCACTATCACTGTAATCCTATGGGAATTATCAAATACCATCGCAAACCTTAAAGCTAGCTAGAGATATAAGATTCAAAGGTTAAAAACTGCAAGCTCTGTATGCTTCCACAAGTTCATAGATCGTCCAGCACAGCCATCACATGTAGCAAAAACAAAACTAGGTTGGGCCGCAGCTTCAGCAAAAAGTAATTGTCCCGTGCCAGACTCGAACTGGCGGCCTTGGGATTTCTGCTGCTGAGAGCAGTCATATATGAAGATATGAGACCCACGTGATAACCAACTACACCAACGAGACTTTTCAGACAGCTGCGAACAATGTTCGCGTTGATGTTGCTTCGGTGAGAAAAAGCCTAGTATTGGCGTTTATATCACTATACTATGCACGCAGTAATCGTACTTGCCGGCGTACCTGATTTTTCTGCCCCTCATTGGGGTGGGGGACAGTGGTAGTTAAGTGGGGCAACCACCCACGTCTTTCCATTATCGTGTAACCTGGCTCCCATTCATCCTCCATCCTCTTGACAAAACGACTATTTTAATTTCTGATCGACTCTACTGAAATCGCATGGATCCCACTTCGTTTTGGTGTAAGACAGGTATTTCTATCGCAATATATAACGCAACCTGGTTCGTTGGTAGCTCACGTTTTAATCATCCTCAACTTTTATTTCTGGTACATTGCATAGAAGCGGTACGCTCAGGTATGATATGGTAGAAAGAGCATGAAGTATTGGGTGTGGACAGAGAGATGGCTTGCTAATACGTACTTTGCCCATATATTGACTTATATGTCCCTTTTATGCCAGCCTACACGGATGATCAGGTTGAAGGACTACTGATTGCATTACGGTCTATTCAGACGGGTGCATTCATTGCCTTGTGATCAAGAACAAGCCAACATCATACTTCTGCAAGGCAGATACATAACCCCCCAAAAGTTCAAAGCAGAAAAGACTCTTTATGTGATACGTTAGGGTAAAGTTCTTCTACAAGAAATTACGGGCATACCAAAGTACGACGCTCGAGTTAGGATCAGAATTTCCTAGTCAAAGTACTAACGCGAACTCTTGTTCCTACAATTTACCAGGTCGTGCTAGCACATATAGAGAACGACGAAGAAAAGACTACTCCTGTGGCGCCACGCTATCTTCCCTGCAACCCCTCCGACCTCGGCCCGCCTCCGTATCGTGCTGCCCAAAATTTTGGCCGTTGCGTCACACGTCAAATAGTCACCACGCGTACTTCCATGCGATCTGGACTTTCACCGCTCGTACAGTTAGTGTCGTACCTTTTGTAATGGCTTCGCGAATTGCTTCCAAGCGCGTGTGCCTCGCATTGCGAGCACCGCGCGTCAACTACATCTCTGCGCGGTATGCGTCAGCAGCGTCAGCAGTCAAAGGCTCAAGCCTGCCTCAGGACATGCTGGACTCGATAGCTGTAGGTTGAGGTGTATTTCAATCATTTTTCACATACTAACGTTTGACAGCGCGATGCGTCATTACCAACACCCGACCCACCCGCAACCTCAAAGACCGCAGGCCTCATCAACCAGCAACTGCCCTACATGGTCCCGACCTATGTGCGCCCACCACCAATGTTCGAGAAGGGAGAGGGCTGTTGGATGTGGGATATCGAGAACAGGAAGTACCTAGACTTCACAGCTGGTATTGCTGTCAATGCGCTTGGGCACTGCGATGCTGGTGTAGCTCAGGTCATTGGAGAGCAGGTACGGTCTATTCTGGCTACATGCCATGCGTTCAACTGACAGATATCCAGGCTAAGCAACTGATGCACACGTCTAACCTCTACCACAACCCCCACACTGGCCTCTTATCCAAGCAGCTCATCCAGCTCACGCATGCGACCGGAGGATTTGCCAGCGCATCCCGCACTTTTATATGCAACAGTGGCTCTGAGGCCAATGAGGCCGCTATCAAGTTCGCGCGCAAAGTGGGCAAGTCAATTTCACCAGACAAAGACAAGCACGAGTTTGTCTCGTTCCACAACTCATTCCACGGCCGGACCATGGGAAGTTTGAGCGCAACACCAAACCCAAAATACCAGACACCATTCTCGCCAATGGTCCCTGGATTCAAGTACGGAACATTCAACGATGTAAACGTGATCAACGACTTGGTTACCGATGCGACGTGCGGTGTCATTATCGAGCCTATCCAAGGAGAGGGAGGAGTCAACGTCTCGACACCTGAATTTCTCCTTGCACTGCGAAAGCGCTGCACAGAAGTTGGTGCAGTTCTGATCTTCGATGAGATTCAGTGTGGTCTTGGCCGAACTGGCACTTTCTGGGCACACGCAGGATACCCCAAGGAGTGCCACCCTGATATCGTGACCACGGCAAAGGCTCTCGGCAACGGCTTCCCCATTGGAGCTACTATTGTTAACGACTTTGTATGTGACCATATCAAAACCGGTGACCATGGCACCACATTCGGCGGCAACCCACTCGGATCCCGTGTTGCTTCATACATCCTGTCCCGTCTGTCCTCTCCAGAGATCCTAGATTCGATACCTGCTAAAGAACAAGCTTTCCGCAAGCATTTTGACGCTCTGAGGGCACGCTTCTCAACTCAAATCAAGGAGGTTCGAGGCAAGGGCTTGATCCTAGGCCTTCAGCTTGACGTAGACCCTACGCCCATTGTCACAGCTGCCCGCGAGAGAGGTCTCTTGATCATCACTTGTGGTACAAACACTTTGAGGTTTGTTCCGCCGCTTGTCATCACCGAAGCTGAGATTGAGGAGGGTATGCGAATCCTGGGACAGGCGATGGAGAGCGTGTGGGTAGAAGGTGAGAAGGTGAAGGGCACCAAGGGTCAGCAAGAGATGAGATGAGCAAGGTCACTTTCAGCACGGCGTTCTGGCGTTCAAAAAAGTACACTACATCAAGGACTTCACCGATAGATGTTCTGCACAAATGCGCTTTTAGACATCATCGTTCTCACTTACTGAAGCAGTTAGCGCAAATCTCCGAGGCCGTGCGCTTAGTTCTTGGCAGTTGCCTCACCTGCATTTATGCTGAGCCTCATTTCCCAATTGAAAATTAAATCTTTGTCTCTGAGTTGTACAGCCTCTCTAACTCCGGCGTGAAATGTGTATGTGCAATGAGTGGACCAACTTTAGTTGAGACACCTGCCTCTTGGCTTGCCACAGGCAGCACGCATGCTCATCACACAGCACGAACAGATGCAGCACCCACCGAAAACTATCAACGACAAGATCCCATCGAAACGACATGTTTCTCTTCTCACTCTCGACCATCGGTTACATACATGGCGCCTAAGCCGGTGAATTCCGTATCGTCGCCAACTAATGCGACTCCTGGGGGTGATCTCGATAGGTACATAGCGCTTGGCTGTCTTCACATCAAACAGCCAGCCAATATCAGTCAGGAATCGCCGTCGCGTACGGAATGGATAGAAATTGTCCCTCATGAGCTACCAGATGAACTTAAAATCAGTATTGGCGAAGAAGCTGCACGGCTACTCGAGGCACGCTGGATACGGCTCTTCTTGCACCGACCACCATATACAAGCACGAATCTCCATAAGCTTGTTCGCGTATATGTACTTCCAGAAGACTGGGGCCGCCGCTCAATCGATCGTAATAGCAAGAGTTTGAAGGGATCCCTGCGACAGCTGCTCCAGAGCATTGATATCTCACCAAAGGCTTGGCATGGGGATTACAGAGCGGGTGACGTGTGTTGCTTCGACCCATGGGCAGAACCGGAGCTATCCTCGTTATATTACCTTTTTAATACTTTGCCATCGCCTGCGCCAGATCCGGGTTCGATCAAGAACCGTTATACCCGAGCCGCAGTACATGATCTACTCAAGTCTGCAACCGCCTCCGAATGGGAAGAGCATGGCGAACAAGCACTTGCAGGACTGAAGACGAGGCTATACGCTTATCAGGCACGTTCTGCGAGCCTCATGTTGCAGCGAGAGGCTGCGCCACAGCTGCAACTTGATCCGCGACTGGAGACCCGTACATCACCTACTGGACAGAGGTTTTATTTTGGTGCTCGAGATGGATCTTTTCTGCAGGAGCCTCGGTACTATGAGACAAATCGAGGTGGCATTTTAGCAGAGACCATGGGCCTGGGGAAGACAATCATTTGCCTGGCAGTCATACTAGCAAGTAAACACCATCTGCCAAAGATTCCGGCCGCATACCAGCCTCCATCTCCTATCCGCGATAGGGTCGGGTCGCTGGCAGATATGGCAGCCTCAATCATGGGGAGGTACTCTATACCAGCAAAGGCCTTTCTAGAAGAGTCTGAAGAAAATGGTGTTGGAGATCTAACAAACTTAAAAGACACTCTCGAGCGGAATATGCCATTCTACGAGATACCGCTTGATCTTCCCCGGATAAATAGAAATACCAGGATCCCACCACCACGTCAGCTGGTATTATCTTCTGCTACAATTATTGTGGTGCCACGGAACTTGTTGCATCAATGGCAGTCGGAGATACACAAGCACGTCCTTCAGGGTGGCCTCAAAGTTCTTGTGGTAGATTCCATACCTAAGCGTGGTAACAAAGCCAAGAATACCCAGGAGCTCGGCGACAACATGGAGTTCCAAAGTGAATTGCCAGCGCCCACCAAGCTTATGAAGTATGATGTAGTTCTATTCACTCGCAATCGTTTCGAGCAAGAAATCCAAGACGGAAAAGATGACCTTGGGCGACGAGTTGTTTCTGGGGTCGGTCGTAATTGTGAATGTCCTTATATTGGCTCTACCAGAATCCCTGACTGTAATTGCATCAACGCCGACTCAGTCTATGAGTCGCCATTGAAGAGGGTACACTGGCTACGGATCATCATCGATGAAGGCCATTCTTTCTCAAGCTCACTCTCCAATGCAGTACTATTGGCAAAGCAGATCCAAGCAGAGAGGCGATGGGTCGTATCAGGAAGTAAGTACCGCGAATTCTAGTTATTCATATCGACTGACGTTTGCCTCAGCGCCTGCGAAGAACTTGGTTGGTGTCGAAGTCGACATGTCTACAATGGATCTAGACGGCTGTGACCCCGCGTTACAACGCGAGCTGGCCATCGAGAAGAGGAAAACGTTTGGGTTGGATCCAGACAACATCAAGGCAGCCAAAGCATTGGGACAGTTGGCCTCAAATTTCCTGATGGTTCGACCTTGGTGTGATAGTTCCGAGGGAAAACTTGAATGGGACGACTACATCTACCGTCATGAGCACCATTATCGAAAGACCTACTCGGGTTTCTCGTCATGCTTTCTTCGGACACTACAGGGTTTAGTGGTCAAAACACGCGCGGAAGACGTTGAGAAGGACATCGTTCTACCTCCGATGCATCACCGCGTCGTATTCCTTCAGCCATGTTGGTTTGACAAAATGACAGCCAACCTCTTCATTCAGGTTCTGCGAGCGAATGCAATTACCAGCGAGCGAACAGACGTCGACTATCTATTTCATAAGAACAGTGTGAAGGATCGCCATCGTCTTATCATGAATTTACGGCAGTCGAACTTCACCTGGACGGGTTTTAGTCTTTCCGATGTGGTCTCGACGCTTGAAGCCAGTAGCAAGTATCTTGCGAAAAAAGACAAGACCTGCTCACACGAAGATGCCCAATCTCTCCTTGAAAGCAGTCAAGCCGTTTCCAAACTGGCGACTTCTAAATCGTGGACCGCGCTCAGCAAAGCACACGAAGTGGGTATGGCTGTCGAGAACTGGCCAGAAGATTCAAAAGAGGCTTTCGCACTTATACATCCAGCAGATCCAACGATGATTGGAGTTACACAAATGATTGAAGGGCAGCTGCATGTCGACAGCAACCTGCTCTCACAAGATCCTACCAATGGGCTTGAGCTTGTAGGACAGACTGTGAAAGCGAGAGATATGGGTGAGAAGGCAGTCGCTAGCTCGCCATTGCAGAAGACTGGAGTGCCATCGTCGTTAGTCGGAGATCAACAGCCATTGGCAGGTCGCCGAGCGCCAGCAATAGCAAGCAAAAGTTCTCCTAAAAACCCGTCAGCGGACAAGCTTTCAAAGAATACCGAGGATACCATAATGCTAGAGTCTCCAGTTCGTCCAAAGAAGCGCAAGCTCACTCTTGCAGAAGAGATTGCGAACTTGCCTGTGGATTCTAGCCTCTGCAACACACGGTTGGTGGGTACAACATCAGCCAAGCTCACATATCTCCTGGATAAGGTAATGCAACATCAAGCGACCGATAAGATCATCATCTTCTACGATGGCGACAATGCGGCTTTCTACATTGCTCAATGCCTCGAGCTAATGTACGTCAACCACCGCATCTACGCCAGAACATTGGAAAACACATTACGTTCCGAGTATGTGCGCTTGTTCAACGAACATCCGGACGTGCGGGTCCTGTTGATCGATGTCGCATGTGGTGCTCTAGGACTAAATCTAAACGCCGCAAGCGTTGTGCTCATCGTCAATCCAATCAACAGGCCGGGCCTAGAGGCTCAGGCTATCAAGCGTTCGCACAGGATCGGCCAGACCAAGGAGGTAATTGTTGAGACTTTGGTGCTCGAGAATACAATTGAGCATGCAATCTTCAACCGCGCAAAGAAGATGTCGCGTGCCGATCATCAGGAAGCGAAGGAGTTGGAGGATGACGCAGGTATCATTGAGATCATCCAGAATGCACAGATTCTGCCTGTGGATGACGAGGAAGCTGAGGGACAGGCTAGTTTCGCGCTGCTGAAAACGCCTCAGCAGGTTTTTGGTCGTCCAAATCGACACAAGTACCATCGCTATGGTGTTGCTGACGTAAAAGCAACGAACAAGCCACAGAAGAAAGCAAAGACTTCGAAAGGTGCGAAGGAAGCCAGGAAAGAAGGTGGAAATAATTCTGGCAACGCCGACTCTCTTCCAACTCTTCCTATGCGAGGGCTAGTCTATGGCGATACTGAGTCCGGAGCGAGGGAGCCCTTAGCCGACCCAGTCTCTAGTATCTTTGGAGGTGGCTGAGGTGTGGGAATTGCGGACGGGTGCTTGTATTAAACCATCCTTCCCGTACAAATGTCTTGCAATGCCACATCTGTATCATACCAGAAAAAAAAAGTAAACTCTACTGTATTTCACACAATAATCTAGGCCGACTTCCAACTCCGATAACTACTTACCCACCCCCTCTGCCTTCTAGCACAAACACGGCAAATGTATAGTCTGATAATTGCTACACGACCTCCCGCTCGGCACATCACTCCCCATCTGCAAGAACAAATCGTAATACCTAGCTGCTACATCCACCGATGCGCATACCAAGAAGTTCAGCTCTGCATACACCCACCCACACGCAATTAGCAGTCAATCCAACGCTCAAATATCAGAGGAGAAGGAAAAGAAAAAAACTCACGTCTCCCATAACTACTCCCCTGCACAGTAATAATCGTATCACCCTCCAACCCCCACGCCGTCGTCTGCGCAGTGGCGCCCCAAACCAGCGGCTTGTAACTCGTCGACGCCGTGCCGATGTTTAGGTATTTGCTTGTTTTCGCCGATTGGATGGTGCCGCCGATTGTGAAGGTGTCGGCGGCGCTTTCGGGGCCGAGCACGGGTGTGGATGCTGAGAGGGTTTAGTAGGTAAAAGGGGAGGCGGGATGTGGGTGTGGGAGGAAGGGGTTATTTGACGTACGTACCGTTCTTGGAGCTAGCTTGGAGATAGAGGTGATAGATTGGGTCGCGGACGCCGCGAATTTTGCCTACGGTTACTGCGGCGGCGGCGTTGTCGACGGGCGCGGCAAAGGCGCTGGGGAGGAGGAGGACAAGGAGGAAGAGGGGCAGGATAGGTGCGAGTAGGAATAACATTGCGACGGTGGTGAATTTGGAAAATGCGGGATGAGCTGGGTGGAGATGTAGTTGGTTTATTATAGTTTGGACCCCACAATTCCGGATTCCAGGGTTGTAATATCGCAGATAGATTGTGGTTGTGTCACGCGTGGGTGCTTGTATGGGCGGATATTAAGTATCCTTGTCGCGCCACCGCGTTGGAACTAGCTTCAAATGAAAGGTATATAGTTCCCTAGAACCGTTAATGTACCGTATCCGGTGTTAGCACTTTCGTACCGCGCACCGCATATAATCTTTTATCGTAGCCATGTTGTTAGTACCGGCACCCTTGCAGTTGGTAAAAAAGTTCCTTAGAAGAAAGCAGCTACATCGTTAACACACCAGTAAACAGCTTTTCGAGTACACAACAGAGATATTATCCGAAAGGAAAGGATAGAAAGCATCAGTTTAACACTACTCTTTTTTCCCACTAGCGCCGCGCCCATCTTTTACACTTGTGTCCTCACTTCTTCATCGCAAGTGCACTGTCAATTAGGATTAAACGTCGCCGCACTAGCTGTATTATGAATCTTACACCAATGTAGAACAAGAAAGCTTCTATTAGTGGAAAAGAAGACATAAAAAAGAAAATAGATGAATAATTCTTATTCGTCAAACTCGTCAAACTGTAGACATTGTCCTGCAGCATGTTCTTTGTCTCAAATCACAGTTCAAGGCTACACACTTGGATATGCACCGTATAAAATATCACGTCTCAGAAACCTGTTCTCCACCAAAAAAAATGCCATCCTCCCCCACCCATACTGGCAAACACCGTCAACCCAACAACGACGACATGGAAGGCATCTTACCCAACCTCCCTATCCTCCCCATGCCCTTCACCTCCCCACCATCCTCGACCCCCACTCCCATCTTTCCCTCCTCCACGCCCCGCGCATTCACCGCATCAACAAACGCCTCCCCCTTCCCCGACTTATGCGGCACAAGAAACGCATCAAACGTAACCTCTGGATTGCGTCGAAACCGCACCTCTTGCGCCAAGGGGCTGCGAACACGAGTCGAGGAATCAGACGATGTGCCTGAGACAGATGCTAGAGGGGAGATGTTGCGACTGGCGCGATGGGCGGAGCGGCGGGCGGGGCGGGTAGATCGGGGTTGTTGGTGGTGGGAGAAGTAGTCGCCGGTGCTTGTGGCGCGGACGTGGTGGGAAGAAGTAGTAGAGGTGGTGGTGGCGATGGTGAGGTTAGGGTAAGACTGACTAAGTGGGAGGGAGGGCCGCCGTGGTGAAAGTGAAAGTGAAGGCGGCGATGGTGTATCAGAAGTCATCTGCATTCGTCCAGCGTAGTCGTAGGTGTAGGTATAACCCGCACCCTCCTCCTTTCCCTTTCTCACATCATCAGCAAAAACCCCCACACGCCACATAAACGTTGTACCCACCTGGTCTTTAACTTCTTGGGCGAGCGCACGCCGACTATCCTGTCTATCACATTCGATCCCAGCAAGCGCGCGCACCTTGTCCATCTTGGGCATCACACCACCAGGGACGAGGTCCTTGCGGGCTTCATGGTGAGTGACCAGATCCTTAGGTGTCCATTCCTTGTGGTTGTGGTTTTTTTCGCCGTGGGCGAGCGCGAGTTTGTCGGATGAGCTGAGGGCGTGGGAGTAGTAGGTGGCTTTCTTTGTTGTTGCTTGCTCGAAGGAGAAGGCGGACATGGTGGATGGTCGGCGGTGGAGGTGGAGGTGGAGGTGGGATGGGCGTGTGTGTCGTGACTGCTGGATGGGGTTTGTGCGAGGGGGAGTGGAAGGTGCGAAGGTGGAGGCGAGAAAGTGGACGTCTGGCTGTTGGAATGGGGCTTGTAGTGTTGCAGTGAAGGTTGGACTACCCTGGAAAGCGTCCTCGTCGTCGTCTGAGTGCTCTGCATCAACTGGCATTTGCAATGTTGCAGCCAGTGAGAAGGAAGTGTCCGACAAGAAATCTGGAATCACAGACCCATACCCATTGTCAACTTCACCTTGAGTCCGATTTGCGCTGTCCAGTGACATGTTTGACAAGCAGTCGGTGACGTCTTCGTTGTAACTATCACGACGACTACTATGCGGGTTGCCCACTGACCATCCTCCAGAAGACGTCGTGAATTGCTGATAATGCATGATATTGCGCAATAGATCGGGTAGCTATGCGACAACTAATCCCAGACAGCTGATAGCCAACGAGATTGAGTGTGCGCTTGGTGGGTCAGTGGGAGCAAACGCCTTAAAGTGCGTAATTGGCACGCAAGGTGAATACACAGTCACCACACAATGTGCAGAGACCGTTCTGAAGCATCCAGCCATTCACCGTGAAACATGTCTTGCAAGTGAACATCAACAGTAAGACTTGAGTGACGAGATTGGCCAGCATCGTGATGAGTGAAAAGGCTGAAGCCGATTAATTGATATGATACTATTTACAAGGATTATGAAAACTCGTGCTTGAGTGTAATTAGACGGAAAGAGAAATGGCCATGTGCTCTTTGTGTTCTGTTCTCCATGTATGGGATATATATGTCCACGTGATGCTCTAGATCGACGGATGCTTCTATACTCATTGCATCTGATCTTGTCCCGTCTTGTTGCATCGCTCTATATCCCGATGACCGATGATACAAACTCGGATGTCGCGCTCTGCGGGGTGCGCTGAGACAATGCTACCGAAAGCGTGAAACTGGAGGTTCTGTTGCCACGCAACGCAATCTTGTTGTGATGGTGCCATGGTGATTTGCATCCAATCTTCCGGGCTCAAAGCCCGTGGCGAGACAAATGTCTGAAGCCCGAATATAACTCTCGAAGGAGTAAACTGATAGTAAAAACATTGGGAGAAAAGTTCCCGTAACGCGTGTGGCGCTTCAAGTGCAACTCCACTGGGCAAGACCCAGCAGTATAGCAATAGCAGCCATGTATGTCGAAGAAAGGGGAGTGTGTTGATTTCCTAATGACTTGTGAAGGTCGGCTGGAGTGGAGGAGCCGCCCGAACTGGGTGGGTTGTTCGGACTGCTCGGACCGCCTGAGAGAGAGCCAGAGGCCGTGGAGCCAGTGCTGGAGCCAGAGGAAGCGGTGTTGCCAGCAGCAGCTGGTCTGTGTATGTGTTAGTGTCTGTAGTATCAGGTATGTAAGCTAATCACCATACTTACTGCTTCATGTGCAATCCCATGTCGTTGATGACTTCGCACCGCTGCCACTCCTCCTTCGAAATGGTTTCCATGCCAACATCGTCGTTGTCGTTGAAAACCAACCTCTTCTCCTGAGTGAGATTGGAGTCTTGCCACATCGGACTGTTCAGTGTGGAGCCCTTGGCAAGGAGAAATGCAGCTGCGTGCTTGTTGGGGTCATAACTTCGAATAAAGGATGCCCAGTAAGCCTGAACAAAGACACCAGAAGCGGAGGTGGCATTGTTCCAGATCGGCAGTAGCTCCCCAACGTGCGAGGCGGTTCCGACGTTCCATCGATATTGCCATGTCGGGTTGGTGTCGTTCTTGGCGTATGTATCCGTGATGTTGAGCGTCGGGCACGTGTATCGGATGTGGCCGTAAATATTGGCCGTCACCGTTCTCCACCGAGCATCGGCAGTCGATGCCATGTTGGCATCCCAAGCTTGGCGGACCTGGTTGAAGTTGATGCTGGGAAACTGGTCGGTGAGGAACTCTTGAGACATTGACTGAGACATGATGGTTTTCGGGGTGAAGTTGATACCGTCATTCGTGGCGACGCCGAAGATGCATGGTACGTTGACATATCGCCCGTTCTTCAATTCGTTAAATGTGAAGTCCTGGATAAAGTCTTTGTCGAGGGTAGGGTTCCAGGCGTAAAGGGGTGGGTTCTTAGCGCCTGGAAACGGTTCCTTCATATTCCTGACCGCTTTTTGGAACTTAACAGCATCCATAGAAGCCATGCAGTGCATGTCCGCGCAGCCCGTTTGCTTCAGCAGCGCGTCGAATTGCCACTGACTGTTCTCGACGTCGCGGATAGGTGGAAAGGCAGGTGATTCGGCGGCCGCAGCATGGAAGAGACCATCGTTTCGGCCACCAAAGGCCGTCAGCTGGAGAACAACGGAGCCTCCACCCGCACTCGCACCTCCAATCGTTACGTGACCTGGGTCTCCACCAAATTGTTGAATGTGCTTTTGGACCCACTTGAGCGCCTGTCTTTGATCCTTCAAACCGTTGTTCAAGCTCAGGGTTGAGTTTTCAACAATCTCACGTCCGGCCAAGAAACCATAGGGTCCCACTCTGTAGTTGAAGTTGACGACGACCATATCTTCGTCACCTGCATCGATCAAGTCTGCGCCGTTGTAGTTTGCATTACCGTTGACGCTGAATCCACCACCTTGAATGAAGACGTAAACAGGCAGCTTAGTCTCGTTTGTAGCTTTTGAAGGGGCAAAGACGTTGATGAACAGACAATCTTCCGAATGCTCTCCCCCAAACTCAGCCTTCAGTTCAGTGCCTGTGCCGATGCAAACAGGTCCAAACTATGACTTGTTAGTGGTTGTTGCCTAGTTTATGAGGTTTGCTTATTACCTTGGTCGCGTCAGATACACCGGGTTGGTCGAGAGGGTCCTGGGGTGCGGTGAAGCGTAGACCTTTGTCGCGAGCGACATTGCGTGCGTACCGCATGCCAGCCCAGCGTATAACGCCATTGCCAATGTCGAGTCCGCGGTAGCGTGCATACCCTAAATCGACGGTGTCGCTAAGGGCGAGGGCAGACTGGCAGAAGACCACTGCGCAAAGCAGTAGGTGCAACATTGTCTGCTTTCCCGCGATAACTGGGGATGAAGAAAAGAGTTGTCGAGGAACTAAAGGAAAGGGTTCGGTGTCCGGTCGTGTTTTCCCTGTCCCAGTTGCGGAAACAATACAGGACTTGTTCCGATAGGAGCGGTGTTATAACGGAACAGGGCTATGCGCAGATCGATGACAAGGGGAAGTTGACAAAGAAGGGGATTAAAAAACAAAGGTGATCAGGAAGTCATATGCTTATTGAGTAAACGATAGCAAAGGAGCGAACTGTAGCCAAGAAGGATTAGCATTTGCAACGGCAATGGCAGTGTTTCTCTATCCGCCGGTGCATGATACATACTGTGAAGAAACAGGAGGGATTTGGCATCGTGCGACCAACGTCGACGTGAAGGATGAGTCAGGTACAGTACAGTTGTACGGCAAACAAGGATATAGAAAAAGGCAATGGCAGAGCGCCCGCGGGTTTAAGACGAGAGATTAAGACAGAAAACCTAGTGCGTGCGCCTTGCCAACGGTGGGTGTTGTGGCCTAGCTCGCTCTCGCAGCACAGCGAATCCAGGGGTGCTGTAGGCTGTGACATCCAGACCGTTCGCGTGCATGAGGGTTTGAATGGCCGGGGACTCCTGGGGCTCAGGCCTATCGCACGCGAACAATGGAGGTTAGTAGGAATTACCGACAGCTGGTAGCGCGCGTGCTGACGGTGTAATTACACCGAGTATCACTCCTGCCCCGGGCCCTGTTGGATCAATAGCATGATGATCAGATCCGCGGAGAGCGTGTTGACGGCAATGGCAGCGGCGATAGGGTTTTAGACATGTCGTCAGACCCCAGGGTGCAACGCGGGAAGCTACGTAACTTGAGCCAGACACACCGCATGGTTAACATGTTGTAAGATGTGCGATGAGATCAGATCTACCATTGCATCGACGGGCAAGGCTGGAGGTGGCAACGAGAGTGCCCAGCGTAAGGCGGGCTGATCTAAAAGCCAAGTGGGACCTGCAGCCGAGCGAGTCCAAGAATACGAAAGTCTGATCATCCCAGGGATGCAACTGCAAAATGCTAAAACGAGGTAACTGCTTATCCCTGCCCAGTGCCCACGGTGCCTGAAACCCCAGCCAGGGTGAAGCCAACGGCTCCTTGTGCAAGCACCTCTACCCTCGTGCGAGATAAACAAGACAAGAAAAGCGTCCAAGAACAAAACCGTCTTTGTCCACGGCACGCCTGAACCAAGCGACCAAAACACTCGGACCGTGACTCTGGGCGGCCGAAAGAAAAGCAAAGCCGGTGAGCTCGGTGTTGTAGTGTCAAGGCACGCGGCAGCAGCAGAGTATCGTGACCGCCGGGACCCGAGTCACGGACTTTGTTCTGTTGCCATTGTCCGTAGGTGCACCTATGTCGTTCCCAAGTCACACGTTCGCAAGCCCACACTAAAACGTACGTTAGCCGACGCGCTGCAGAAATGGGTCTATTGCCAATCCTGACACGCGAGGCTGCGACAAGAACGCCCCTACGGCGTGCCTCCCAAAGGACTGCCTGAGGCGGTCGTTGGAAAGCTGTTTTACACTCCGAAACTTAATCGCCATGCGGCTCCATGGTTAGCCACGCCGCTCAGCTTGGCAAACCGCTCAAACACGGTAGATGGGAAAGAAGGCAAACCCCAAACAATGCGGCCTTCACGGAGCAAAATCCCGCATGTGTGCCCTCATCATCGTTGTGAGAAAATCTCACATGCTGTATGTAGCTCGTAGCTCGGTATTGCAGAGTATCCGAGGCATATAATTTTTCCCCCCAAATTTACACAAAAGAAAGCCACTCAGCCACAATCTGCTCAGGGCATCTAGACCCTGCGTCGACGGGCGCCCCCTTCTCCATAGTAAGCCGCCTAAAACCATCATGTTGGAACTCCGCACTTTATGGGCGGCCCCGAGTTGCTTGCATTGTGCTAGGAAAGGAAGAAATCGATAGCTTGGAGGGAGCAATACGAGGTTGAAGTGGGCGGGCATAAGGCGGTAAAAATTCCCTCACATCATCTTTGCCTGATGGAACATGGTATTACGTGCCGAAGCGTCGGGGCACACACACACCAACGGAGATGGGCTTCGTTTTCAGATATGGATTTGGACCTGTGAGATGCCACCAAACCCTAGCCACATGGCTCGACCCAAGTATATTTTTACGTATTCAATTCCCCTGACGTCGTCGTCGTCGACCAAGTATAGAATGGTGCAATGTTCAGGATACGAGAAGAAGAGTGGTATCGTGAAGTGCGGCAGACTTGCATAATTAACATGTGATAATACAGTACAGTACAGTACAGTACAGTACAAGCTTGTGGTTAGCCACCCACCACCCAAGATCAATTCATTCGGCCAAGACTACTCAATGCAGCATCATCGGTGACATGCACCCTTGGCAGTTGCATCTGCAGCATCGTGGAGGATCAGATCTCTTGGGTCTTCATAAAGTTTTGGCCCGGGGGTGTGGCGGGGTTAAGCCAACAAGTAAGTAAGCACTAAGAAGAAGGAAAGGCGACGGCGGACGATTCTGTGCATGTCATGTCATGGTCTGCCGCGAAGATAACCGTTGACCATTCTCACGCCATGTGGAAACAATCATGTCGGAATACCATACCAATACCACACCCCTTGTCTTTCGCTCGTGTCTTCCCATGACGCGCTCAAGCTTTTCTTTGCCCAACAAGCTTAACCTAACCCCTCAGCCACCATCGTCAGCGCAGCTCAGCCACCCCGTCTTACGGATGCGTCTGCACTCCCCCCTCTGGAAATTAACCATCCTAATCCTGCATCTGATCACCTCCGTGCTGTGTCTTGTCTTGTCTTACGGCTGCCCTTCCTAACCTCACACAACACACTCCACCACGCCGCGCCACCTCCCTCTTACAGTACATCCTTCAACCCCCTCCCCCCCTCCCTAACAACACCTTATCTTATTTTCAAAAATCAGTGACCCTCCCATTATAACTCCAATCCCCACCACCCCCCCACCTCAACGGTTCATTCTTCGGTCCCCCCACCTCGCCCGTCTTGGGATTGACATCGCCTTCGAACTCAGGTGGTGCACCCCTCCGCATATTAGGATGAAGGTCCTCTCCTTTTTTGATCTGTTTGCCGTTTTCGAACCGCACTTGTACCCCGTCTGCTGCTGAGTCGGGCGATTGATTGATGTGCATGCGTAGGTTTGGCTTTTCTGTTGGCTCTGTCGCTGGCGCTGCGTCTGCGTCTGTGGCTGTGGCTGTGTCTCTTGGTGTGCTAAACGCGCCGGTGCTTTGCCGCTGAAGTTTCTCAAAGATCTCTTGTTCTGATTTGGGGAGACGCGGTGGTGCTGGGCCGGAGCCGAACGGCGATTGTTGCAGTAGGCGTGGACAAGTGCTGAATGCACGACGACGGGAGAGGTGGCGCGGTAGGCGAGTGAGGGTGCGCAGTGTGGAAGCCATGGTTGTTGAAGAAGAAGAAGAAGAAGAAGAAGAAGAAGAAGAAGTAAAAGGTTTGTGGTTGTGTGTACTTTTCAAAGGTAAGTTATGCGTGTGTGAGGCTTGCGCTGCTGTCACTACTGATGTGATGCCGATGCTTGTCGAGAGTGGAAGGCAAAAACGGCTTTCAGCAATCGGGAACTGACCGGGTGAGCCGCGGCTTGCGGAACCAATCGGAGCCAGCAGTGGCAACGGAGGTCGCCCATGTGTAGAAATCCGTAAAATGCGTCCCGAACCTCTTTAATCCTCATCAGTACAGTAAACCATCTCCCGGGTTGTTATCGTGATGTTAAGCCCCGCCATACATGTTTACGTCTGAACTTTTGATATAAGCTAATCTCGTTCCCATGGGTTTGAAAACGCCCACGCCCACGAACCCTCTACATCCAAACGCCAGGCTATCGTACAAACAAATTGCCGCACACCTTACGAAATGTAACCGTCCGTCTCTCCAAGCGCCTGTGCACTCCTCCGCGCATCCAAGAACAAGTTCTGACACTCCTCTACATCATCGACTTCGATTTGCTTATTCTCGCGTCCGTTGACCTCAGCCAAGACACTGGCAGGTGCTAGCAACTGTAGCGCATAGCGCAGACTGATCTTCTCTCCCAGCGCGCTAACCTTGTCTTTGGCTGCAGGGGAAATGTGGAGTTTTTCCGTCGTGACGCGCGTGGTGATGATGGATTTGATTTCTGCAGGACCGTATGGGTGGGTTGGAATGATGAGGAGGCGCGCGAGCAAATCTGTCGGGATGCCGTGTGCAGAGGGAGGAAGGTTGGTGCCGCCGCGAATGTGCGTGTTGCCGCGATTCGAGGCGAGGATGACAAGGGGCGAAAGAGGCGATTCAAGAGCGCGGTTCAGGAATGTAAAGGCTTCAAGGTCGAGCATGTGCACCTGGCTATGTTAGTTGACTTGTTGCGCATTCGTGTTATAGCATCTTACCTCATCAATAAACAGCACACCAGGGACTAGGTCGGCGATTCCTTGGTCGATATACCTATTAACCACCTTGTTGATTTCCAACCGTAGTTTCTCCGTGATCTCAGTCTTCTTGGGCTTCATCAGCTGGCCCATCATGCTCATGATATCTTGACCGCCCTGGGGTCGCGCATTCGCAACATCCAAGTCGTGCAGCGTAACGTCTTGGACAATCTCCTTCTTCTTGTGCACGTCGCCCTTTGGTATGGGCACATACTCCTCAGCTTCGAGGTCGAACTCGGTTGCGTATGCGTCTGATCGGCCGACGCGCTTGACGGCGCCCGTGTTGGCTTCAATGTAGATGACATCGCCCAGGCGGACGCGTTCCTTTTGGATAGCCTCGTATATGGACGGGTCGAGGCGCAGCTTCTTTGTGCCCTTTGCAGATTTGAGCGTGATGAGGAGGTGGGAAATCGTGCGGCCATAGCCTCCAAGCGGGTTTTCAGCCTCTTCAGGCGTGAGCTCTGTCACCTCGCCTTCGTAGACCTCCTTTGTTTCCTTGACGCGTAGGCCTAGCTAGGAGTTAGTATATATTCACACATACAAGCAAGCATGACGTACCAATAGCTCTTCGAAAGTTCTCCATGAGTGCTTCAGTCTTCTTGACCTCTGCAGAGTAAATCTCACTTCCCACAATCGGGCAAAACGGCACCTTTGTGCCCAACTCCTGGCTCACGGCCAATGCCAATGCGGTTTTTCCTGTTCCCGGTCCTCCTGCGAGCAATACAGCTCGGCCTGACATCTTCTTCGCTTTGACGAGGTCGACGACTAGACCGCATGCCTGGGCTGGTTAGTACACATGCTGAAGACGGGTTGCTTGCGGTCGAAAAGTTACCTCTCGAGCTGCAGCTTGGCCAACAAAGCCACCTGCTGAGGGAGTGGCGCGTCCATCACTCGACAGACCCAAGCCTTTGATGTGGGAATGCGCCGCGGTTCGGGACGAGCGGTCTTGCGAGCTCTTTACGTCGCTGACCGGCACCGTAGTCATTTTGGCAGTCGCAAACACTCAATCCTATCTGGCGATAACAAGGCAATTCGGCACTGTTGGGTTTGCAGGGGAGTTTCTAACGTAGGATGGATGGCAGTTGGGGCGCGTCTTGTTTGGCGTGTCTTGAGGCTCCAAGTTTTGGCGAGGCATCGCAGTTCGCGAAAGCACAGCTTAGCGCGCCGGCCGCTCACCAGCACCTGGGCACAGTGCGGCCATCCTCAGTCGGTCGCCCGCCGCTGATTCCCCACCCCTCCGCCTCTGCCAGTGCAGCAGCGCATTTACCGACCCAGCTTAGTCTCTACGCTTGCCCATGATTTCGACGACACTATTACTATCGCAACTTGTTGCCCAGTATAGCCCGTTTTCCCGCTTTCTTTTTGGACCATCGCTCCTTCCTCGACGGCTTCGCTTTGATGCACCCGTCACACAATCCTGACCCCGTCGCACTCAGGGACGAAGCGTGGACGAGACTCACGGAGCGCAGCGTAGCGTACAATACACCCCTCTTTCCCATATCGTACGACTCACTGACAGTATCGTAGACAGTCTCACTGCGAAGCACGTCTCCGCACCGCCATCGTTCCTGCCATGCCCCCCTCGGTACTCCCTTGCCCGAACGACTGACGGCCGTCTGTCCCTATGCCCCGACGAAACACTACTACTCCACCCAACTGGTCCCGGATCCCTGGGTCCCTTGAAATTTCGAAACTACGGCGACAATGTTATGCCAAAAAACCCATTTCCATCGCAACTCCCCTCCACGTCTTTCAGCTTGCTTCCAAGGCCACCAGTCAGGTGGTCCACTTTCAGAGTCACATGGACATTCGAATACCCTGCCGGCCAAGACCTTACTCATCACTCGCAGTACAACATCACTCATACCAGCACACGCTCATGAGATTATTATCTGCATTTTATTCTGGCCACCAACTCGAGCAGCATATTCATACAGAGAAAGAGTACCCGCATATCCCCCATTTTCGCTAAACGCACCACGCCAAATACCGCTTACCGGGGGCTGTTAATGCCCTCAACCAGGAAGACCTGAAAGGACCAAAACTCATCACTCGTAATCCATTGTCGGCAATTCGCCCATGATCATGGTACCTCTAGGGTGACGTCTGTTACCAAGAGAATACTATACAGTCGAGTGGTCTTGTGTGAGTGTGCAGGTGGTAGTGACTTCTGGGGCCAAAGCAAGGGCATGCACTAACAGAACGCCTCAGATCTCAGTTGCCGCCGGTAACGATACCCGATCAGCACCGACTGCAGTGTGGAGAAGCTATAACGCCCAGTTCAATCATGTATCGAAGAGAAGGGATGTCATCGGACTTAAGTGGAAAAGAGCACTGCAAGCCAAAAGGGTCACGCGAGAATAGCAGTGGGCGCCGACGAGGGACGAGGAACATCACTCTTCCTCGCTCTCCGAGCCACTGGACTCATCATCGTCGCTGGATGCATCATGCACTGCACAGGTTAGTGAATGTTGGGACCGTACACGCACTGACGACTCACCAGGTGGAGATTGGCTTGAACCCGATGCACCGCCCTGGAACGACTGCAACTTCTCCTGGATCTTGCGCATGTTGTCTTCTTGCTCGCTCTTGCCCATGGGCTTGTTCTTCTTGGGCCGACTAGCTGTCTGCTTCGACACTTGTCGCGGTGGCTCAAAGTCCTCGTCGGCTACAGCGGCACCCTTAGGACCACGTAGAGACTTGATGAACCTCAACAACTCGCGGAGCGTATCATCATTGATGTCTTCCATGTCGAGCTCCATCTCGTCATCGTTCACGTTAGCGAGATGCGGACATCCGTTTCGGATAATCTGGACGGCCCGTCGCATATCAAGATCACCCAGCGTGCTTATGCCCTCTGAGATCTCTTGCTTCTGCGCGAAGCTCAAAGGAGCTGGAGCCTTGGCCTTCTTGACTGCAGAACTCTTCATCGGCTTGGCCGGAGGAGGTACCGCTAGAGGAAGGCTCTTCCTCTTCGCGGGTGGCGCAGCTCCCTTCTTCTTTTTGCCAGGCAACTTGGGCGAGGCACGCTTGCTGCCTGTCTGCTGTTGCAAGAGCTGCTGAGCCGTGGCATTCAGTTGAGCAATCTGCTGCTGGATGGCAAGGAACTGCGCCTGAGCAGGATCAATCTCCTCCTCATCGTCGTCCTCCTCGTCGTCCTCATCCGAGTAGAGATCGCTGGGTGAATGCTCGGGAGCTGGTGCATGCTGGGCAAGCCAGTCTGCCTTCTCCTTCCACAGACTCTCAAAGAGATCCTCGAGCTTGTGTCCCATCTGATTGACGGCATCGCCCTCAGGGTTGAACTTGTAGCAATTCTGGAACACAAGCTGGGCATCGGCGTAGAAGTCCTTGGCACTCTGGTACACACCGTTCTTGAGATTCTTCTCAATCGTGCCAAAGTCCATGGGCTTCTTGATGATCTTGAGATACGACGGAATGTTGAGTGCCACGGGATCTACGGGAGTAATGAAGGGATACGTGACAGCACTGTACTTGGGCTTCATGAGCTCCGTAAGCACAGACTCACAGAACTTGAGCTCTTGCTGGAACTTCTTCCTCCTCGGCTTAGCGTTTGTATATGGCAAGTCCTTTGACGGCCTATGAATCTCCCGCTTGGGCCGACCATCGGTAGTAGAAGAGTCACGGCGAATCAATGGTGTACCATCTTGTTGCAGAGGCCACGCAGCCTGGGGTGACGTCGCTGCAGGAGTAGCAACAGCCGGAGACTTGACGGTAGGTGGAGGAGCTACGCGTGATTCGCGTCGAGCCTTTTGTGCAGTGTTTACTGTCGGCTTCTTAGCCTTCGCTGGCTTTACCGGCTCTTCAGCTGCGGCGCCGCGAGGCATCTTGCCCATTCCCTTTAGGAAATACGCTCGCAGGTTGTACCCAGCTTGCGTGACGGGATGCTGCTTGTTGTTGAATAGCTCGCTGTTTGTAATCATCTGATCAAGATCTGCCATAAAGTCCCTTACGTATGTGTACTTTTTTTCCTTCAACTTGCTCTCCATAGTTGACAAGTCCATTGGATGCTTCACAATCTCCGGGTACTGCGGAATGCCGAGTGCTACAGGGTCAACAGGATCCTTGAAAGCCAAGGAAACCTTGATCTTCTTCGTGTTGCGTATGCGTTCCAACAAAAACTTGTTCTGCGCTTCAGTCATCGGCGTCGTAGGCCAGGCCTCCCAATCGACGGCCCTATGAACGCCTGATGCTTCGTGCGCTGAATCTGAGGCTGGGCCCGGCGTACCGCCGTTTCCATTCGGCTCGCCATGAGCAGGCGGCAGTTCTGGAAGCTTGAAGTTTGTTTGAGCACCGGCCTCTTCTTCTGTCTTTGTGCGCTTCGCTTCCGGGCCGTCCATGTCCTCATCGTCATCCTCGCGCGGTCGAACCTTGCCAGAAGAAGGAGCATCTTCCATCTCACGATCTACAATCGCCGGTGACTGCGTGGTAGAAGCGGAGGGTGCAGCAGCGGTGTCGACATTGGTCTGTATGGACAGATCGTTCATCGGCTTCGTTGGTGCTCCAGATGACTCTGTCGGCTTGGCTGCCTCGGATGCATCGGCTGTTGTGTCCATGGAGTCTGCGGGCGCATTCTCCTCTTTTGACACAATTTGTGTCTCGGGCACCTCCTGCGTACTAGCACTTGTTGCCTGGATCACCGCAGACAGCTCTTCAGCAGTCGGTGGCTCATCACGTACATCTGAGGTAGGCGCCTCCACAGCATTTGCCACGGTTGTACCGAGGTCCGAGTCGCCAAACAGAGAGTTGCTATCCTGATTGTTTTCAGGCAGAAACTGTGCGACTCCGTCGATACCGGCAGAAACGTTGGTCGTGGGTTCGATGGCAGGCTCTGCTGCAGGCGCCGACATGTCCATATCTGAGTGATTTCCGTTTGTCGTTGGTTTCGGTTGCGCAAGGGCGTCGTCAAAGTTGGTGTTTGCTTCTGGGTCGTCAAAGAGAACATCGTGAACGCTGGCTTGTATTAGTACCCACAGGCAGAAGGCGCTAGGTAAAAGAAGGCGCAAGCGCGTTCTAGCGTGCAAAGCGAGGTGAAGGGGCGACTCACCCGTTTGCTTCGGTGTCCACTGCCATTGCGTCTGCCGGCGCAAAAGCGCTCGCCTTGAGGTCCAGGGAGGATTTATCGACAGCAGGTGATGTCATTACTGCCATAGGGCCATGAAAGAAGACGGGTGGTTTGCGCGCGGCTGACTTTGGAAGTGCAGTGTTTTGGGGAGTTGCCAAGCTAGTGTTGTTAGCGACTGCCATTTTGGGCCTACGCGACTGCGCAAATGCTACGCGTACGGATGACAGACACGAGTAGGAGGGGCTTGTAGGGAAAGTGAGGTGAAGGTGGGGCCGGAGGAAGTGAGGCTAGCGTCGGGAGATTGACGCGAGGGATGGAAGAGGGGCAGCAGGAGAATATATGCTGCGGAGGCTGAAACGCACGTGACTACGTACCAGTGGCGGCGGCGGCGAGGTGCGCAGGAATTGGGCGGAAGATGATGAGTCAGACGGTATGGAGAAGACAAGGGCCGACGCGTTTGTTGTGGTTGATAGCCAAGCGCAAAGAGGAAAACCCAATAAAGGCGCCGTGTGCAGCTGTGCGCCCGTTGTCGAGACGTGCAACGACAACACAAACGTTGACGATAGTGGGTGTGCACGGATGGTGACGGCGGGCTGGGTGCTCGGACGGCCGGTGAGCGCTAGTGCGGTGCGGATGCAGGCAGACGGATGATGTGCGATGTTAATTATGTCCGACTTGTCGGTGCAGCGTAGGAGCGACAAGGCCAGATTAAAAGCGAGCAATGCAACCGACGTGTAATCAGGTTGCAAGACAGTTGTAAGGGTTGGGTGTGGCGGGGTGCGAGATGGGATTGGGTTGGGTGATCCGGAGCAGGCGCGTATTGATTGGAGGCAGATCAGGAAAATGGACTTCAAGAACGTCGAAGACAGACGCGAGAGGAGAGGCATTGGGGTTAAGTAGCCCGGCCCTTCCATCTCCGAGCCAAGCCTCGCAGTAGCCCCTGACCTGCCACTAACCTGGACGGGTACGTGTCCTTGCCGAACACTGAACCATCAGCCTCTTCTCTCCGCCGCCACACACAAGGGCTGCAAATTCGTGTGCAGCCAGCGATGGTGTGGTTGATGATGCGCAGACGTCAGCACTGCCTATTGTGCCCGTCTCTTTGATGGTGAGCGCAGTCGCCGTCGGCGCGTTGCAGCCAAGTTTGACAGCTTCACCGCGGTAGCACCCATCCCTGTCGATAAGGCCCGTGCATACAGGGGTGGCTAATTCGCTCTTTCCAAATTTTTTGCGACCACTTGCATCTTTGCGCATTGCTCCAGGCTGCAACCATCATCGCCTCGCCCGCCCGCCAGAAGCAGCCATATAGACAGTCGGCAGACGAACTTGCACAATGCCTGCTGCTGTACAAACCCCGCGCAATCGCGACCGCGCTCCGCCCGCGAAGAAACCCCGGCTTGCGCAATCGCCCACAACTGCCCGCCCGCACGGTCTCAAGGCGATGCTCAATGGTAGCTCTGCGAAGCCAGTAGCAACAACAAATGGCCGCAAGAATGCGCGTGCAGAGCGAGTTGACGACGCCACTGCTGTTGTGGCAGGCCCGGGCGATGTCGACGTCATCGAAATCAGCAGCGCCGAGGAAGAAAGCGAGTACGACAGTGAAGAGGACCAGGACGACCAACCCACACAGGCAGGTGCTGAGCAGGATGCACCTGCTGCAAACGGAGCCGCAGACGACGACAACGCCGCAGAGTCAGAGGACATTACCTTTGGCGACCGGTTACGCGCAGAAGGCCCTGAGCCCGTTCACGAGTCCCGCGTCATCAGCGTCGAGGATGCCTTCGATGCCAACCCCGAGCGCACAGTAGCTGCCCAGAAAAGCCGCCCACTAGCACCACCCAACGCGAATTCACTCGGCACTGTGTTAACCCAAGCCCTGCGCACAAACGACAAGGAGCTTCTGGACTCTTGTCTTCAGGTTGTAGATGTCGAGTCGGTATACGCTACCGTCGAGCGATTGCCCTCGCCGCTGGTTGGCACACTACTGCAAAGACTGGCTGAGCGGCTACACCGAAGCCCAGGCCGGGCGGGCATGTTGATGGCCTGGGTGCAATGGTCACTGTAAGTCTTCCCCCACCAGTTGCTTCTGAGATAAACACTAATTCTGTACATGTAGTGCTGCACATGGAGGCTATTTGGCGTCTCAGCCGCAAATCGTGAAGCAACTCACCGCACTCAACAAGGTCTTGAAAGAACGCTCGAGCGGTCTAATGCCTCTCATGTCACTCAAGGGTCGTCTGGACATGCTCCAAGCCCAGCTTGATCTGAGGAAACGAAACCAAGCCGCCAACGACGATGCCGACGAAGCACTGGTCTACGTCGAGGGCCAGGACGATTACGTCTCCGATGATGAGTCGGTCGATGGTACCACTGCACCCCAGAAGAGATTGCGTCAGGACGTGGATGAGGATGATGACAACTCGTCGGAAGACATGGGCTTGAACGTGGAGATGGATGATGTGTCAGACGAGGGCAGCGAAGGCTCTGATGAAGATTTGATCGACGACGAAGCAGAGGAGACTGACGATGATGAGGGCGAGGACATGTCAGACCCCATGAGCGAGGATCTTGACGCTGGAGCTTCCGAAAGCGAGGACGAATCGAAACCAGAGCGACGATCCACAGCAGCAAGGGCTGGACTTAAGAGCCGGCGTTAAGCCACGAATTGAACGTCCTCTATAAAACTTACCGCAGCTTACGGCCCAACTGCACGGCGCTTCGGTTACCTAAAATTCGTTTACGCACTTGGCGTTCCTATAAGGCGTTTTTGTTGGTCTAGATTATTCCACCGCGTCGTGTTTCTTTTGATGTCGTATATTTGCATAGCGTGGAATAGACGGCTTCACATGCAGGTTTCGCCTCGTTTGTCTGTCACCGAGACAGGTCATTTCACGCAAGTCAGTTCAAGACATGTTATTATGAAATGGATGAATATATTTCCTCGTCTCCTTGTCCGCAGTTGCTTGATCGAAACAATTCTAGCTTGCAGCCAATGTACAACTCCCTACACATCCTGACCCAAAACGTGGACATCAACCATCCAAGCAAGATGAAATCAGACGCTCCATGACATAGCAGCCACACACCTAAACGGGTCACGTCGCCCTACCAGATCACAGCCCAAACCGAACCGCACGTCCAGGCCACGATATTGGACCTCATTAGCGACTCTGTGTGGTCAGTCCTACCCAACTCTTCGCCGCACAACTTCAGGTCACACTTCTTAACTTCTACGTGTTTGTGGATTTGAGTTACTTCAAGGACCTGTCATATTGAATGAAACTGACACTACTAGTGTGCCTGTTCCGGCTGACTACAACTACAGCGTCGTTCAAGACCCACTCGAGTGAGACTCAGCTCGGTACGCACGTTGTTGTTCGGGATTCACCGGCAAGTCAAGCGCAGGTTACTGGGAGGGCTTGGGGTTTGGAGAGTCGTACTTCGAGTGAAACGCTGGGAAAGCGCAGCATGGTAGCTACAGTGGAAAACACTTTGGATAGCATGCTTACAACACGGCTGCTAGAAGTCCCCCCTCTGAAGACTACTCCTCTGTACGAGCTTTGGTGTGTTAGTAAATGCTACCTCTCCGATCAGAAGCTCATGAAAATCAGCACGCGACTGGGAAGCGCAGTCTGGAACTCGTCTCAATGGAAAATTCCCCACATCACATGCCGCATGGACGCTATTCGCACCGCGAAGCTAGTCGGGGACCCATTCCGAGAGGCAACCTCACCTGTTCCCAACCAACACATGAGGATGTCAATATTAGAGGACGGCCAGATTCGGATGTTCTTGCAGTGGAGCTGCGTCTTCACTCGGGTTCCATACATTCTCAGTAGGAGATTGTCCAAGGAACAGCAAATGCGAAAGACAAGGGCAAGCGCCCCGTGAGCCAGGACATCTGGGTTCGGGTGGCTCGCGATTGATAGTTCATGTACCTGCTCATGCGACACAACACGCTCTCATGTCCAACCTTTATTCTGCGCACGTCTGATATAAGTTCCTTGCCCTATACTTCTTTTTCGGTCATGCTCACTCACACCACCCAAACTAGAGGCAGAACCTTGTTGTCGTTAGTTCGGCCTAGTGCGCGGTCAAAATCTGGAACGATCCATCATCGTGCATTCTCCAGCCTGCCCACCTTGAGTACTTGAACATTACATTCACCCTGCGGTCACTTACATTGTGCGAGCGAAGTGGTTTTTGCCAACACACGACTCCACGATGCTCCGCTTGGCTGCAAAGACACACGCCGCTTTAGTCTTCCTTGCGTCTTTTTTCTGTTGAAACCAACTTTACTTACACCGCTCTACACAAGCCATGCTTGTTACCAACCCGTCGTCGTCACTCCCTCGGTCTTGCGAGTCCATTTACAGCTCCTCGCGACGAATCCACGAGATTGCGCAACTCGAGGCGTGCGAGATTCCACGCATTCCGCGCGTCGGGGATCTACGCGCTGCTTTTCGCTCTAGCGAGCAGTACAAGCCGACTAGCCCTGATTGGCCGCCGAAAGCTGTTCCCGACTGGGTTTCGAGCAGGCCTCTCCCGACGTCACTACCCTCACTACATGCATTGTCTCGCGCACCAGCAGGCTCGCATACCATTACCGTAGAGCAGAAAAGCCCACATCGTGGGTATGCATCTGTGCCACCGGTCAAAAAAGTCCTCACATCCTTTACAGAGATTTCCTCCCATGGCAAATCTCATCACACGGAAAATATATCGCTCGTGGAGCCCCTTCGGCTTCCTCGCCCGTGTAGCCGAGAATCTTGCTCCTATGTCTTGCGTGACATACGGTTAAACGCCGCGCTTACCAGAGTCATCCACAACGAACCCCTCTCTTCAGACGTAGTTTGGAACGATAAGCTCCAGCCGTTTGAGCTCAAGCACGATGAAGAAGAAGCTCGACATACCGCCATGCTCAACAACCTTCCGCTAGACGGCAGACAGGCCATCATCGACGGATTCCGCGAGTTTTACAACGACGAGTGGTTTGAAGAGTTTGCTGCTTCACAAGAGGGACAGGAAGTCACGAGTTTGTCGAGACGGTTATCAACGCTTAGCCGGTCGAGTAGCTCGCGTGTTAAAAGTAGTCTGGGGGGCTTGGTGCAGAGAGGGGCGGATGTGGTGAGGAGTGGGGGGGATATTGTGAGGAAGGTGAGGTCGAGGGCTAGGTCTGTTTCTACGCGGTTTAGTATAGACTGATACGTCTGGGGATTTACTGGGATGTTTTTGCATGGGTTACTGATGCCCTTTCGAGACGCAACGATAATAACTAAAGGCAAAAAGAAGACGTTACTTTTGGGGCTTATTTCGTACTACCCATCAGTAAATGCTCATTCTCGAGCACATGTTCAGATGGATATACTCTGAAACAAGTTCACCTGTTAAATTTTTACTTCATTTCTTTGTACATGAGCTTGCATGTTATTCACTGCGCCTCTTTTCCAGGCGCAGGTCTATTAAAACGTGACAAGGGACTCCAAAAGGTCCATATGTTATATGTACGCACCACTTATCAGCCTTTTTGTGTCTCGTACTCTCCTAGCTTTCTTTGATATAATATCGACTTCTTCTTTGTTTGTTATCCATAATCAGCTTAGGCAGCTTTCACCCGCTTTGTTCGTGTTGGAAGAAGGATGCGCAACAATGCTCTTGTTCCATCTAAAATCTGCTTTGTCGAACTGCAAATTGAAACGAACGCAAACAAGTATGAATGAACCGAGCTTTCATTATCCAGCAGCCACTCATATTAGCAACTTTTGCACTCCCTTTACAGGTAGTTTAAAAAAAAGATATCTATTGGAACAAGGTCCCTCTAGTAGTATGACTACTATGGATAACCGAGTGGGAGGAGGGACAAGGCGGGGTGGCTACAACGTATTGTATTGACTATCGTGTTATGTGTCAAGGTCTCACTCTATTGTGGTGGGTGCTATTGCCCACCGGGCAGTGCCTGCCACACCAGCACATCATGTGATCCCCAAGCACCTTCTACCTGGACTGAACCCAGATATTCTCAACAATATCCAAAAAACGCCCACAGAATAGTCATCATCTAGTAAATCTCGTATCGCAAGAATGCCACGAAGAGCCTCCAATATGAGAATAACAATCGACTCCCCCACCTTCCCAATCCCAACTCCACAGCATCGTCATCGTCATCGTCGTCACTCGCAACACACACTCCGCAGCATCAAAAACACCACCACCACCACCACCACCACCGTCACATCACCAGCCCAGCAAACTTTTCTCCTCAGCCCTAGCCCCAGTCCCAGTCCCAGCCCTACATCCCCAATCTTCCAAACCGACTCACCCATCCTACCCTCACGCACCTCCACCCCCAGCCCCAGTCTAGCCTCACAGCCCTCCTCCTACTACCGCACTTTGAGTTATTCAAACTGGTCAACTGACCCAACAGTCATCGATGGCATGGCTACACCACAACGCTTTTCTACTCGTCTGAGCGATATCCTGCCCGAGGATTTGGACTTTTATGCTGATGAGCGGAGTGAGCGGAGCGAGCAGATGAGTATTGGTGTGGGTGAAGTGCATGCTGGTGCAGAAGAAGAGGAAGAAGAAGAAAAGGGGGAGGAGGGGGAGTGGGAGTGGGATTTGGAGTTGGGGCCCGAGGTAAAAGGGATGTTGGCGGTTATTGGGGAGGGGGATTTTGGGTGTTATCCTACGTCGGCTGGGAAGACGGAGGAGGAGATAGTGATGGTGGTGGAAGGGGAAAGGGAAAGGAAAGGTGTGAGGGAGAGGTCTGGGTTTCGCACATCTTTGAAAAAGGTGTTTGGGATGGGAGGTAAGAAACACTAAACCGACAGGATGAAAATAATGGAAAGTTTGGGTAGTATGGGCATTTCTCCATCATCATCATCATGCATAGCTCGACGGGAATACATCGTGAGCTTAGTCTTTGTTTGCATAGTATAGTATCATACACTGTCCTCTTAATCATCTATCCATTCATTCATAGAAAGCATTATCATGAACTACACTGTTCAAACCACCCCATCCACACAAACAACTCAACACTACATACTCCTCAATGAAACATTCCAGCCCTACACTACACTGTACACTCACTACACTGTACACTCACTACACTGTACACTCACTACACTGTACACTCACTACACTGTACACTCACTACACTGTACACTCACTACACCACCCCTCCCACCCCTCCCACCCCCCTTATAACCCTCATCTCATCCAATATCAACAACATCTTCATTCAGTATCACATCCCCACCCCCTTTCCACTCACTCAAACTGACCCCCCCCCCCCTCCCCAGACCCCAAGATGCCAACAGCATACTACCCCACCTCCTCCACCTCATGCGGCCTCCCCAGCGACGAACACCGCACTCTAACTAAGGCGCACGAAAAAGCCAGCCTAAACACACACTTCACCCAGCCCAACCTCCCCACTCGATCAATCCCCAAAACAGCATACCAGCAACTACTCTCCGTGAGCAAAGAGCGACGACAACATATCTCAGAGGTAAAAGAAGCCACACGCCACGCCCTAGGTTCAAGCTTTGACTTTACTGACGAGGCATACGACGCACGCGGTGAGAAGGATCATGTCGTTCCTGCTGACCCTGCTTCGTGGCGCGCGCAGGCGGCCATGTATGTGGATACTAGACCGCTGCCTACATCTTCTTCTTCTTCTTCTTCTTCTTCTTCTTCTTCTTCTTCTTCTTCTTCTTCTTCTTCTTCTTCTTCTTCTTCTTCTTCTTCTTCTTCTTCTTCTTCTTCTTCTTCTTCTTCTTCTTCTTCTTCTGGCTATGTAGCACAGAGCGGACCTAATCGTCGTGTTGAGCAGCCGCCGAGGCCGCAGCTTGTTAGCAAGTGGAGTATGAGCACGATTGATGTTGAGGAAGAAGAGGAGGAGCCGAAGAAGCGGAGTTTGTTGAAGAAGCGGAGGTCGTGAGGAGGTTGGTTTGGTGTGGGTAAGTTAGGTGAGTAGGTGAGTAGGTAAGTAACGTCTCCCACTGCGAAGCGAGACACACAGGGTTGTGAGACACTTTTGCAAGAAGAGCTGAAAATATCTTACTATCGTAAGAGCATCTTTCTAAGCAGACAGTGGCCAGTTTTATAGCATTCGTTTATTCTTATGCCAACTTGTGGCCAAAATCCCTGCGATGTTGTTGATGCTGTCGATCATTTTGTTGGCGCTCTTCAAGCTCTGGCTTCTTTCCTACCCTGATTCTCAAGTCCTGAGAGAATCAACCAATATTTCGGAAGGCACAAAAGGAAGTTATAGTGATAAGGATCGTATCCTCAGAGCCCCATCGCGATCAGCAGCTTTATAGCCCTGTTCCGAGAGTTTCTCCGTGCCCTTGCTGTAGTGGGACAGACTAATCGTATTTTATGATCCGAGAACGAAGTTATGCAATCGGTATTGAGCCACCGACTAGACCCATTTGGGGCAAGACTCTAAAAATAACTGTGGCTTGTCGCGCGGCAGCGGCCTGCCTGTCTGAGGATTGCTGCCTTGCTCGTCCATCTATCACCACCACTACCACCCACCACGGCACTTTGATAGGCATGGACGAGGCAAGCCGTGCATTAGCGGAAGGGGTTCCTCCAGGTGTGCCCTTTTCTTTCCGCGCTCTCGCAGATCACAGGGGAGGGTCTCACGCGACACTCCATCGTCGTTCTCACGGCGGACGATCGCTAGAGCAAAAGGCCCAAGACCAGCAGTACCTTACTCCGTGGGAGGAGGAAGCACTCGTTAATTTCATCCTGCAGATGTCAAACTTTGGCTATCCTATCCGCATTAAGTTTATACCCTCCCTAGCTCACCGCCTCACGCTGCAGCGACCTCAGTCCGATCGACCCCTAAAGCCGCCGCACATTAACTGGACGAAAGCTTTTAGGGAGCGTCACCTAGTACTCTAGGCGAGGATGGTTGGAGCGCTAGACTAGAACCGGCACGAAAAGAACATATATCCGAAGAGTGTACACTGGTTTGAGGTGATCGGCGCAGTCTTACGGGATCCAGCGATTCTGGCAGGGAATGTCTATAATATGGACGAGACAGGAGTTATGCTATCTATGCTAGACTCTGTTAAAGTCCTTGTTGGTAAGGATAATAAGCGAAAGCATAGAGGTGCACGAGTCAAGCGTACGACTGTGACCGCCATTGAATGCATTAGTGGAGACGGTAGGTATCTGAATCCTATAATCATTTGGCCCGCCACTACCCATCGGAGTAACTAGACTATTTTTCCAACCTCAGGATGGCAGTATGCGTGCTCTAAATCTGGATATACTGATTCGCACATCAGCCTAGAATAGCTTAAGCGCATCTTTAATCTAGAAACTAAGGACCGAGCCAACGGTAGGCCTCGGGCATTGATCTGTGATGGCCTCGGGACCCACGAAACCCTGGAGGTTCTTGAGTTTTGCCTTGGAAACAACATCATTTTATATCGCCTCCCATCCTATACCTCTCACAAGCTCTAGCCTTGCGATGTTGCCGTGTTTGCTCCTCTTAAGACAGCCTATCGCGATGAGGTTGAGCGCCTAGAGTAAGGCGGTGTTAATGCGATAGGTAAAGAGCATTTCACCTCACTTTATAGCCGTGCTAGAAGCAAGGCCTTCACGCAGAGGAACATCAGATCTGGGTTCTCTGCGTATAGATTGTTTCCGTTCAACCCGGACAGAGTGCTTCGAAGCATGCCGAAGCCTCCTCCAGAACTGACTCTTATCGACACGAACGAGGCAGAGGTCGAGTCAAACTCTCAAGACACTGTTCAATCACCTCTAACACCTATGACACCAGTAACAACGCAGGGGATAGCATCGCTACAGAATATCATAATTAAGCAAGCCACCTAATGTCTTGAACAGACGACCGTAGCTAGTCTCGAAAAGAATATCCAGAAGATGTCTAAAGCTGCTCATTTGGCATTCTCTAAGGGTATCCTTCAGCGGGACCAGATCCAGTTCCTGATGAAGATCAACGACGAGTCCAAGGTTCGACGATCAGCCAAAGAACATATGCTTGGAAGGAGGGTGGAAAAGGGTGAGGGAGCGGTTATAGGTTGGAACGAACTGGAAGTAGCGCGAGCGAAGCGTGCTGAGCAGGCGGCGGCCACCGCAGCTAGATCTACCAGGAAACGTAGAAGAAAGCGTAAGGGTACAGCTGGAGGAGAGCCTCAGGCTAAGGTGGCGAGACAGAGTGATAGACAGAGTGAAGTCCAGGTTGAAAGTCAGGTTGCGTCATCATGGAGAGCTCCCGAGGCGCCCATGCTGCATAATAGGAGAGTTTGACGCGGGTTTTGTGTTTAATAGAATCGATTCTAGCTGATAAATACAGCTTATTTGCCATAGCTATGAGCAACCATGAACTTCGATGCTAGGACGACTGACCTTAAAGAGCTCAGCGAAATCGGGTTGCCCTCCTGTGCAGTTGCAGCCCAGTTTGCGCCACACGGGAGGCGGCGACGAGGTCCCCTAACGAGCTAATCAAGCATAGCGTTGGTCCGTTGGCCTGCAAGTGCACATGCGCCGAGTCGCATATATAGCTACTGAATGAAATTAACCTATGTCCTATCAATCCTTACTCTACACCCCAAACGCCAAGTACATCTTTTCCAGTGCCTTCTTGCTGTATATCCCTCCTCTTCTGAAGAGTTTTTACCCTTCGGACCGATAGACCAACGCCTAGTGGACCGATAATAGTACATAGAACAATGGCCCATGTTACCACCAGGAAAATATCCGATGAGTCTGGTGAAGCGTCATTTGCCGAAAGAAATATTCCGTTAGACTCGGCCACACCAGAAATTAGAAAACCTATCTCTCCTCGAGCGCACATCGCAAGTGCAAGAATAAGCGGAGGGTGAAGAGAAAAAGGTTTTGGCGGGTTAGGACAACTACGCGTTTCGTGATTCGACGTATTCGAAGAGGACATCTCTGTCGAGTTGCCCGGGCGTGTTTGAGCTGGTCCCGGACTGCTATGGCCCCAAAAATGTGGAATAGAAGGCAGCTTCAAACTCTTCATCACACGGTTGAGCTTACCGTTGCCGGAGCCGATTGAAAATCTGACGAGCCAGAGCCCGCAAACAAGTTTTGCAAGGACCATTAGCATAGTGTATACTATGCCTTTCCATACAATAGCTCCTCTGAACATGCGGGTAATCGGGATAGAGAAGCCAACAGATGCAAAGAACAGCGGTTGTAAGATCTTTGCGACAGCGTGGTGATAGTATCGTTGGTAGATGGCGCGTCCAGACGTGTCTTGGTCCTCATTGGATGTCCTCGAAGCATCGCTGGCTTCTACTGTAGTTTCAGTGCTAGATGTAGCACGCCTGTTTTGCATGTCGCCGGAGCCAGACGGTTTATTTGACGAAATCTCGGAAGTTCCAGCAGGCGGGGTTTTCTTCTTGCGATGTACGACTGGCCCACTGGAGATGGTCCTGTCAATGTTGGGATGGGGCAGTTCGGAATCCCACCAACTAATGGTAGCTCCAGCGATGTAGGCAGCGAAGAGATTCGACGTCCCAGCGTATGTCGCACCGGCGACTAGGCCAACTAAGAGTGCAGTGTGGAGTACGAAAGCTGTTTGAGCTTTACACAAAAAGTTATCGAACCAAGCCATAGGATGAGCTTCTCGATAGCGATTAAGAAGTAATGTAGTCGGCTTTAGAGCGAGGAGACATAACACAGGTACAAAAATAGCAAATGCAATAGAGACAAGAATTGGTCGTCCAATGACAACCCAATTGAAACTTTCGCCTCCAAGGTTGGAGATTACCTGGACCATGACCAGTCCCACGACGTCGTCCATCATGGCTGCACTTGTTAAGACAACACCTAGTCGGGAGGATGATAGACCACTCGATCCAAGTACCGTGAAGGTAGTACCAAGACTCGTTGAGCATAGCGCAGCTCCTGCAGCAAATGCCTGCACTGGCGTGGCATTGAGTAACCCTTGGAGAGTGTATGAAAGCCCCACAGGAATAGCGATTCCTGTAAAGGCGACACCAGAAGAGAGGAGCAGATTGGCTCGCAGAGATTGGAATGAAGTGTGTAAGCCAGACTCCGCAACAATCAATCGATTGACATGATTGATTCCTATATAGGTTAAAGAATTACTTCATTAGGCAGCCTTTAACCTAGATAGGAATCAATCATGCCGATCCGATTGATTGTTGCGGAGTCTGGTGTAAGCCTCCTGTTTATAGTGTTAGTATTAAGGATATCTCCTTCGACTCTGATGAATGTGCGATTTTACTTAGGACGTCATCTACGTCCCACATACGTCATAAAACAGACTATGAACGATTAACGACGAAAAATAGTGGTATACTAACCTTCATAAACAAGCAGTATTAGGCCAAGATATCCCAATTGCACAATCGTTTCTTCCATATTAGTAGACAGCCATTTTGCACCAGGCGTACCCCAGGCAATGCCGACTAAAACCTGTCCTAAAAGACCGCAGTAAAGAAGTCGATCAAGTGCGGCATTAATGACGTTAAGCAGCAGCAGAAATGAAGTCTGGATAAGAATGGTCACTATCCCAGGCTCATGGTATGGCAAGGAGGGTGCATCTTCAGGGTGGCTAGCGGCCATCTTGAGATGAAATGTGTGGAGTCGGGAAGTATGTCAGGTCGTCGATGAGCAGGAAGACGGCTCTTTATGTTTATTAGCCAAGGCCTTGGCATGGATCTCAGCTTCCGACCCACATCACAAGCCAGCTCAGCAAGCTTGGCGCGTCGCCTTCCCCGACTAACTCAGGAGCTCTGATATCCGCTTCGTCTAGGACGAAGAATTTAGCATCAGCTTAAGTTTTAGAGGTCCATCTTGATAATCTATCTTATTATCGAGACTAATGAGGCTCTGCTAGAGAACTGTGATGGGCTAGAGCCTAGTTGGTGAATCCTCGATGATATCTCGGTCCGAACGACGCTTAGACCATCCGCACAGTCCATAGGCAGAAGGTTGTTCCGAGCCGCTCTCCGAATAATCTTTAGCACGAGATAGCTTGTAATTCTCTTCCCCATCGAATACAACTCCAGTATACCTGTGCGATTGCTCCCTGAGCGTAGCCCCTTACAAGAACTTCGAAAATTACCGACGTGACCAAAACCACTTTGTGTCTGAGCGTGATGTCACTGTCATGACTCTGATTGGCTATAAAATTCTCACTAGTTAGTCCTTAGTAGATAGCACTTGGCGTTATCAAACAGTGAAACATCATGCTAGAGATGTAAGGAGTATTGGAACAGGCACTGAGATATAGGTATCGGCTTGTATTGAGACGAATCCTTGAGGAGCAATCAAGGATTCAGTGAGATGCGATATACAAATATGGTACGTGACTGTGGCTGGCTCGGGCCGATGGGTCTCCGAAGGGGTCCCTGAGGCTGGAGTATCGTGACAAGAGAGGCTAGAAAGCACAGCCACCTTTTCTTACGTTAATCTACTGCCAAGATCATTACGTAATATTCAATACCAGCTTATCGCCCAATGCGGGTCTTGGTTTCTCCTGCTCGCTAAAGTTCCATGTATCGGCTAGGGTGGCAACGTCGCAAAATCCTACTTTCTGCGGCAGCCACAGGGGTAATCAGAGCTGGTTGACGCTATAGCTAGATTGAGTACATAACACTAGACATATCTATCGGATTTGGAGCTGCAATTGGGTACAGTGTGGTACTGGAGACTGAGGGGCCTTCAACAACCAAAAAGGATGTCCTTTGTTGATGAGCTGTAAAGAATACCGTAGGGCTAGTAAATTTTTCTCCGAAATCACTAGGGACATTCTAGAGAAGCTCTTTCATATTATTGCTGCAAGCAAAGTTAAGAAGTCGACGTTGCTGTATTGTGAATGTAACTTGAGTTCGAAGTACCTATAATCTGTCTCGCTTCGTTGTGTCTCGCTTCGCAGTAAGTGACATTAGGTGAGTAGGTAAGTAGTGGAAGTGAGGCTTTAGATGGTAGAAGGTGTTGTGTAAGTACAATAAATGAATGTATATGATGAGATTTATTGGAACAAGGTCCCTCTAGTAGTATGACTACTGTGGATAACCGAGTGAGAGGGACAAGGCGGGGTGGCTGCAACGTATTGTATTGACTATCGTGTTGAGTGTCCCAGACTTTTGCTGTTGTGGTGGGTGCTATTGCCCACCGGGCAGTGCCTGCCGCACCAGCATATCATGTGACGCTCAAGCACCTTCTACCCTGGACTGAACCCAGATATTCTCAACAAGATTAGAAATTGATTGGGAATATGTCATGTGCATTTAATATTCGTAAAGTAATGACAGTGACGAGAGCTGGATTCGTAATTTAATATGCATAGAACTATGCGCGATAATATTTACATGAAAAGCACTCATGAAGCCTCTGATCACATGATTCAGCGTCCGTCCAAATATTTACACCTGAAATTGACTTGTTCATCGCATACTGACAAGCCCACACAACGCCTACCACCCCGCACCACACACACACACACTCACGCAAAACCAAAGAACTTCATATCGTCGTCCCCGCGAATATTAACAGAATGTCCAACATTCGCCGCAAAAATGCCCTGCACACTAGGACCCCAGACAGTCTTGGTGTAGCCGGCTTGCGGCGTGTTAGTCTGAGTGCTCTGCGGCTTGTTGTAGTCATAGCCGAAGACGCCAGCCCACTCCTTCATCGTCTCCTGGTAGTTCTGGGGACGGAGCGTCGTGTCGACGCCGCCGTGGTAGACTTGCATCCTGGTGCGCGTTCCGGAGAAGCCAGGGTACATGTTCTTCACGACTTGCGCCCAGGCCTGGGGGGTGGCGGTAGAGGTACCCTGTGCACATGTGCTGTTCCAGGCGGCAACGCCTCCCGAGGACGACACGAAACAACCGGCTGCAACACCCGAGTAGACGATACCGGCCTTGAAAAGGTCGGGGTAGGTGGCTGCGAGGACGTTCTAGATTATGGTCAGTATTCATGCAGAGCTAAAACAATGGACAAGTGGGTAAGCGTACGGTCATCATGGCACCACTGCTGGAACCGGTGACGAAGATCTTGGAAGTATCGGCCTTGTAGTTCTTGATTGTCCACTTGACCATGTTGGCAATGGAGTTTGAGTCGCCACCACCTTCGTGGGTGAGCGACTTCTTGCTGCTTACATCCCAGCAAGACTGGGGCGCAGTTGGGTAGATGACGATGAAGCCGTACTGTTCAGCCAATGTCTTGTATGGGCTCCCCGTGTAGTATGCTTGCCCAGTGCCACCGCAGTAGTGAACGGCAGCGATGACTCCAGGTGAGGCAGCTAATTTCTTGGGCACATAGATTTGGAATGTTGCCTTTGTGGGGGCAGTGAAGTCGGTGACTGTTGAGAGGGTGCCAGGGGTGACGGCGCGCTTGCCCAGAGTGGCGGCTGAAGCGACGGACAGGAAGCTCGTGATGAGAGTTTGGAGACGCATGTTGTCGACTAGTGAGGTTGGTGACAATGGTAAAAGAGCTTAAATGAGCGAGGGCATGTCACCCTCTTATAAGCATCATGATCAGCCGGCATGCATGGGGCGGATCAGAGGAGGTTGTGCATTGTCGAAGTATTTCCGAGCAAGTTGGCCGAGAGAGAGTATCCAGCAATCAGCTTGAGCGGGTACCCAACACACGTTTCTCGATTAAAGTGTTGCTACCCCACATTGTCGGCTCCACACGTAAATGAAAGGACCTGATTGCAATTCATCGCCGAGTCTTTTCAAGAAATAGCTTAGCGGGTGGCATCAGAGTAAATTAAAAGCTTGTTTGTTTTGATCCTAGCTCGGCAGTCGTAGCGCGCGAGGTTGTTTCAGTCTTCTCCAGACCCTAGACCTTTACCATGTCTTTAGCCGACCGGAGAAACTCTTCAAAGTGCTCCGATAGACAGAAAGCACCAATACAGGATGAGTAGAAAAGGAGACTGGCTCGTCATGAGTTTTGCGGAGGCGGTGAGGCTGAAATGGAATGCTAGAGGGTATATGGTAACGGTCAAAGCGCATAAGTCGACAGTAATTTGCGCGACGATGGGCCGAGTTGGCTTAGATGAGAAGCACCGATACTGCCATGTTGGTAGCTTATCGTAAGCGGCCGAACTGACAGTGGGTACTGGTACGCAGTTTGGTGAGCAAGCTTACTTGCTGCGGCGTTTATAGGGCTCGTTCGCTCGGCATTGCCAATTTTGTGCTCGGATGTTTAACCTTCATCGTCCGGTCCAGATGCCATCTCCTCGTCCCAGGCCAGCAAAGGTAAGCCCCCCCATGACACCGCCACCGCTGCCGCTGCCTAGGTTCTTCCCCTCATTAACTGGCCTCTTCGCTACTCTGCCCTGCGCCTTGACTGCCTGAATGACTTTGTCGAGCTGTGTCTCTACGACGACGCCGCCCACAATCATCTCGCCCAACGTGGCGTGCAACGTCTCAAAGTTGAAGATTAGATCTAGTTCGCATACGTTTTCGAAAAAGCCGTCAAGGGCCTGGACAAAGACCTGGATCAAGTCGAGCAGGGCGAGGGGCGATTCTGTCGAGGTGGAAATGACGATGAAGTAGAGGGTTGCGTAATGGCGGTAAGTCACCAGCGAGGGCGTGTCGTTGTGAGGCGTTGTGGGAGTCGAGGATTTGGAGCTACTAGCTAGGAGCGGCGGTAGACTGGCCAAGATCAGATATGCTATAGAAGGAGGAAGTCGTCATGCATACGGTAGGAAGTTGCATGCTGAGTTTGGACGGTTTGCGACGAGAGTGAAGATCTCCGAGATGAGCCGTTGCTGGACGCTTGTTTCCAGCTGCGTGTAAAACTTTGTCAGGCGCGGCTGGCCTGCGTTGTTGAAGACTAGTACGGCGTTGATCATGGTGTGTTGTAGGGGTGATGTTGTGGTGGTGATGCTGACTTCGTAATATTATCCCATTGACTGGCCCCGAATGAAGGATGCGGGGAGACGCGCCGGGGCCCATGCTCGAAGCTCTCCATTGCCATGCTCCCGCAACGACCTTCACCATCAACAAAGTCGCAATTACCCATCTCCATCACATATATCTCAATATGAGGCCAGCTACCCGTTTCGCCGGCGTTGCCGTCCGTCGCGCTATGCGCAGTCCCTTTCGCACTCAATCGCCTGCCAATTGCGTCATTGCTAGCAGAGGTCCAGCTGTCCGCCATGCCATGCCCGCTCGAAGCCTACACGCATCAACAGGCATGCGAAGTATCATGCCTGATGCAGAAAACCCAAAGCCAAAGGAGAGTGAAGCCCATGATGAACCTGGCAAGCCTACAGAACTCTCAATAGAAGAGTTCCACGAGCGTGCAGACCACTACCTGGGCGAGCTATTGCAGAGGTTAGAAGAGGCGCAGGAAAAGGACCCGGGAATTGAAGTCGACTACAGTGTATGCATTTCTTCTTTGCTACATACATGCTGGCTGCCATTGCTAACATGGACTAGGCCGGCGTCCTCGAAGTCACATCGCAACAGAACACCTTCGTCCTCAACAAGCAGCCCCCGAACAAGCAAATCTGGCTCAGCTCCCCGATATCCGGACCTAAGCGGTTCGATTGGGTCGTCGCACAGGAGGGTATGGACTTCAAGGAAGGTGGTGGCGTTGGAGACTGGGTATACATGAGAGATGGAAGCTCCCTGACGGAAATCATCAGGAAAGAGCTGGGCGTTGACGTCAGTGTCGACGACGAGGTTCCGCGCTGATACGCAGACTCTACCCAGCAGGATAGAGTAGGCACATGGTAGTCCACTTCAAGGATGCACTCAGACTCATGCTAGTCACGAAGGCTAGTCACGAAAATAATGGTATAATTCAGCCGACAGTCTCTTCCAACGCCTGTGATATGCAACGCCGCAGTGCAAAAGTAAATGGTATACGAGTCTAGGCAGTAATAGCAACCGTTTGCGGCGCATCGTCCTTTTCAGGCGGGAGGTCCGACTGCAGAGTGTTAGTAGTCCGTGTCTGTACCAATCCACACTGTCGGCATACCGGGTCGAATATGATGCGAATCATCAGACTGCAGCTAGGGCAGCGCGCAATATCCTCGCCGTCGCGCATGTCGAAAATGGATATCTCGAAACGGTCACCGCAGGGACATGGGTGGTGGTAGATTTGGAGCGCCTCGTCATAGAAACAGTCTTCGATTTCGATTTCGTCGTACAGGTTCACTTCTTCGTCGGCCATGGTGTTAGTTTTGTGCGTGTGCGTGTGCGTGTGCGTGAGAAGAAGAATCAATCAACGGGCTTGTCTTTGACTTGTGCAGGAAAGTGGCGGCGGGGAACTTTTGGCCGCAGTGCACCTCCGACGCGCTAAGCCTCGACCCCCAGCTAACGTAGGTACCCAGGTACATGCCACCGGATGTAAACTGTCCATTCACTCTCGACACACGACACAACATTCACGTACACACCCACACATCACCTGACGCCCTCTGACCCGCGATACCCACCCTATCATGGGCGCGCACTTGCCTAATTGACTCGCGCCTGCACTTGACGTGCACCTGCGCGACCATGGCCGATGTCGAGTCCGCGACGGTGAAGCTGGCCGAACTCCTGCGACACCCAGAGGACCTTGACAAGATCCCCGCCCTAAAGGCCGAATTCACACGGAAGAAGGCGGCTGTAGATGGCCAACTGCGCCATGGACTCAAGGAGCAGCTCGAGCTGACCCAGTCGGGCATGAGCAGCATCACCGAGGGGCAACGGACTGTCAATCTGATAAAGGAAGAGATGATGAAGATAGACAAGCTATGCGCCGAGGCCCAGAATATGATTCAGGACTTCCCGCACATCAATCTGGTAGCCCAGACACACAAGAACTTTGAGTCGGTCGAGAAGATGCGCAATGACATTGAGACGTTTGAGCAGCGGCTGGAGCAGTTGGAGATGCTGCTGGGCGAGGATGCCCAAGATCCTGCCAACCAGCCCAACCTACTGCAGGTCCACTACGGCCTCACCCAGCTACGTGACATCCGCGACGAGGCCATGGGCCAGATCAAGAACAGCGACAGCTCCACCGAGCTTATCGACAACCTCACCCTAGAAAGCGGAGTTACCGTCCAGGACCTCTTCGCCCGCTTGGACGATGTTGTCGAATGGTTCGACAGACATATCGGGGAGGCATGCATCAACTTGATCGAATTGGTGCAGTCGGGCAACGATGGCATGGTCGTTCGCCTGGCCGTTATCGTCGAGGAGGAGGAGAAGACGGACAAGAAGATCAAGGCCCTACAGGATGCCCAGAGAGAGTTTGGAGACCTGGCCTCACGCTTCAAGTCCATCACCCAAGGGCCCAAGGAACTTCGCGGATACAAGGAAAAGTTCATTACATCCATCGAGTACGTGTGCAAGGCACTCATGGACGACGTGCGAGAAAAGTTCACCGAGGACCCTGAGAAAGTTGAAAAGTACTTCAAATGGTACTTCAACAACCTCAACACAGTGAAGCTGGGCATGGTCAACCTTATGCCCAAGAAGTGGAAAATATTCGAGACGTATACCAACATCTACCATAAACAAATGCATGACTTCCTCATGAGTTTCGCTGATGACGAGGGCTTGGGCCCTCAATATCTTCTGGCAGTCATCAACTGGGTAGATAAGTACTACATCAAAATGCAGAAGCTCGGCTTTTCAGAAGAGCAGCTACAGCCACACGTCATCGACAACCGTAGTGCTGAGTTGATCCGTACATACCGCTCCGTCATCATACAAGCCGTGGACCAATACATGGAGCGCATCAACAATCAGGACAGGAAAAGTTTCCTTGATCAAGACAGAGGCGCATACGAAATCAACCCGGACGGCATCTTTCAGACCAGATCGCTGGGCGACGTCTGGACTCTGTTCAGCCAGAACATCGGCGTTGCAGCCAGCAGCCAGCGTCCAGATGTGGCCGACGGCGTGGTAGACGCCATGTTCCGCGCTCTCATATCCCGACAACGCATCTGGACACAGCTCATTGACGAGGAAAAGGCGAAATACGCCGGCCTGAATCCCACCATGGATGGCGACAGCGTAGCCGTCTTCCAGGAGTGGCTAGTCGCAATTGCAAACGACCAAATCATCTGCATAGACGATGACGTTGACGGCAGCGGTCGAGCCTCCTTCCTCAGCGTCTTCGAACGCGAAGTCACGCCCATTGTGTCGCAGGACTATATGATTGACAAGCTAGCCAAGAACATTGACGAGGTGAAGAACGGCTACATTGATATCTCATCGCATTGCATCCAAACCTTCTGCGAGCTCATTTTCCTAACCGACTTCAAGCCCATTTTGTCAAAGTTCTTTACACCGGAATGGTACAGTAGAACCGACATGGCCTCCATCATCATCACCTTTAGAGACTATCTGTCCGACTACGAAGACCAGGTCCACCGCTCGCTGCGCGACTTGCTGATAGACTCTCTGGCCGATGAGCTACTCGTCCAGTACCTCGGCGCCGTGCGCAACAAAGGCGCAAAGTTCAAGCGGACGGACCAGTTTGCAGCAAAGATGAAGGATGATCTCCTCACTGCTTTTGAGTTTTTTAGAGGCTACGGTGATCAGGGTGCAGACATCATCCAGCGATGGCGCGCTGTCCAAGAGTTCCTCAAACTTCTTGAATGCGACAAGTCGCAGGTGCAGTTCGCATACGTGGAATTCAAGACCGCGTACCGCGATGTTACCATCACATGGGTGGAGGCCGTACTGCGAACGAGAGATGACTTCGACAGGGCCATGTTGAACGCAGTTAAAGCCAAGGCGGCGGAACCCATTGCCGAAGATTCGCCTCCCGATCCTATCATGGGCAAGGTGAAATAAGGACTGAGGGAGTTTGCATTTCTGGCGTTTGGGAGGTGTTTATTCCATAGTGGTCACCGTAGATGACGGCTCATCATAGGTTGTAGAGCAATACCCCATGTTTCTGATCGTCACAGGTCACTACTTAGATTGAAGCTTCCATCATGTCGAAAACCTACTCTCCGTCTGTGTTGCCCTCACCTTCTCCAGTATGACGTCTTACCACCACATCCCAGCCCCGCCCTGCAAAATCATGCATGGCATGTTGTCATAGGTCGGTACGTAATGCAGATCGACAGGCAAGACGTTTCAGCCTTCCCTGCCAGCGGGTATGTTCTGCGCCACCCACCACCAGCAATCCAACGTTGATATTCGAAGAAACAACCTAGTCAAAACCGAGCCTAGCGCCAGGGGAACGCAGGCGGCTACCGACGTCTCACATTAAGAAGGACCTGAGATGCAAGCCCTATCAAAATGACGGTAATATACATGCCGCGCTCTTTTCATTTGTTCTCGCCTTGTGTTTCAAAACGGTGGCGCATGATGGACTTGCATTGATCGATCTGACAGGTGTGGTGTGCATTGCATTCAAGACTTTTGCGCAGGAAACAGCAGCCACAGGCCAAGATTCTGATCATGCGCATGAGTGGGAAGTTTGTGATGCACGACGCGCAGTCATACCCACTTGCATCCTTGTGTTTCCTGAGGTTGCAACGCGCATCCACTCGCTACAAGCAAACGGCAGATCAGGATCTTAATCTCCGCTTATCGACATCAACACACGCTCTGCAAGGGTCTTGTAGCCAATCTATATCCCCGACTTCAAGGGAGATTTGAATGAACAATGGGAACAAGGCTGGGATGGCTGGCGTGGCGTGTCTCATCGCCCCGCTGTCAGATGATTAATGTGCGAGATGTATAAGACTCTTCTCTGCCTCTGCCATGTAGTTTCCCTTTTGCTTTTCATCCTTCCCGCGATCGTATAATCAATAGTACATTCCAAGTTACTGTTTGTCAGCCACTCTTTTTTTTTGTCAAAGAGAGATACATTCCTTAAACCAGCTTTTCTTACTTTTCTATCAATCAACAAACGCTACGCTTCTACTACACATATACCCACCACCGGCGTCCTTTCTAAACAAACAAACACCACAAACACATCACACAAACAAAATGCGTTTCTCAATCATCACCGCCACCCTCATCGCAGCAGTCGCCGCTCAATCCCCCCTCGCCCTCGCCGCAGCCGACACCTCCTGCGCTGTCCCCGTCACCGTCACCGTCACTGTGTATGTCTCCCCCCTCCCCCCCTCCCCAACTTCTAACTAACAAACCAACAGAACCGGAACCACCCCACACACCCCCGTCGCACCAACCAGCATGTCAGCATACTACCCCACCACCACCCCCGCCACTACCCCACTCGTGCCCGCGGCTTCTACAGTCGGCACAATTGGTACGATTGGTACGGGTGCGCCTACGGGGCCTGGTCTACCTCAGTTCACGGGTGCGGCGGGGAGTTTGAGGGTTGGTGGCGCGATTGCTGGTGTTGCTGGTGTTGCTGCAATGTTGTTGTAGATGTTTGTTGGTGGGGGAAGGGAGGGGGAGGGGGAGTGGATGGGATGTATATGTGGGGAGGAGGAGGAGGAGGAGGAGGAGGAGGGATATGTGTGGAGGATACCCCGGGGATTGGATTGGATTGGATTACCGTTCTTGTGTATCTTTACAATTAAACTTGGAGCTGCGTTTACGCTGGTTCGCTTTTCTTTGTTTTTTGCTGCCGCTGGTGGAACCTTTTGTCCTTTTTTGGTAGGTGGTGAATGTGTGAGAGGTCGTTGGTTGTAAGGATGAGCCGCTTATAGCTTGGATGGGTGTGTGTGGCAGGCAGGCATGTGTAATGCTAGTGCTTACTGAATGGATCGAAACACGACTGGAGAAATGAGTGGGATGCCATGCGCTGACAATGAGATTTCCGTGGTTGTGACGGAAAAATTCGAAGGTTCAAGCCGAGATAATTGAGTCAAAAGGTGAGTTGAATGGTTCATTCGGTTGAACTAAAAGACGAACGGCGATATATGTGATCAGTTTCATGTTAGGGTGGTTAGGAGTTTCTAGTCTGTGTTTAGATCTTGGATGTATGTTTGGGTGATCTCTTGTTTTGCTAGAGGACTGATTACATTGATTTCATGCCAGGAAAATGTACTCTGTGTTCTGGGTGGATGGCTAAAGTTTCGCTTCGATCGCGAATTTGCCGTGTCGATGTAATCTTTTGAAGTCTTCTGGCTGCGGTAGTTTTATGTGCCTCGGATCGACTGTACTATGTTGCGCGGCTGCGGATGGTGTCGGTCGCGTTGATGACTAACGTGTCCGTGCGCGTGATGCGCGGATTCGCGTGATGCGCGGGGAACACCATATCCACTACTTCAAAAATGAAGCTATTAAGCCACGTATATAAGCTGTTATTATACGAATTTATAGAGGGGGAGTAATTAGATGCTTGCGATCAACTTGTACTATCTATATTTTGATGGGAGGTTGACGTTGCGGCCACGTGATGTGAGCTTTGATGGAGGAGCTGGAGGCTCTTCTTGAACTTGAGCACCAGCGCGAGCAGCCTCAACGCGTTTTTGACGCTTGTTGTTCGATGAGGTAGCTGCTGAAGCTCTCCTCTTTCCCTTTTGGGGTAGTTGTATAGCTTTAGCAGCGTCTCTCTCCTCCTTCTGGCGCGCGCGTTCAGCTGCTTTCTCAGCTCGCTCAAGCTCCCTCATCTCCTTGAGTCTCTGCCTCTCCACACGCCTCTCCTCGAGCTCATCTTGACGCTGCAGTCGAGCCTCCTCGCGCTGCTTCTTGGACCGTGCTTTTTGGAGTTTCTCCTCCGTCTCATCTCGCTCCCGTACTGCTTCTCTAGCTCGAGCCTCACGCAGCTTGCGAGGAGACCAGAAGACAGAGCCACCGTGATACTCCTGGCGCTGTTGAAGGTCAAGAGCTTTGCCCTTCTTCCTGTGCTTCTTTTTATGTTGAAGAGCCTCCTTTAAGCCCTCGTTCTCATGCTTTAAAAGCTCATACTGCACAGAGAGATGGTGAACGCTTGAGCGCAGCTTTCTTGCCTCATACTGATGGCTATCATTAACAGCAGCTCGTACTAGCCGATCGAGCTTTCTCCAGTCATGATCAGAGAGCCCTGACGATGAGCTTCTCTCAGCTTCTGGCGTGCTAGCAAATCTACGAAGGATAACGTTGGCATCCATCGGCCAGATCCCAGTGGCTTCGAAGGCCTTCAATATGAGGCTCTCTGTGAAGGAGGATATCCAGGCGCTCCAGAAGAGCGGGAAGAAGTCCCCTTTCTTGATTGGAATAAGGCCTTGAGCCTTATGGAGATGGTTAGTGAGCTCGTTAGAGTAGGCTTGAGAGAGTGGCTTGAACAGCACTACATCTAGCGGCTGGAGCGTATGGGTCGAATGGGGAGGAAGGATCATGAGGAGGATCCTATGGCGATCGCAGTACTTAATAAACTCCATCGTGAGGTGAGATCCATGGCCATCAAGGATGAGCAATCTCCATCTACCTGATCGTTGCTTTGTAGAGCGATCAAACACCTGCTCCAGCCAAGCTAGGCCTACGTTATCATTTGACCAGCCTGTTGGAGATGATGAGACAAAGACCTCATGTTCTCCTGCCTTGATATCTTCTACCCAACTCGATCGTATAGCTCCATTTTTAGCTGCGTAGATAAGGGCTGGAGGCAGCGAGCTCCCATCAGCGCAGCAGCAGGCCAGGACTGTCAGAAACTCGCGTGATCCATCCTGGAGAGATGCTCGAACCTCCTTCTTCTCCCATTGACGCCTGCTGAATATCCTCTTACTTCTGCCTATCAAGCCAATTAAGAAGCCCTTCTCATCCATATTGTATATATCTCGAGCCTCTAGGTGATATTCGGTGATCTTTCGATGCAGCAGCTCGAAGTAGAGTCTATACTTTGACTCAGAATCAGCCAGGTGGCGCGTACGATCCATGGCGCTGGTCCACTTTGAGATGAGATGGATCTCGTGTCGGTTGATGAAGCGAGTAACCCAGCTCTCGCTGAGCTGCTGATGGGCTACTTCTGATGAGAAATTCCTGATCATCTCTCGTGTAGGAGGAATGCCTCGCTTTGTGAGCTTTTCGATATATCTCACAAGCTCTAGCTCTTGTTGTGGGTTGAGTTTCTGCTGGTTGAAGTTCTTGTCTCTTTCTGAGCTTGTCTGGCCCTGGTGCCTTCGGGTCAACGTAGATCTCACAACACCATGCTTAGCAGCAATTTTAGTATACGAGAACTGTTCTCCTGGCTCTAGATTTTCAATATCTTCAATCGCAGCTTGAATTGGGTCCATATTGGTGGAGTTAACGTGTGTTGAAGGTGAAGGGGTTTGACGTGTTTTGGTGTTCCCCGCGCATCACGCGAATCCGCGCATCACGCGCACGGACACGTTAAACCTCGGATGTATCGGATTTATGGATACCTACCTGGCAGAACCCACCATCTCTAGGTGGCAACTGTGTACCGAAGGCTTTATCAATTCTTATCACGCCCATCAATCATCAGCCTTGAAATTACTCAACTACGGCGACGGACCGACAGCCTCCAATCGCCGCAATGACGAATGCAGACACACCCCCAGATCTTGCAGAGGTGGTCGTGACACTTCAAGCCAAGATACAAAGGTTCATGAAAGATGCAAAAGATGGAAAGTATTGGAACAAGGTCTCCTCTGGTGGTATGACTACCATAGGGAACCGAGTAGAGGTATGTTAGGTCACCACGTATTGGATTGAACTACACTAAGAGCTGTTGTTCTGTCTTCTTATTATCATGATGATCTGGGGATTTACATGACAGATCATCATTCCGCGTCGGTCCTTCTGCTCGGGCTTACTTCCACGAGCCTCATCCCCGCCGACCTGGACTGAACCTTACATCTTCTCAACAGAAAGTTCGATTGCGTCGTAGATGAGAAACAAGCGACCTATGAAAGAGAGACATTGACCGTATTGCGGCTTACAGCCACAGTCCGCAACAATCAATTAAGTGGGTCCTAGAAGGTTCAGATTGGATTGATTGATTACCGCTTTAAGCCTAGTAGTTACCTATAGGAGTTTAAGCCCTACCTAGATAGGTAAGTGGGTCTAGGAGAGTGACCGGATTGAATTGATTGTTGCGGAGTCTACTTACAGCTGCTGACGAAGAGACCATGATTCAGCTGGAAAGGTTGGATGAACAACTCCAAATCATAGAAAGGCAACTGGTGTCGAGAGGCGCATGGCGTCCACCAACGCAGTTATCAACACCACTGTCACCTGAAGTGCTCGAAATGGCCGACCTCTCTCATGCTGTAGCTCTGCTGCGCAATCTAATCGAGCCTAAAGGGTCCGCCCAGGAAACCACACCCCGACTGTCCTTGTCAGCCTACTCATGGGTCTGGGACCCCGTGTGGCATGAGTTCTACACATACATCCCCTCGGAACGTACATTTCTTTCCCTTTCGCGTTGGAAACTGAACGAGGCAAGAAACGTCTGGGAACATGTCAGCCAGGCGAGTACCAATATCCTTCCAAACGCGGCAGCCGAGAAGTTGGGAGCCTGGGAGGACTGGAAATGGCATCCAGTCTGGGGATGGTATTTGGACCTGGAAGACGAAGGAAGCGGTGAAAAGGCTAAAATATTTGCGAGTCCTTGGCAAGTAGATGATGATGACGAGTGGGTGTATGTCGGCACGCTCGGCCAAGAGGATCACTAGCAACTATGAACGCGATGGAGGATGCGACGATCGCAAAAGGGAGGCGTGGAAAACGCTACATAGTGAGATGTTTGTCGATCATAAAAATCGACAGCCATCACCAGTATGCATGACTTCACATTGTGCAAATCATCATGTGAATGGCTACTGTGATAGGCAGCAACAAAGGCACAGACCGGACCTTCACAGTGTTAATGCAGAATTTATACTCGCTTATTCTCCTTCCCAGCAGTAGATTCTTCTGAAATCAAGAGTCAAACAAGTAAGACAATTGATCCTTGCCCTTCACGCACTTACCACTCCAACCAGCTGGCCTGGAACATTGTGCAGGAAAAATGTCTCCCAACACCCCAACCCACGTGAATGATGCATCTAGGCTGAAAGGAAAGCACAACCAAGAGGACTACTTCGATCACAAGTCTAGCGCATCCGCACCCCAGCTCCAACGTCCACATATCCCAGGTCGACTGCATCTTCGTTCCAACAGCCGCACTCGCCTCACTCGCCCTCCACTAACCAAAGGTTCATCATCATACCAATACACACCTACGTGCGCGCGCACACCTGATCTTGAGTCGTTTCGCTACGACCATGGGGTGCGATACAAGAAGCGCATATCGATGAAGGAGGTGGTTTTGCAGTCGAACTGGCGGTTGCTGTTGGACGAGGATGCGTTGCCTTCGCGGATTGGGGAACATGTGGTGGATGGTTTGGTGACTGTACGGGATTGGTGGGGACGGGTAAAGGGTGTGTGTAGACGCGGTGTAAGCCGCTGTCGCTAGAGTGAGTGTTGAAGAGAGAGCTTTGTGTTTAGTGCTTTTCAGCGTTTATAGAGCTACAATGGATTGAGTTATGCTTGATGGGATTTCAGTTTGTTGAACGAGACAAGATATGTGTGAATAAGGTTTGTAGAGCTTTAGTCAATATCATGCAATTAATGGTTGTTTAATCTGGTACACCATGGATAGGTACCGTGGGTGGCATTGTTGAGGAGATAGAAGCTTCATGAGTACACGGAAAGGATTATTGTTCTTGAGTGAGCAGAGTAGAAGGATCTTGGAGTGCTACCTCTCTACACCATCCACAGCCCTTGGAATCACATATGCCTCACATTTCTCCGCGCTACCTGCCTCCTTCCATACGTCCATTCCACTTGCCACCCCGCGCTCATTGATTGACCAAATCCCCTTCTCCACCATACCCCTTCAATTCTTCAATATGTTGACAAGACTGGTTCGTGGTGCTCCTCCAAAGGCTGGTAACCTGCACGATAGAGACCCACATGACTATCCTTGTCATTTGCATCATACCCAAACCTGCTCCCATCGCTCTTCCTGGCATGTTCATTAGCCCCGATAGCAAAGGGAAAGGCAAATAAGCATTCATCTTCGGCCCTCAACTCAGAAGTCGAGCATAAGTAGAGGCCTCCAGGGTCCATTTTTACGCGGTCGAATAATCCAAAGCTCTAGACTAGTTGTGGCATCCATGTTATTAGAAGGAGTAGAGGAGGGCTGGGAGTGGAATGGCTGATCAGGGAAGGTGGAGGTGGTGTGTACTTCAAGGCCTGCAGCTATCATTCGGAAGCGTGGACGTGGTGCGCGCTGGACAAATTCGTATGCGAATCTTTGTGGAAGGTAGATGTTTTGAAGCACATTCTGATCCACCACGCCCTGTACAACCTCTTCAACTTCTGTAGATTGGTTCTACCAGACCGTTGAACGCGTCAATGTTATCTTCAAACATGACGCTGTTGTAGGGGACGAATTCCCAGGGCTTGAAACTTGAAGCGGTCGTTCCGATAATTCCGATTCTTGTCCTCTGGCAAAGTACCAATCCCCCTCTTGCAAATCTAGCCTAGCCAGAATCCCAGAACTGCTTCCAGTGGATACCATACTTTCTGTTTAAGGATTTGGTCTGTGTTATGGATGATCGGGCTGATAATGCACAAATGTCTCTTTTGGTCATATCTACGCCGATAAAAAGTCAGCACTTCCTGTTTCGCAGCGATAATCACCACCTGTTCAACTTACACGAGTCCGCAGAAATGACTTGTGAAACTACCCATTACGTAAATCACCAAGAACCCACCCTTTTCTCCCTCATCTAGGATGCCTTCTGTTGGATTGAACATGAAGTCTAGTAATGCAAGACTCTGTACCTAGTAGAAGAAATATAGATCTTTGCTAGAGTCTGGATCATACATGATTCGGGCATGTTAGAGAAATTTGACAAGATCAGATCCAAGATCCGCACGAACAGCCTTAGTTCATCACCAAATGTGTTAAACTACGTCTAGTAGGTGGATTCTAGAGACTCCAGACTGTAACCTAAGCTAGCCTAACTAGGGCGAAAAATCTCGTTATGTAGGGCGATGCATCGTTCGACATTCATGAGCATTAGTGAATCGGACTCATCGTTACATCACATACGATAATCCGCAACGATTATGTTAGTCAGGGTGCGCATTATGGCATTGTTCTTCTTGTGCGCCATCAGGCTCCCATGTGAGGTAGGTCTCTAACCGCAGTTAACGAGATGCATGATTTAACGAACGTTACCCAACTAGGTAGTTACTGGAATCACTTGCTCGGCGCCAAACAGGACACCTCTCATGGTAAGCACGACGGCCGAGACGGATTGAACCTTCATCAACCACCCACTTCGTGCAAGCCCCATAATAGCAATCACTGTCTTTGCAGTACCCGTCTCCACTTCCACAATATCTCTATTGACTATAGCACAGACCAAACTGAGTGTCTGCGCACGTCTTGTTGCCCTAGAAAGGTAGATCGCATTCACCCGTTGTAGAAGGACCTCTAGGTCAAGAGCACACGCCCCCAAGTAACTGATATCGCTTGTAAGTGAAGGATCAATTACACACCAAGGTCTTAAGACTCAATAATTTCCAGGCGCACAAAAACTAGATCCTTCTTCACAGTAACCGTAGACGCTACGGCAAGGTCCGAAGAGTAGGTTGTCGCTGTCAGCCCGCCTGCATCTGGCCCACAGCTTCCATGCTTAGTGCTTATCAGTGAAACTGTACGAGCACCAGAGAAACATACAATTGGACTGCAAAAGTGAATGTCATCGCCGCACCAATCGTAGGTGCTGCAGCATAAGCCGAACGCTCTACCCGTACATATCGCATTGCCATTTGTCAGCCCACATCCGCTATCAGCAGACACGGACTGAGAGTACGAAACGTCACCAACGAATACCGAGAATTTTTGAGCTACATATTCTGCAGTCCAAGTCAAGATACGTGCATGTTGTGTAGTTAGTTGACCCACAACGTCCTCAGAAAAGTCTTATCCTATACCATAGGTGTAACTGCGTAAGCAGTGTCGGGTGGAGGCTGTGGATCAACGATTGTATTGCTATCTGTTGTCGTGTTGTAATGTATGTGTACAAGAGCTCTCGGCTCAGAGGTAGGTGCACTTGCCCATCGGGCAGTGCCTGCTACAATAGGATGTCATGTGACTCTGGTCACGTGGTTACAATAGGCAACACTAGCACGGGGGCTGAGTCTCAAAGGAAAAAAAAGCCAGTCTATTAGTCCATTGCCCTACGGCACTTTTGTCGAGACGCGGTGAGAGCCTTCACTAGTATTCACGGTGAATCAGGCTTCCCGTGCTCTGATTAGCCAGGCACTGATTAGTCAGCTGCTCCGTGCGCGCACCATAGATATTCTCACTCCTCCCGTAGCTCCAATACAACAAGTTCGCACACGTTTCTCCACCTTCATCAGGTTATGAGCCCTCCTCTATCACGATAAAGTGCTCTAGAGGTGCGATTTCCGCAGCAGCAGAACCGATTAGTTGAACACAACATCAGTCACTCGCGCGACGACGATAAAGTCACCATGGCGCCATCCACAGCGATGGACGCGATCCCAAAGCTACAAGCAGATGGTAGCAACGCTTACCACTGGGAAGCAGCATTGAAGCTGTACGCAAATATTCACTCTATCGGAGGTCTACTCGACGGCAGCTACGTGGTTCCATACCCAGAAACACCTCACTATCAAACTGAACCGACAACTACGTCATCGGCATTCAACACGCCACAACTTCTGCTTGACGCTCAGCAACGCGTACGAGCCCACAACAAAGAAGTTACTACACAGTACGACAAAGACTATGAGCTCTATCGTATTTACAACTCCCGAGAATCGTCTCTCACCTTGGCCATACTCAATACAGTACCAAGATCAGTATGGGACAACGTCATGAACCTGCCTACTGTGAAGCAGAAGTACGAAGCTATTACCGCTCGCTATCGAGAGCAAGGCGTCACTGAAGAATGTACTATCTGGGCAGATTTTTTTAAGCTGAGAGCTCAAGACTGCCCCTCTACAGCCAACTTCACCGACAAGTTCAAAGCAGGACTTGCAAAGCTTGACGTCATCGCAGACTGTAAGCTATCCAACAAAGCTCGAGTGTATCAGTTCATTCTTGCTATCAACAACGCCTACCCGGACTACGGACGCGATCGCCGCGCTGATCTGCGCCGCAACGTTACTCTGAACGTCGATCGCATGTGCAGCGAGCTCATTGACGAGGCCCGCCGCGACGACCCAATCAAGACCATTAACACGTCTATCCGAGCTTCTGGGGGTGACAACAACCGCAGTCAGCCTCTTGGTGATAACAACGACGCCAACAGAAGCGCCACCCGTGGCCGCGGCAATCGAGGCAATGGGCGAGCCCAGCGCGGACGAGGTAGAGGTTCTGAGGGTGCGACCCAGAGACCTACAAATACCTCCCCATACTGCAAGCACTGCGACTGCAACCATACTGGAGGAGGTGATAACTGCTGGTACACCTTTCCTCATCTCGCCACTGAAGCCTGGCGTCAGCGCCAAGCTCAACAACAAGGCAAACAACAGCCCACTGGCACCAACGCCGCAGCTATTAATGCTGAAGGTTTTACCTTTACAACGGTTCATTTGTCAGAGAAGGTACAGAGTCTCACTAAGGAGACCTCTAATTTCAAACAACGATTTATTATCGATACTGGAAGCAGCGATCACATCTGCAATGATCGCAACAAGTTCCAAATTCTACACGACACTGCTCCTGCTATAATCAATACTGGAGCCGGGCCTATTACTGCCAAGCAGGTAGGTACCATTCAGATCACTGTCGTCACGTCAGAAGGTGTACTCAACAAGGTCTCCTTCACTAACGTGCTATACGCTCCGGACATGTTTGTATCAGTCCTCTCCCACTCCAAACTACGAGCGAAAAATCTCTATTACCACGGCTGGGACAACAAGCTGTACCTCATGCCATCACAACAAGAGATCGCCTTCACACCTGAGATCGACAAGATCCCTACGCTCCTCCTCGCCAACACAGAGCTTGAGGCAGCTCGCGCGTTTGCCTTTGCAACCGCCGCGACAACCAACCCAACAGGTGTACTCGCTCCCTATCGCGAGATTACTCTCCAAGAGCTCCATGAGCTGTTTGGCCATGCCGACCCCAAAGCTCTTAAGCTTCTTGTCGCTAACACCACCGGCCTACGTCTCACTACAACACAGGCATTCTCATGCGAGGCCTGCATGTTATCCAAATCGAAGAAACAGATCTCACGACGGTCTCCAGCCCGCTCAACCACGTTCCTCCATCGTATTCATATCGATATTGTTGGACCCGTGACGCCCGAAGGTGTCAACGGTGAGCGCTACTGGATACTGTACACCGACGACTACTCACGATACCGCTGGATTGATTTCACAGACTGCAAAGCAGCAATCACATCTAAGCTTATACAACACCTGGACAAGATGGAAACTCAACACCACGTTCGAGTATCGATCGTTCACATGGACAACGACAACATGTTCCTCAACCAGACGACTAGGCGTTACTTTAAGAACAAAGGCATCATCTTTGAGCCTTCTACCGCCTATACACCCCACCAGAATGGAGTCGCTGAAGCCAGCAACTACGTAGTGGAGGTCCGAGCACGCACAATGATTTTGGCGGCGCCTCACATATCTAAGTCATACTGGCCATACGCAGCCCAGTACTCCATCGACGTCCTTAACCATAGCGTCAGCTCTGCTGTACCAGACAGTAAGACACCAAGACAGCTGCTATTTGAGCACATGAAGGTTGCAAACCCTGTGCCTAACCTATGCTCCTTCCGCACCTTCGGAGAAGCTGGGTATGTCCATCAACCAGTACAGCGACGAGTTCAGAGCGCCAAGTTCGAACCACGATCGGTCAAGATGTACTTCGTCGGTCGAGAAGGATCTCGGATCTATCTCATGTGGGATCCAGTCACACAGTCTATACACCGTACGAGCAGTGTTGTTTGGCCTAAACACGACGTAAAAGCTGTAGTCCAAGAAGACACAGCTACAACCGAACTGGATCAAAGCTTCTATATCCAAGATCCACCGCCAGCACTAGATCCCTCTTCATTTCCACACCATGAAGTCTCTCTCCCGGAGCAAGGTAGTGGTTATGTATTTGATGGACTAGAGACTGAAGCGCAGTATAGCTTTGACTTTGACGCGGATATTGACAACTACAACAGTCTTACCGAGGTTGCTAATGCTCGAGCAACACCTCAGCGTCGGGATACATCCCAAAACGCTCCACGTCACGACGAGATCAGTGCATCATTTGATGCCCGTAACATACTCGATGGACGTCGTCGCATCACTCGACCGCCCAACCGATACGCGGCAGTCTCTCGTTGCTTTGCTACGGCAATTACAGAGGCAACAACAACAGACTTACCGCCTGAGCCTGCCACACGCAAGGCAGCACGCCTTCATCCATACAGCAAGCAATGGATCGCTGCTGAAGATGAAGAGCTCGTATCACTCGACCAGAATGGCACATGGGAGACTACAACTACGATACCTCCCGACGTATACGCCCTGCCTACTAAGTGGGTATACAAATACAAAGTCAAGGACGATGGACAACTCGAGCGCTTCAAGGCTCGACTGGTTGTCTGTGGCAATAGGCAGGAGACCGACTTCTGGCGCGAAACCTACGCTGCAGTAGCTCGCGCAACTACACTGAAAGTCCTTCTCGCCCTTGTCGCAACCGAAGACTTAGAATGCGAGCAAGCAGACGTTGTTACCGCCTTTCTCAACGGTAAACTAGACAAAGACGAAGTAGTCTATGTCCGCCTGCCAGACGGACGCAAAGCCAAGCTTATCAAAGCTTTATACGGCCTGCGCCGCTCACCACGCCTCTGGTACAATGAGCTATCGAGCTATCTCAAGGGTATCGGCTTCGATCCTTTAGAGTCAGATCCATGTGTCTTCAAACACCTAGACGGCAGTCTTATCCTTGCGTATGTTGATGATATCATCTTCATCACAGCTACGAAGCAACGCATGAAGGAGATCAAAGAGGCTGTATACAAGAAGTACAAGTGTCGAGATCTGGGACCAATCTCTCACTACCTAGGTCTCCGGATCCGACGCTCACGACCATCCCGACTCATCGAGATCTCAATGGAGTCATATGTCGACAAGCTTGTAGAGGAGTATAGTCGTCAACACGCGCTCCCTCGCTACACGCCGCTTGATACCTCAGTACTCAAGTTGAAGCTGCGATCTCCAACTGATCTTGCAACTCAACAACAAATTCAGAACTACCAAAAGGTTATTGGCAAGCTGCTGTATCCAGCAACCCAACTGCGAGCCGATATATCCTTCCACGTCGCCTATCTCGCCCGCGCTATGAGCAACCCGACTCAACAACACTACGAGTACGCAATCCAGATCATCGACTACCTCAAAACCTTCAAGTCGCTCGTGATGAGCTATCGAGCTACATCTCCACACGCACGCCTGCCTATCACCATGTATGCGACATCATACGATGACAACAAGAACAACACTAATCCTACGCTACACCTACATGGCTACAGCGACGCCTCATTTGCTGACGGCGAGGACCGCAAATCAACCTCTGGATACTTGTTCAAACTTGCTGGAGGCACGATCTGTCACAAGTCAGTCAAGCAAAAGCTAGTTACAACCTCAACAACTGAAGCTGAGTACGTGGCACTCACCTACGCCGCCAAGGAGGCTACCTGGCTGTACCGTCTGCTGCACCAGCTCGGTTACAACGGTACAGATACCCATCCTATCCTTATCTACGGAGACAACGCTCCATCTATACAGCTACTACACTCAGAGGGCCACCACGAGCGTACAAAGCACGTCGATATCTACTACCATTACATCAAGGATCAAGTCCGCGACGGCAACCTCTACGTAGAGCATGTACGAACTCATGAGATGGCTGCTGACGGCCTCACGAAACCTCTTGAACGACAAGCCCACAGCAGGTATCTACAACAGCTAGGCCTTACGACTCCAACTATCGAAACAAAGGACTACAACAAAGGTGGATAGAGCAGGACTATCAGGTCCTGTGGGGGTGTGTCGAGACGCGGTAAGAGCCTTCACTAGTATTCACGGTGAATCAGGCTTCCCGTGCTCTGATTGGCCAGGCACTGATTAGTCAGCTGCTCCGTGCGCGCACCATAGATATTCTCACTCCTCCCGTAGCTCCAATACAACAAGTTCGCACACGTTTCTCCACCTTCATCAGACACACAATAGTGTAAAGGCACTAGTACACTGCAATAGTTAGGATGCCTCTAATAAGTGAGATTGTGTGTACAGATCTATATACAAGTACGAGGGGAACTTTATTATTCCTCGCACGGGCCAACTGCCAGCGTGGCACGTGATTGTATGGCACGTGATCGCGTGAGGGATCGTAGGTTTGATCCATCACACACACGCAGGCTCGTACTGTAGGCGCGCGTCGCCTGCTTATTATTCATGGCTATAAGAGCCACTAATCTCTAGAGTTTCAGGAACTCTGTAAGGAGAACTGTTAGGGTCTCACAGGATCAGATATTTAAAACTGTGTTGAATTACAAAGTTTTTGCAGTAACGTACCTAACGGGCGAGTGGGCCACACGGGCGAGTGGGCCACCTGCGCTAAGACCCCATTAAAACCACGACTGTACACGACTATATAGCACCGTCAAAGATAGTAAATAGAAATCGTAATAGGCTATTCTACTCAGAATCTATCGCTGCTTCTTGCCTACATGTGCGCATATTATGTCCTGCCTCGCCGCAGCGTCCACAGCGTCGTTGGCTAGGCTCGCCTGCCTCAACGCGCACTCTCTTCTTCGCCTTCTTCCTATCACTACATGCCCCAAACTCCTTAAGAGTCGTCAGTCGCACGCCCTCATCAATTGTTAAGGTCCCTTGCTGCTGTAAGCGCTTCCTTTTATATGATCTACGCTTACTTGAGGCCTCGTTGGCGGCTTGGAGCTCAGCGTTGCGCTTGGTCATTAACACCAGAGAATGCGCTATCATCTCTGCACCTTTTGACAGGCTTTTGATCGCCTCAACCATATACGTAGGTGAGCTATCTACATGTCTTCGAATCCTCTCTTGAATCAGCTTTGATTGCGACCCAAGTTCTAGGGTATTGCTTGGAGTTTGCGACTGCCAGGGACCGTCCTCGACGGTAGGTAGCAGTGGAGTGCGCAGCCGCACGTCAAGCGTCGATATCACAGCCTCTGGATTAAATGGGACTAAGCCAGCGCCTCGAAAGCTTCCTTGTATATTGGCCTTTGTAATCGCAGCGTCAAAAGCGCCTTTAAAGCACGGTAGGAACTCTAGTTTAGTGATATGGGTGATCTTGTTGCGCATTAGATCCTCGGCTTGGCGGCCATACGCTGTCTTCAAAGGCGAGAAACACCCCACATCAAGAGGCTGTAGTAGGTGCGACGAGTGAGGAGGCATGCAGAGAGTAATAATGTTGTGATCCTTGCAGTACTGCTGGAAATCGAGCGAGTCGTGGCTCTCGTGGCCGTCGATAATAAGCAGACGATAGTTTCCTACAGTCCTCTTCTTTGTGTGAGCGTCAAAGTGCTTTAACCACTCTAGACCAAGCTTGTTTGTTGTCCAGCCGTTCTCAGAGACTGCAATAACCCAGTCGCGAGGTAGGTTATCTTCCTTGTACCAGGCAGAGAGGTGGTTCTTGCCTTTGAAGATGATAAAAGGTGGGATTGCCCACCCAGTCGCGTTGATACCCTGGATCACTGTAGCCCACTCGCGATTGCCCTGCTGAACGCTCTTTGGTCGTCCTCGACGCTCAGAGCCTGTGACTACTGCTCCAGTTGATATCATGCCCATCATGAAGCCAGACTCGTCAAAGTTGTGGGTGTCCTCATCAAGGATACCGTACTTGGCCTTTGTGTTCTCCACAAGTCGGAACCAGCCTTGTATAACCTCAGGATCCTCACAGAGGGCTCGCTTGTAGTCATACTTGCGATTGAATTTGACCTTAAGCTCAGGGCGACGTTTGACGAAGGTTGCAGCCCAGTTCTGACCAACAGGGTCGCGGTGGCGCTCAGCCAACAAAGAATTAGCCATATCCTGCACAGCAGCAAGTCGGGGCGGAAATCCTCGCGCGTCGAGGTCAAGGATATGCTGGACAATTACATCCTCCTCTGTCTTAAGGAGGTTCATTGAGTTAGGCGTACAATCGCTCCGAAGAGGTATTCCAGCGCGTCGGCGCCCAAGAGTTACTCGAGATACGTTGTAGATAGCTGCAGCGCGTCTCTGCGACAGCGTCGCGTCGCGTTCGATAGCCTTGAGAGCAAGCTGTAATCGAGCCTCTTTTAAAGCTGGTAGATTGTTTTGTTGTTGGCTCATTGTGAAAGTACTGTAGGTAACAGTATGTTTTGGTGGGGTCTTAGCGGAGTGGCCCACTCGCCCGTGTGGCCCACTCGCCCGTGAGGTACGTTAGAAGACTAGAGTCAGACACGGTTACGACTGTCTTTCTCATAGACACGCCGAGTCAGGAAAAGGATGTCCTGCAGACCAGATCTCTAGTTTCCACCATACCGAAGATTCATAGTAAATACCCAAACAGTCCAGCCCACATCACTCACACCACCACTCTCCCCATCGCAAATCAAGAAGAAGAAGAAAAAAAAGACACATAGTCCTCAGAACTCAAAGCTCAAGGCTTAGGTAGCATCACATCACGTACAATCAACAACCTCGAGTACAATACCCGCTCGCACATAGCCAAAAAGACCGGAGTAAAACGCGTGCAGCAGTAGTCGCTCATATTCCCGAACTTATCTATAACACCGTCTGGGTTATATACGTTCCTACATGCCTTAGCTCCATTAACCAGGCCTGCGGTCTAGATTGCTTCCGCCCCCCCCTAGACGTCGGGAGTTGCGCATGTGTGCCGGATCGGCTGATGGGTCTGGTTGGTTGCGTGTGGAGTAGCGGTGGTGCAAGACTAGGGTGGGCTAGATGGGGCTTTGTGGGAAAAACGATTTCGAGGAAGAGAATGCGAGTGCGATGGGGGATTAGGGAAGCAGACTTGTCAACAATCAATTCAATCAATCTGAAGTCCTTTAATTGAGTTGATTGGCTCCGCTGGATGGCTTGGATTGGATTGAATTGATTGGTGACGGTTTAGGAGCGGATTGATTTGAAACTTAATTGCAAATTGGTAGATTAAATGCCCAAAACGCCGCTTTGTATACTAATTAGTTAGCTGGATTGCCCTAGTCGCATATCCCGTATTCTCGAGCAATATCATCGTCAGTAACCGCTGCTTCTGGTGTTTCTCCAGTAGGTAACTCGAAGCCAGCCCCAACCCATCCCCTCACCAATTGTATTGCCGCTAGTAGTTGTGACCCAATAGCGCGTCGTTTGGGCTCAAGTAGATCACCAAGCTCGCTGAACATGCGCTCACAGTCGCTACTTGAGGCTGGGATCGTCATGACGTCGAGGGCGAGCCTTGCCAAGTTAGGGTACTTTGGCCGGAGTTTCATCCAGTATTGTACGGGATTGCCCTCCTCTATATACTGCTCTGCTGTCCACTTTGGCTCGTGCTTTTTCCAGCGCTCAAACTCATCTAGGGAGACTCCCTCATTATCATTGCCAGCATTGACAAAGGCGCCAATAACCTTATTAATACTGCTTGCTTGAGGCGCCCTGGGGCGCAATATTAGTGGCAATACTGGCTTATATTCGGCCCAAAGCTGCTGGAATCTAGCGTTAGCAGTGTCGAGCCAGCCAACCTTGTCCCGCCAGCTATTATCACAGTAGAACTTGTAGTATAGGTGGAGGCACACGGCGGCGTAGTACGCTGGGGATCGATCGAGCTTATCGTAGTAGTCGTTAGCCTTGCGCCAGGCTGCTTTGAGGTTGATCGCGAGGTGATCTTCGGGGGCTTCAGGATGAGCGTTGAAGTTGACATGCGCGTACGGTAAGGTGAGCGCCTCGAGCGAGCTGAGGAGGTACTCAAACACTGGTATAGTCTCGTAAATAGCACCAAAGTTGCCACCTTTCCCACGACCTTCGAGGCGCGAGGTGGCGTTTTTGAGTGGCTTGAGGCACTCCATATACTCAGTTATCACCCCCCAATCTGCTGCAGATAGCCCAGTTGATCTCTGATGAAGGTGGAGAAAACGTGTGCGAACTTGTTGTATTGGAGCTACGGGAGGAGTGAGAATATCTATGGTGCGCGCACGGAGCAGCTGACTAATCAGTGCCTGGCCAATCAGAGCACGGGAAGCCTGATTCACCGTGAATACTAGTGAAGGCTCTTACCGCGTCTCGACAATCTCATCAAATCCGGCGCTTCTGGCAACTTGTTGTTGTGAGCAATGGCGTGAGCGTCGTCAAGAGCAACGCGGTTAATACGATATCCTGCGTACGAGTTGTAGGCCGAGTGGAGGTGTGCAGCTCGCTCAAAGGCGCCATAGAATGAGTTCCACCAGGTAACAACTGGCTTCACGGGCTGAAGTATTTTGAGTTGTTTGTGTGTAGGGAGATCGCGGTTAGCGAGGCGCTGAAAGTTAGCAAAAAGCTCGTACTGTTGCGGCGTTTTAATGTAGTTAATGATATCCATTAGTACGCCTAAGGGCCCGTGCTTGCGCCAGTCTTCCATGAAAGCTTCCTCATCCCCAAGCTCGTCTGCAGCGTTGTCGTACGCGTCTTTATCCTTGCCAAATATGATAGCCTGGCCGACAAGATTGAGTGTGTGGGGACCGCAGCGGAGGTAACGATAGGTGGCTTCAAAGCCATTAAGGCGGCCAAGGGCGGCGACGGCAGTATCGTTAGAGGCAGCGTTATCGAGGACGAAGTAACCGAGCTTTTGGGGCGTGATAGCGTAGGTTGTGAGCGTACGCTGGATAACCTCAGCTATCCTCTCGCCTGAGTGGAAGCCTTGGAGCTGCGGTAGGTCGATAGGCAGATCTATAATGATTCCGGAGTCGTTAGCAAAGTGGGCAACAATACTAAAAAAAAGCCTCGTTTGCCGCCCTTTGTCGTCCATCTGTCAAAGCTTATATGGATCTTACTAACAGCAGTAGACAGAGCAGCGACAACTTTAGGCTGCAGGAATTAAAACAATCTAATAACAAACGTGTTGGAAGGCCTTGTACGATCGTACGGTGAATAACAGTAGCTAAGGTAATCTTGTGTATTGGTATTCTGGTGTATGATGATTCTACGAATGTGGGGGCTACGAAGGTATACATAACGTTGGGTCCGAGTTGGGCCGAAGTAGGATCGAGGCGGTACATTGGGCCTTATTAGGCGACACACCGTGTGTATGCCGACACTGGCAATCTTTTCTTATTGTAACGACTGATGTAAGGAAAAACGGGTCTTCTAAAAAGAACACACTGAGAGGGATTCCAAATAGGCATATGTGCCTACTCCGTAGGTCGCTGCACAGATCCCTCTACTCGGATTGACAGCTTGTTGCTTTCGATGAAACGTTCTAACGCGCGATTTGGTGTTGCTTTCGTGAATGCGTCCGCGGGGTTGTCCTCTCCGTTGATCCAGCGGATCTCAGTGATCTCGCGACGCTCGTATGACTGCCGAAGCGCCATGATGTCGATCATCAGTCGCTTCTCAGCAGTTGTTCCGAGTTTGACGAGGCATTCATACAAGGAGTATGAATCCGTACACACCATAAGTGGGATCGGTGGTAGACCTAGGCGTCCTGTAATCATCTTGAGGGTTGTCAGGATAGCGATAGCGATGTCGACACCGCTAACCATGCCGTACGTTTCTGAGGCAAGAACGCTCCGGGTAACGCGTTTGCATTTGGTCGAACTCCAATGGATTACGTTACCACGAATATCAAACGTGCTGTCTTGTCGACTCGACTCATTCGCAAGGATAAGTAGGTACCCTAGCTGTGAGCTAAGGTCTTGGTTGTTCGCGAAGGATCCGTCTGTGAACACTACCAGCTTTGCTGTAGCGAGGTCGAGAGGGACGTATCGCAGGCCTCGTTGTATGCTCTCAGATTGCCACTGCAGCCGGCGGTTAAGCTTCACGTATTCCGTGTCCTTAGGTTGTTGTATTTGCGCAGCCGCGGAAAGATCGAACGATGCTTCAGGTTGGCATATCGACGCAATGTACGCGCCACGCGCGCGCTGCTCCATGTACTTCTGTGCTCGGTTTGCTGCCTTCGGATCAATAATTTCGATCTTGGCACCTTGTCCCTTCTGCGTAAGTAGAATCGTGTCTCCGCGCAACGTTAGAGTACATCCGTTGAACTCGAGTGATACTTCTTTGGACAGTCTCTCCTTGGGCTTGGCTCGAAAATTGGCTTTCTGGAGCGCAGCGTCTTCTGCACCAGAGAATGCAGGCGTCCCAATCGCGAGAGTATCGTCTGTCTGCAGGCCCACTATTCCAAACGCTTCCCGTCTCCCGTTCGTGATCAGGAGGCACGGGTCATACGTTGATGTAGCCATGTCGAGCTCCTTGCAGTGGTGTCCTTGGTACGTAGCAAACCAGTGGACTCCTGCTTCCGCGATTCCATAGAGTGGCTTGATTACGCGAATAATTGTTCCCTCGGGATACTTTGTTATAAGCTCCTTTGGGAGGTGCGCTAAAACCGTGCGGAATAGCTCTGTTTGTGCCTGTGGGTACGCTTGCGTGATATCTCGTAGTTCCACAACCATGCCCTCATCGAGTAATGCAGGCGCTAGGGCTAGAATCAGGCGTTGGCTGGCTCGTTGGATGGTTGGCGACTGCGTCAGGATCTCGTGTTTGCCCTCGTCATTGTAACCTTGAACAACGAGGCGTGATTTCTCGTACGGGACCATGGTCTTGCCTTTGACTTCGCGGACCATGCGCGATTTAAAGATACGATACCCGCCGTGTAGAGTTGGGTCAAACAGCTCAAAACTGAATACTCCACGGCCGACGAGGTCGTCGATCTCCTTCTGATCGGATGCTTCGAATGGAGCGCCCGGGACGTTAATCACGCCGTCATTGCGTAGCTTGACGGCCAGGGCGTAATCGTCCTCCTCCTTCTTCGACAGGTACTGCACCTTGGGCTTGTTCTTTGATCCAGGTGGGCGGCCCCGCTTGCGCGGCTGAGCCGCTTGGTTGGCTTCCGCCGGTGGTACCGGTAGTGGCGGTTCATCAGCAATCGCTTCGTCTGTGGTCGGAGATCCACCTGTGCCTTGATCTGCGCCGTCTATCGCTGTAGTCAGATCGCGATAGTACGGTTTTACGACAGTGGATCGGAACGTCGTTGGGCCGTTGATCATGTCTACAGTAACATCGTGGTCCTTCATATCGATGACTCTATACGGCCCTTGCCATCCATTCTTCTCGCGCCATACCATCACCTCACTCTGAAGAGGCAGTGACAGTACCCCGTCTGTAGTAGGCCCATTCCTGGTACCAAGTGCGTTGCTCACCGCATGTTCCGCTGAGGCCTTCCGCAGCGCCCTCATCGCTTTCTGGATTGCCTCCGCGCGATGGGTTATCGAGGGAGATGGTGGTGAATCCATGGATATCCGGGGGTATGCACCGAAGACGAGCAGCGTGGGTACGAGCCCGTCTGGGCCTGCGGTGTCGTTGACGGCCTTGACTGCCATCTGCAACACTGCGGCGTCGCTGGTGCCAGTGTCAAGCTCTGTCCTCAGGATCTCGTACGCGCGTCTGAGCGGTGCGTGGTATCTTTCTACCTTGCCGATAGACCAATGGGCCTCGGTTGGCACTTGTTTACATGTGATTCCCATGATCTTCGCCTCTGATCTGAATTCGACTGACGCGAAGTTGGTGCCGGCGTCGTGGGTGACGATATCTGGCGGCCCTTGGTATGTATCAATCCAGAGCAGGCGGAGTGCTTCCCAGGTGTCTTTCGCGCTCATAGACGGTAGAAATCGCGCGCCGTTGAATGTTGTAGCCGAATCGATCACGTGAAGCACTGGTTTCCCACTCAGATACATCACATCTACGAGGATCTCGAAGTTGAATTCCCGATCATCTTTCAGCCTAAACTTGAATCGGCGCGGCGCTGGATCATGCGCTTGGCAGTGATGGCAGAACGTTTGGATCTCTCGGAGCAGCCGTTCATCCACGTCCTCGTGTCCTGCGCGTTTGAGCAATCGTATCAGCCGTTCGACGGCTGGATGCCCGAACCTCCGGTGTAAGCGTCGGAGCTCAGTCTCCGTAAGGAATACGCGCGCGCGCTCTGCCTTGCTTAGGTGGAACCACGGGTGTCCCCATTTGCGAATCACTGGAAAGGTAGCTTTTCCTTGTACCAGCTGGTCCGTAGTATTGTTGAAGTACACGTGGAGCCGGTCCATGTCTTTCAGACAGAGGAGAAACGGGGTGGGTGCGTTCAAGACCTCAAATTTGATCTTTCCAATCTGTGTCGATACATGTGCGGTTCCAATCGAAGTAGTGACGCTTCCTTTGCCAAATTGCACAGATGCGTTTCCAGCAGTAGACGTATCTAGAGTTACGGTGGGGTCCTCAGTTTGGAGCGCCAGGAACTGCTCCTTTCCGGCTGTCGATACATTTGAGGCACCAGTGTCAGGAAGAATGCCTTGGTACGTGATTCGCGAGTATCGATCCTCGATAAGGAACTGCGTTGCGGGCGTAATAGGCTCCTTGCACCTGTAGACGTCTTCTCCGGTCACGTGGTGCAGAAAGGCCTGATCTGTGAGGTACTTAACTGCCAGTCTTTGGTCTTCATCATCTTCGTCTTGCTCCTCTAGGAAGAACTGGTCGACTTCTTCCCCCTCGTACGCGACGAGAAATGTGCTAAACTCCATTTGCTCTCCCGTAATCGCGCAGTGTGTGATGTACTGCGCTTTTGAGCGTTTTCTTTCTTCAAGCGTATGGTTTGTGGACCAACAGCCTGTCTTGCCGCAGACGTAACATTTCTTGTCGATTTGTGTGTTGACTCCAGAGCGGTGCTGAAGCCCACCGCGTCCGCGGGTGAATCCGCTGCGTCCACCGCGAGGGTTGTAATTCCCTCGCAATCTTCCAGAGCTGTTGTTGTTGTACCGACGATCCAAGTAGTACTGGCTATCCGTATCCGCCTCAGTGAAGTTGACGGAGACGGTCATGGCGAGTGAGTTTTCGATTGACGATCGCAGATCTCCAAACAGAACCTCGCATTCTAGAGACGGCTTGTAGAGTGCCATCTCGAGCTCCTTCACGCCTCGGCATGCTGTGATTACAGTCGTTCGGAGCGCGTATTCTCCCATGTACTGCTGTCCAAGTGCTCTTTGACACAATTGGAGCTTGTCCAGCATGATGTCAAGGACCTCGTGGAGGTTCTTTTCGGGGTTCTCCCTGCGGACTTTGACAAACGATGTCGTCGTCCAGTCCGCGTAGTAATGGCCGTGGTTGACGTCTGTGTCGAAGTGGTTCTTGAGCTTTGTGTAGGCAGTCAAGAACGTATCCATCCGCTGATCGACGAAGTGGAGGTAATACTCCTCTGCGCGGCCGTCGAGAATCCGTGGAAAGACTGCATGGAACTGCCCTGGCTCGATGTCTGCGTGATAACAGATGCTGTAGAAGATCTTCAATTTATCGTCTAGGAGGTCGTACGGCTTTCCCGTATACTTTTTGTCTCGGTCCCACATTTTCACGAAGACATTGATCGTCTTAGGATCCAGTTTCTCATTGCCAAACTCGATTGGTGGAACTGCCTTGTACGGGTCTGTTTCACCAGAGGGCACAATTGGGGGAACGCTCAGTCCCTTCGGACGTTGCGGGTATGCTGGTGTATACTCGCGGAATCGGTCGAAGTTGTTGTAGGTGAGGGGAGGTTGCTGACTTTGGACGCGCTGATAGGCTGGCTGCGGTGCGGATTCAGTTGTCTCTACAGGCTGGCTTCGGATTGGTTGGTTTTGGGCTTTCTCAATCGTTTTTGCTAGCTGGTCCTGAATCTGTTGTTCTTCCTCAACGGTCTCCTGTCGTCCTTGCACACGGGCGTGGGTCTGGTCTTGATCGCGGGTTTGCCGACTGTCTACGTCTCGGCCTCTTGTCCTTACAGGCGTTTGGGTTCGGCTCTGGGCCTGGCTTGATAATCTCCTGTCTGTGGACTGTACTGATCCTTCACTGCGTTGTTGCCGTAGTGCCCGCTCTTGCAACATGTGCGCAGCTGATCGTGTGTCAAACACAGCCGACTGGAATACGTCCTGAGGCCATTCTAGGTACTCCTCCATGCGTAATAACCTAGCTAGAGACTCACTAGGTGCCATATTAATACGGCCAGTATACACTCCCTTAAAGCGGAGGATCCGCTTTAGTTCCTTTGTGTATATTGGCTGGGCACGTAGGAACATTGCCTCTGTCCATCCTTCAAAGTCCTGACGGAACTCCCAAAAGAGTTCTTCATCTGCTGTTGGTCGATCTGTATAGTCCGCAATCGCACGCGCAATGTACGTTGTTGCTGTAGTAATCCCTACCTCATCGTCTGGAGCTTCAACGTTGTCCTCCCAAATCTCTGGATCGATGTGATGCCATTCTCTTGGTTTTATGTTTGTGGTCCCTAGTAGCGCCTCTAGTGTGGGTACCACTCTTCTACTACTGCTCGCCATTCCTACTGCCGGTGTCCTGGCTACCGGTGCTCTTTCCGATGATGTTCTCTCTCCTGCCATTGTGTTCTTGTTGACGCTTGTTGCGCTAGCTGCGTTCGCTAGAGATGCGTCGGTGGTCGTGGGTTGTACACGGGTCAAATCTCAACCGGTCGGTTGGCGCGTGTATAGACGGCGTCTTGGAACGCTTCTGATACGGCTGTAACGGTCGGTCGCTAGCCACGAACGACGCCTGATATAGCTAACAGTGAGCTTAGCATAGATAACTCCGCCTTGCTGATATAGGCAATCTAGGGAACGCGCGGGGTAAAGAATCTATCTCTTCTTAACCTAACTGTCTGTGACTGCCGTGCAATCACTGATCAGTGTTGGAAGGCCTTGTACGATCGTACGGTGAATAACAGTAGCTAAGGTAATCTTGTGTATTGGTATTCTGGTGTATGATGATTCTACGAATGTGGGGGCTACGAAGGTATACATAACGTTGGGTCCGAGTTGGGCCGAAGTAGGATCGAGGCGGTACATTGGGCCTTATTAGGCGACACACCGTGTGTATGCCGACAAACGTTGATACGCTCACATAACTCACCCACAACGCCGCCTCTGCCTCTAGGTTGGCAAACCCAATCATTGCCCTATAGGAAGCAGATTCAAACTCCCGAAGTGGGTGGTTATTATCGACGAGCCAGAGTACTGCCGCCAGTCGAAATCGCTGTACGTTGAAGTTTCCTATCGCGTTGGCAGCGCTCTGCCCAACCTCAACACCAGATTTCAGCACCTAGGCGAGTGATTGCTGCCCTCCGGTAAGCCTTAAGGGCAATTTCGGGCTATGCTTGCTAAAGTTATGACCTTTAGTAGGCTGCCTAAGATAGTAGCTAGCTGCTGACGTTGCTCTTATTACCTTAAACAAGCCACTGCCACCAGCGTCAATAATCTTGTGTTGATGGTAATACTTGCACACAAAAAAGATACGCTTGCCCTGATTAAGAAGCGCGACACGATAGCCGTAGTGGTATATCCAGCTTTTGCGGTGCTTCTGGGTGGCGACTAGCTTCATATAAAGCTTCAGACGACCCTAATCAATCCTATTAAAGTCGTCCGCAAACCTCGCGTTAAACGTGTCCTCGCTACTACTTTCTGCTGCCTCACTAGCTATTGTAGCCACCTCGCTGGCTTCAATAGGCGCTTCGATCGCGGCTTTAGGTTGTGACTCTCGCAGGCCTGGCTCGAACGTTGGCGGCGGCGGCGACGGCGACGATAGGATGGCCTGAGATACGGCGCCCAGGGCTTCACGAGGAGATGAGCGACGAGATGACTGAGTATCAAGCTCGATAAGTTGGGACGCGGTGCCACGAGAGGTAATCTTGGCGCGTTTTTTAGAAGAGAATGTGCTAGAAACAGTGCTCTTGCGCAGGCGTTTGGCGCGGTTTGGGACAACGGGAAGCATGACAACAACGACACCAAAGTATAGAGTTATAGCACCGAAAAGCAGCAAGTAGGTAGTCTCAAAAGCACGAGAAACGCGATGGGCCAGGGCGTTAGTAGGGGATAAGAGGTGGGTGCTTTGCTAACTAAGCTAATCTCAACACCACGAAACTATCGCGAGATTGCATCATCCCTAAACTCAACTGCCTCACCTCAAAAACGCTTCTGTCAGCTAACAACTAGCTTATTATATTACAAAGTATCAATCAATCCAATTAATTTAATCAATTCTTTACTCTTAGATTGAATCGACTAACAAATTTGTATATAGTAGGTTGAATTAATTGAATTAGGTTTGTTCAATTTAATTAATTCATTCATTCAATCAAGATTAATTGTTGACAAGTCTGTAGGGAAGTAAGGGGGGGAGTAATTGCGATGCGACGGTCGAGGGTACAAGTCGGTAGTCAGAGCCGACGAAGAACAGGACAGCACCTCTCTACCTTTCTCTCTGCCAAGCAACCTCGTATTCCCACCATCCGACAACAACTCCCGGAGAGAGAACCCCCCCAGAATCCAGACCAACGCCACAAGGTCCGCCCTGAGTACCACTCCCCCAAACCTCCAACAACCTACGCCAATGCCCATCCGCTACCCCAACAACAGCCAACTCCCCCATCAATTCAACCAGCACAACAACGAAACCCGACAAATACCCTACGTCAGAACAACCACATTCTGCACACCTAGATGAATTAATTCCCATCCCGCTGCAATCGCACACAGCATCATGCACAGCTTTGCCAGAAATCATGAGTGTCCTCCAGTCCCGGGTAAATGGTTAACGGAGGGACGCCTAGCTAGCTAGCTAGGGTGCAGGTGCAGCAAGCAAGCCAACGTTGGTCAGGAGCGAGTATGCAGGCACGGAATAAATAAAATAGGGTAAATTAAGCTTATCCGCTTTTTGTTTTGTTGGCAAAAACGCGAGAAAAAGATGGCGTTTGTGCGAGCTAAGCTGTGCGAGGGTCGCTTGTGTCGCGTAGGGCGGAGCGGAGCAGTGTAGGAGGAACCTCAGCGAAACCCGAGAAAAGAAAAGGCAAGGCAACGAAAAGAAGGGAAAGAAAGATACCACAAAAGAAGATAGGGTTAGGGGTTAGATAGCCATCAACATCTCAACACCACACAACACAACACACTATTTCCCTATACCTACCTCTATTTTGATTTTAAAAATAGACACGCAGCATCATCAAGAAAAAAAATCGAAAAAAAAGGCAAATAACACCTGTTGGAGTGGGTGAGCCGTACGCATAGGGAAGAAGTTGAGGATTGACTGAGGTTGCATTGTAGAAGCTATGGAAAGCTTATGTAGGTGAGTGACCATAAACAGCGCTAGTCTCAGATAGGCATCGTCCTATCACCAAACCGTGACACACCCCCCAGTTGTCACCAAGTCAGTGAGTTGGTGATAACTGACCTGTATCCAGCAGATCAACCACGAATAATGTACTACCACTAGGTGGTTGGCCGTCATCTACCTGAATCTTGTCTCTATACTGTTGATGTGAAGCCCACTTATTTAGGACGTCCTTTATTTGCTTCGAAATCTTAGGATCCTTTTGAGCTTGTTCAACCTTGCGGACTCCAATAGGTGCTGGCGTCCAGTCTTTTGGTCGACCTGGGTGAAGTGAATTGAGTATCCAGCAGTCGGGTAAAGCGTGTGACAACCCACAAACACAAGGTAGGTTTGTGTCGGATGTGGGAGAACAGAGCAGAAAAGAGGCAGAAGGTTGTTGTATCGAGAGAGCTACATGAAGCGATTATATACACAACCGAGATAAGTGATCAGGTGATCCTAGGTCACGTGAGGTGCTAGGCTGACAAAGGGCATCACAGAGCATGCACAGTTTCCAAAAGAAGATGTGCACCGCTGAAACACATTTCCAAGGACACAGCATTTCTCGCGAAAAAGTCCGCCATTTGCGCCGAGCATGGCAAGTTGTATTTAGTATGGCCTGTTGCCAAATAGACAAGAAGGATGTAGGAAAGCGTGTAAAGCAATTTGGCAAGCGCCTGGACCTTCTTTACAGCTGGTCACGAGGGCTGCGAGACCAGGACCCTATGATGATGGGCAACCTTAGGGACGATGACGAAGGAGACATGGACTGGACCCCTTGATGTACTATGTGGAAGGGTATGCCGAATACTCATTTACAATTTTTTTAACGTGTTTTATAAGCGAGTCGTCCTTACAAGCGAGTCGTCCACCCCACCAACTTTAATCACCTTTAAAAATCAAATTAGTTATGCCTTAACGCCAACAAGCTCTATTGCGCTCATCTAAAGCTGATATGCAGCTTACTATATTATCTCTTAATAGCCACTAGATCAAGACTGAGAGAGCTGCTACTCGCGCGTTTAACGTCCCTCGAATAACGCTACGCGACCGACGCGCTGGCAGGCCTACACGACGCGATTACTAGCCTAACTTAAAGAAGCTTACCTAGCTAGAGGAGGAGGTAATTATTAGACATATACTCGACCTGTCGGATCGTCAGTATCTGTCACGGTACTGACCCTGCCTGGGAAGGACATCACGTGAGGCACGTGACCTGTCGCTAGCCCCAGGGTCCAGCACTTAGATAGCTCTCACCTCGCGGAGCCTTACGCTCCTCACAGTACAACACATATTCTACCTCAGTCCCACTGCGCACCAGCTCCGTGATAAACGCTGTAGATAGCTGCAGCGCGTCGCTGGGAGAGTGTCGTGTCTTGTTTAATAGCTTAAAGCGCAGTCTGTATCTAAGCTTCCTTTGAACTCTCTGAGTAATGTTGTTGTTGAGGCATTGAGGGGAGTAGTAGTTTTGGTGGGGGCTTGGCAAAAGTGGCTCACGAAGCTGTGTGGCTCGCGAAGCCGTGAGATACGTTATAGTATTTCTTAGCGTATTGCTATTTGGGTGCATGCGAAGCTTTTGTACTATTCAGACTATTTTTTGGTGCTTTTATCGATCGTGTTCGTGTCGTTTTGGGTGGAACTGGCGGTGCAGGTTGCGTCTCAATAGCACCCTCCGTACCGCGATTATTACTCCTCCGCTCTTCCTGTCGACCTTTCGGAGGCTTTGAAGCTGCTCTCTTGCCTCTTTGGGACTGTTGTAGAGCTTTTTGAGAGTCGCGATCTCGTTTTTCTTGCTCTTTTTGGGTCCTCCGCGCGGCGGCTTCCTCAGCCGCCTTTTTGCGCTCTTCTGCCCGGGCTTCTTTCGCACTTTCCCGCAGCGCCTTCGCTTCCTCAGCTATCTTCTTCTTGTACAAGGCAGCGGCCGCTTTCAGCTCTTTCGTCTGTGCTTTTTGGAGTTTTTCTGCTTCTTCTTCTTGTCGATTTACCTGCTCGTGAACCCGGGCTTCGCGGAGCTTCGAAGGACTCCAGAACACTGCACCACCATGATACTCTTTGCGCTGTTGAAGGTCTAGAGGCTTGCTTTTCTTCTTGTGTTTCTTTTTAAGTGTAAGAGCTTGGCGTAAGCCCTCGTTTTCGGTGTTAAGTATGTCGTTATGCGCCTGGAGGGAATGGATGGACGCGCTCAGCTCTTTTCTTGCTTCATCCGTTTGATCTTTTACCGTAGCATTAAATAACTTTCGCAGCTGAATCCCGCTGCTCTTGTTGCCCTTTGGCTCCAATTCTGGACCTTTATCTCCATCTGAAGTGGTGTTTCTGAAGCGCTTCAAGACTGCGTCGGCATTTGGTGGCACCACCCCTGTAGCTTCAAAGGACTTCAGGATGTTCTTAGAGGTAAAGGAGGTGATCCAGGCAGGCCAGAAAAGAGGGAAAAAGTCTCCTTTCTTGACAGGAGTGAGTCCTTGACTTCGATGGAGATGGTTGGTAAGTTCGGACGAGTACGCACTAGAAATTGGCTTAAACATCACCACATCTAATGGCTGAAGACTGTGGGTTGAATGGGGGGGGGGGGGGGGGAAGACGATAAGGAGAATCTTGTGTTGGTCACAATGTTCAATAAAATCCATAGTCAGATGAGATCCATGGCCATCAAGGATGAGGAGGCGGTAACTCGAGCGCGCTTTCTTCCTCGTGCTTCTGTCGAACACCTGTTCAAGCCAAGCTAATCCTAAATTATCGTTGCTCCATCCAGAGGGTGATGTAGCAACAAAAACATCGTGTTTGTTGACCTCTACATCCTCTACCCAGCCACTTCGAAGTGCTCCTTTGCCTTGGTAGATGATCGCGGGAGGAATCTTTGTCCCATCAGCACAGATACAAGCTAGGAGCGTTGTCCATTCTCTAGAACCATCTTGCAGCGCTTCTGTAACCTCCTTACGCTCATATAATCGTTTAGAAAAGATTCGTTTAGAGCGAGAGGTGATGCCGACGAGAAAGCCCTTCTCATCCATATTGTAAATGTGGCGAGCGTCCACATTGTACTCCTTTACTTTAGAATAATGGGGGTCAAAGTAGAGCCTGTATTTAGCCTCACTGTCGGCTTAGTGACGGTCTCCGTCCATCCCGGTGGTCCATTTGGATGTAAGATGAGTTTGGTTTCGCTGAAGAAATCGGGAAACCCAGCGATCTGAACACTTCTCTTTCGCAACTGCACCCGCGAAATTTCGCACCATCTCTCTCGTAGAAGGTAGTCCTCGCTTTGTTAAAGCCTCTTTATATTTTACAAGCTCCTGCTCTTGTTGTGGGCTGAGTTTCTGGCGTTTCTGTGCACCTCCTGCATTTGAGTGTGTTATCCTCTTGTGCCTCCGCGCCAGCGTCGTGCGACTAACACTGAACCGTGTCGCAACTTCGCGGTACGAGAAAGATGCGCCATCTTCACGCGATTCAATATCTTCAATTGCTTCCTAAATCGGGTTCATATTGGTGGAGTTCTGTCGTGTTGAATGTGGGTGTATGATATTTGTTTGGGTACGGGGTGGCTCAACAACAGCTTCTTCCCACTTCTACCGTATCTAGCAGTTCCAATGTGTTCATGCATTCGTAGCGAGCATGGACTTCCAGCCGTCCCCCGTTCCTGTGGACTTGGCGCGAAGCCCCCGCTGCAGCAAGTACAAGGACCTCCGGAACCGTATCTTCGCCAACGTATCCGGACGAAACAGCCTCAGGACCATCCTGAGCACGCCACAGCTAGCCACCAAAGTCATCGAGTATATGGAACAGACGCAGATCCTTGGGCAAGTAGGGATCGGAGATGCGCAGACGACGCCGAGCGCTGGGGGGAGACTTTAGGTACAGCGGATGCGACAGACAAGGCGGAGCGCCTCTACGAGCCTAGAAGTACAGCATACAGTCAGTGGAACTGCTATTTAGATGGGCCGGACAAGCATATGTAGATAGTGGTTGATGGAAAACGGCAGGCTTTCGGGGACAGATAGTCCCGTTCGAGGGATGGAGTGGGGCGGTGCGGACGTTGATCCGCACCGCGTCCGCTGTCTGCCACGCCTGTCACTCCGGGCATAGCTGCGCAGTACGCGGCTGAAACCGAGTAGGAATGAATCCAATCCAATCCAATCCAATCTAGCTTCTATCTACGACTATGTACATTTCGTCTCTAGAAGTGACGTGTTTGCCTGTGTTTGCCTGTGTTTGTGTTCCTTAAATTGTCTTCCTGTGTGTATGCCGTACTCGAAGCCTCATATGTGTAACGTTGTTTCACGGCTCGTAGAGGCACGTTTGCCTCATGCTTTGCGACCGCAATGCCTTCAGTCTCTCCCTAGCGTTCAGCTGTCGTGTGTGCTAGCTTGCCCTAGGGTCTGCAATGTGTTCTCCAAACTCCGATATTCTTCAGTGTTGTGATGCCGTCCACTAGGTTCCTATGCGACTGTGTTGTATGGTGTGACCTGCCACCAGGCGCTGCGGCAGCAGCATTTCGTCGTAACGCGGCTCCACAACAGTGATGCTCCGCTCGTGCGTTGCCGTCGAGCCTACTGAGCAGGAGAGCTCTCGCGCGAATCTCCTCAGACCTTGTCGGGTGTGTCGAAGGGGCACCACTCTTTCGACACTGGGTGGGGTGACAGTGGACGAGGTTGTCTGATGATCTGTAAGTATGTGGTGGCACCGATGGTAGCATGGCGGGTGTCTGTGAGGTGATTCGCGTGGAAAGTGATGCTGTTCAGCCCGAGGGTGCGTCGATGTGGGACGTTGCAGACATTGTCCGGTAGGCTTCCTGGTCAGCCCATCAGTGACTGTATTGTGTATGTTGTGACCATTATGCTTAGAGGGGTGTCTAGGCTCCGTCGTCGCGTCTTGCTGTGTCAGGCATGTGGCTGACGTGGTCTAACTTCTTTGGGTGCCGCGGAAAAACCCCTGAGTGGAGAAATAAGTTATTGCGACTGGTAACCACATCAATCCACAAACGCAAAGAGACCCGCCCGTCACGTACCAGTTGTTCGACAATGGCCTTTAGAATGAGCAAGCGCAAGGTTAGATGAACTAGGTATTAATGTTGTAGTACCCCAGCTAACAACGGAGCCGAGCAGGCTGAAGATAGCAACTCTACCTCGAACTCAGCGCGCAATGTCCGACCCCGATCTGAGGGCAGCTTCCCACTTCCAAGCCCGCTTGTACTTCCTGAGACCTGTCAGTATCAACTGAAAGTACTCGCGAATATCCCAGAAAACCTGCCCTTCTTTACAATGACAGCTCTGACGATCGCCAAATCTTGTGCACTCGAGTCCCAAGCGACACCATATCTAGTCAGTACACTCGTAGAGGCATTAAGGGATGAGGGCGCAGACGAAAAGAAAGTGGATACAGCGAGGGCAATATGGGAAAATAGTAGCAATTTATGCAAGGCAAAAGAGATTGGAGCAATGCTGGGTACAGTCGATATTCTGCAAAAAGGGCTCTACTTCCTAATTGAAGGGGCCAAGGAATGTCCCTCATCCCAAATTACAGCGCAATTACAACGCCGTCTCAATGCTGCCATAGCTGAGTGCTTAGCTAGCGAAGACGACGAAATGCGTGTTGAGAAAGCTGTTAGCGAGTCAGCAATACCAACCAATCTCGAGGGCAGCCAAGGAGCTTCTAGATCCATTGACAAGGGTCAGAAACAGTCCAGCGAGGCTCCGAAGCTTGTTCCAAACTATTTAAGCTACAACGACGACTCTTCTGCGAGCCACATTGATGGCCTCCAAAGTCGAGCATCAAATGAAGACAAGAGGGGGAGTGTGGCGAGAGAAGCCACTAGTGCTAATCTAGACACTATTGACCAGCTTATTTCGGACGAGGCAAACGCAGCTAAAGCTCGACCCTCAACTGCTCCCTACTGGGGAAAACAGCAAGATGGTGGAAATTTTGACTCACAGTCAAAGGCCGATATCCTGGTATTACTGGAAGCTGGTCTCGGTGGCCCTGTAGCGCCTTCTGCTACTGATTGGCTGCGACAGGAGAGCAGCAACGCACTGGATACTGAAGTTTCCTCGTCTAAGGCGCTTCCTTCCGGGTCCTCAAACAAGCAACCTGCAGATAGAGCAAAGGACTTGCTAACTCCAAGCAACACTTCAAAGTCCCTTAAGGCGGACCCGTCTATTAATGGCGCACCTCCCATCAGGGAAGCAAGAATGCCGTCTATCGATATGGAATACCATGAGACTCTAAAACGAGAGCCACAAGTCAAAACGGAATCTACGTGTTTGGATTCTGATCGCGTCTTCTCCGATCAAGCTGGCCTAAACTTAGCGTATGGCACAGCTTCTACTGGAAATGCCGGATACAAGCTCGTAACAAAAGGCCACACGCAATCGAAACGGCGCTTACCGGACCGTCCGCTATCTAAACGCGTATCGTCCGAAAACATACATGACAAGGTATGTAGGTATCGTCTCCATCTTTGGGACGGTTCTTACAGACGTATTGTTATTACTGCGATATATGACTGACTCGATGCAGGATCCAACCCAGTCGACCCCGGACTGCTTGACCTGTTTCTTTTGGTTCTCCCGCGGCTTCTGTGAAAGGGGAGATCGTTGCAAATTCCGCCACCAATTACAGGACTATGTCGCGAGCTGCCCAAAAAGTGGCGGCATGCCTATAAAGGTCATTCCCATGAGTACTATGGAGGAGACAAGGAAAGCCACGCTTGCCAGTGATCCAAGCCACGTGAGCGTACGTGACAGGCGAAACGATCCGAAGTCAAATTTTGACCCTGCACTCACGGATACACCTATCTTAGATTTGTTGCTCGATGACTGTATTCCTATTGAGCCTGGGTCAGCTTCTAGAGTCATCTCATCAATTATCTCTAATATAAGGGCGAGGAAGGACCGCTCTCAAGGTGTAAGTGCACTTGCAATTTTGGCAGCTCACACCTGCTAATATACTCAGGACTTCGTCACGGATTTGTACGATTACAAAGGCAGGCCTTCTAACTTTGATCTTTATCGCCATTCTGGACTGCCAAGCAAGCTGGGAGGTGCGATGAGCAAAGTCTCTTACAATCCTGATCATGCTCGCAGAAGGCTCGATGAGATACTAAGACCGTTTGTGGAAGCGAACAAAAACATGTTTCCGGACTTGCCAGAGAGGACATTCAAGAAACAGCGTGAAGAAGGCGGAAGACCGCAGGCGAATTGGCCGTAGAAGATCTCTACCGAGAAGTTTTGACGCCCTGCAATAAAATAAGTTTCGCAGTTGCGGATCTAAACGGTTGATTTGGCCGGAGATGCGTTTTTATTGTTGCGATAAATGTAAATTTTAGATCTTGTAGTTTGTGTTGGTAGGCCTTGTACGATCGTACGGGTGAATAACAACAACGAGGTTCTTCTGGTGACTGGTATTGGTATTGATCTTCTACGAACATAGCTGCTACGAAGGTACACCTAAGCTCTGCGCAAGGTGGGCCGAAGTCGGGCCGAAGTGTCAAGCAGCCGACGTCTCTACCGATACTCACGATTCGACATTGGAAGTCTTTTCTTTCTGGATAGCTAGTAACTCTGCTTGTATCGGTAGTGACAGTGTGTGTAGCATCAAACATCAAAGCTTGTCGGCCTCTGCACCCATCCATCTACTCGGACTGTCAGCTTGTTGCCGTCAATAAAGCGTTCAAGAGCGCGGTTTGGCGATGCCTTCGTGAAGGCGTCAGCAGGATTATCGTCACCATTGATCCAGCGGATCTCAGTGATCTCGCGACGCTCATATGATTGACGCAGCGCCATGATGTCGATCATAAGACGCTTCTCCTTCGTTGTTCCAAGCTTAACGAGGCACTCGTACAAGGAGTACGAGTCTGTACAGACAACCAAGGGAACCTCAGGTATTCTAAGTCGTTCTGTGACTATTCTTAAGGTAGTGGCAATAGCGATGCCTATATCAAAGCCGTTGACCATGCCATAAATCTCAGAGGCTAGTACGCTCCTTGTGACGCGCTTACATTTTGTAGAGCTGTAGTGGATTATGTTGCCTTGGATTGTGAAGGTGTTAGCGTCAATAGACTCGTTGACGAGCATGAGGACAAAGCCGAGCTGTGAGCTGAGGTCCTTGTTGTTGGCAAAGGAGCCGTCTACGAAGACCATCAACTTAGCCTCCGTGAGATTGACAGTGATGTAACGGAGGCCACGATCGAGGTTCTCTATCTGCCACTTCAGGCGCTTGTTGAGTGCCTTGATGTCCTCATCTGATGGTTGCTGCGCCTGAGCGGCGACGGACAGATCGAATGACGCCTCTGGTTGGCATGTTGATGCGATGTACGCTCCGCGGGCGCGCTGCTCTGTGTACTGTTGCGCGCGGTCGGGTGCCCTAACGTCCACAAGTTTGATCTTTCCTCCTTGTCCTTTCTGCCTAAGGTTCAGAATTGGTTTGCTAGCGTCGATCGTGAGTGTACATCCATTAAAATCCAATTGAATTTCTGGTGTAAGGACAGACTTTGGTTTCGATCTAAACTCTGCCTTCTGGATCTTTTTCTCTTCAAGTAACGAGAACGCGGGTGTCCCAAGCATGAGAGTGTCATCTGTTTGCATGCCAACGATGCCGAAGATGCTGGTGTCGCTGTTTGTGATTAACAGGCATGGGTCGTACGTAGATGTTGCCATGTCCAGTTCCTTGCAATGGTGCCCATGATAGGTTGTCCACCAGTGGACTCCTGCCTCTGCGATTCCATACAGTGGCTTGATCACATGGAGTAGCGTGCCCCTCGGATATCGTGGTACCAGCTCAGTAGGAAGATGTGCGAGTATCGTCCTCTTCAGGGTTGTCTGCGCCTGGGGATACGCCTGCGTGATATCACGGAGCTCTATGTTCATTCCGCGTTGTACCATCTCGGGCGCCAGCGACATGATCAGGCGCTGGCTGCATCGCTGGATGGTTGGAGATTGCGTCAAGATAGCCTCTTTGCCGTGGTCCTGGTAGCCTTGGATAACCAGGCGGGATTTCTCATAGGGCTTGGTTGTCTTTCCCTTGACCTCACGTACCAGGCGTGACTTGAAGATCCGGATCTTGCTGTGTAGCCTCTCGTCGTATTGCTCAAACTTGAAGACTCCACGACCTACGAGGTCGCTGATCTCTTGGTCATCAGATGCTTCAAAGGGTGCGCCTGGTGTTGTGATAACTCCATCGTTACGTAGCTTGATAGCTAGCTCAAGATCGTCCTGCTCCTTCTTGGTGATGTACGCGTGCCCCTTCCGCTTGTTCTTTGATCCTGGAGGGCGGCCTCTCTTGCGTGGTTGCACTGCCGGTGGTACTGCTACCGGCTCATGCGGCTCATTCAGCGCGTGTGGCGCATCGGGGTCGCTCCAAAGATGGTCCGGTCTGTAGTATGGCTTGACGACAGTAGATCTGAATGTTGTTGGACCATTGACCATATCGACAGTAACGTTGTGGCCGTCTATACTGGCGATCTTGTACGGGCCATTCCAGCCATCACTCTCTCTCCATACTAAGACTTCACTCTGGAGTGGGAGCGCGAGCATGTCTGCAGTGGCTGGTCCATTGCGGGTGTTCAAGGCGTCTGCAACTTGGCGCTCTGCAGTAAGCTTGCGCAGGGCTTTCGTCGCCTTTTGAATAGCCTCGCTGCGCCTAACCATTGAAGGTGCCGGCGGCGACTCTGTAGTCATTCGTGGGTATGCTCCAAAGACTAGTAGAGTCGGGACTAGACCATCGGGTCCAGCGGTGTCATTGACAGCTTTCACGGCCATTTGAAGGATCGCTTCATCAGACATATCGTCTTGGAGCTCGTCATGGAGTATATCCCATGCTCGGCGAAGTGGTGCGTGGTATCTCTCAGTCTTGCCCACCGACCAGTGAGCCTCTGTAGGCACCTGCTTGCATGTAACTCCCATGATCTTTGCCTCAGCACGGAACTCTGCGCTTGCAAAGTTGGTGCCTGCATCATGTGTGATGATGTCTGGTGGTCCTTGATACGTGTCGATCCATAGCATCCGCAGTGCCTGCCATGTCTCCTTAGCTGAGATAGCGCTGAGGAATTTTGCGCCTTGGAAAGCAGTTGAAGAATCAACCACATGTAATACTGGCTTGCCGCTGAGATACATCACATCCACCAGGATCTCATAGTTGAAGTGGTGATCATCCTTCAGAGTGAATTTGAATCGGCGCGGCGCGGAGCTGTGGAGCTGGCAGTGGTGGCAGAATTTAGTGACCTCCTCTAGGGTTCTCTCTTCAAAGTCGTTATGGCCAGCGTCCTTTAAGAGTTTAACTAGTCGCGTGACAGCTGGGTGTCCAAACCGGCGATGGAGCCGTCTCAGCTCTGTCTCAGTGAGAAACACCGTTGCTCTCTCTCTCTTGTTGAGATGGAACCATGGGTGTCCCCATTTGCGTAGAACAGGGATGCGTATCTTGTCCTGAACAAGCTCATCTGTAGTGTTATTGAAGTAGACTTTTAAGCGGTCCATATCTGCAAGGCACAGCAAGAACGGTGTAGGCGCCTCGAGCACTTCGAAGTTGATCTTCCCAATCTCTGTAGAGACCTGCACTGTTCCAATAGACGCTGTAGCCTCGCCTTTTCCGAATTTGATAGATGCTTTCCCAGCTGTAGATGTGTCTATCTTAACTGTTGGATCTTCTCGTGTGAGTGCAAGATACTGCTCTTTGCCAACTGTAGATACGTTGGCAGCGCCTGTATCCGGGAGGATACCTTGGTACAGAGATCGTGTATAGCGGTCCTCGAGCAGAAACTGCGACGCTGGTGCTGACGGCGCGCCTCGACCGTATATGTCGTCGCCAGAAATGTGATGCAAGAACGCCTGGTCTGCAAGGCATTGCTCCTTGAAGAACTGCTGCTCAAAGTATTGTTGTTCGCCAGTGCCGTCGTCATTGTCGTCATCCTCGCAGTCTTCCTCCTCTTTCCAGCCTCTCTGGTTATACTGGCTGGTGTGCTCAATTCCTTCGTACTCTGCAAGGTGTACTGAGAAGTCCTTGGGTGGTGGCGCACCTGTAAAATACAGCATAGAGAAGAACTGCGCACGGGCAGTCTTGCGCTCTTCGTCTGTGTGGTTTGTGGACCAGCATCCTTCCTTCTGGCAGACAAAGCACTTCTTCTTCCAGCGTGGCTTGAATCCACGGCTACTGTCAAAGCTTTGTTCGCCTTTTTGAAATGCGCCTCTAGTTCCGCCTCGGGACCCACCTCGGTTTCTTCCATTGCTGTTGTACCGGCGGTCTAAGTAGTACTGGTTACCTTGGTCTACCTCTGTGAAGTTGACAGAGGTAGTCATAGCGAGTGAGTTTTCAATCGAAGATCGTAGATCTCCAAATAGGACCTCGCATTCTAGAGACGGCCTGTAGAGCGCCATTGCGAACTCTTTAACGCCTCGACATGCTGTGATTACTGTGGTCCGGAGCGCATATTCTCCCATATACTGCTGCCCAAGCGCCCTCTGGCATAACTGGAGTTTGTCTAGCATAATGTCAAGGACCTCATGGAGTGTCTTGTCAGGATTCTCCCTATGGACTTTAGCAAAGGATGTCGTCGTCCAGTCTGCATAGTAGTGACTGTGGTTGACGTCCGTGTCGAAGTGGTTCTTAAGCTTCGTGTATACAGTCAAGAATGTATCTGTCCGCTGATCAACGAAGTGGAGGTAGTAGTCTTGCGCACGGCCTTCCAGGATCCGTGGAAAGACTGCATGGAATTGGTCTGGCTGGATGTCTGCGTGATAGCAGATGCTGTAGAAGATCTTCAATTTGTCGTCTAGGAGGTCGTACGGCTTCCCTGTGTATTTCTTCTCACGATCCCACATCTTTGTAAAGACATTGATTGTCTTCGGATCTAGTTTCCCATTATTAAACTCGATTGGGGGAACTGCCTTGTATGGGTCTGTATCCCCTGAAGGTATAATTGGAGGGACGCTCGGTCCCTTTGGGCGTTGTGGGTATGCTGGCGTGTATTCGCGGAATCTGTCAAAGTTGTTGTACGTTAAGCGAGGTTGATGACTTTGCTGTCGCTGGTCCGCCTGGTGTCGCCCGTCTGCCTGTGGTGTCTGTTCAATTGTCTCTACAAGCGGATCTGCTAGTTGTTGGCTGACCTGGGTACGGGTGCGGGTCTCGTCTTGGACATCGGTTTGTTGATCCTCTGCGTCTTGGTCTCTTGCCCTTGCAGAGGTTTGGCTCTGCGCTCGACTCGCTGTCCCTACGTTTGTAGGTTGTACCGATCCCGTAGTGTGTCGTCCTAGTAGCCTCCGCTGTTGCAGCATATACGCCGCTGACCGCTCGTCGAAGGCAGTAGATTGGAACTGATCGTCCGGCCACTTCGGACAATCCTCCTTGTGCAGTAGCTTGGCCACAGCTTCGCTTGGCGGCATGTTAACACGGCCAGTGTACACGCCCTTAAAGCGGAGGATCCGCTTTAGTTCCCTAGTATACGTTGCATGCGCGCGCATAAACATAGCTTCAGTCCAGCCTTCAAAGTCCTGACAGAACTCACCAAAGAGCTCTGCGTCTGCTGTTGGCCGGTCTGTGTAGTCTGCGATCGCACGCGCAATGTACGTTGTTGCTGCAGTTCCGTCTACCTCGTCGTCTGGGGCTTCGATCTCATCGTCCCAGATCTTTGGATCAATGTGACGCCACTCTCTTGCCTTTAGGTTTGTGGTCCCTAGCAACTCCTCTCGTGTGAGTGTACAGCCTCCATTACTGCTTGCTGTTTCGCTCGCCATTTGTTGTTGACGCGTGCCGTGCTGGCTGCGTTCGCCAGGGATACGTCGGTTGTCGTAGATTGTTGACGTGTGCCTTGCTGGCTGCGTTCGCCAGGGACTCGTCGGTAGTCGTGGGTTGTACACGGGTCAATGGCGCGACCAAGTGGGGGTCGGTGCGTGTATGGACTGCGTCTGGGAACGCTCTGATACGGCTGGAACGGTCGGTCTCAAGCCGGATGAGACGCCTGATACAGCTAACAGTGAACTTAGCACAGATAACTCCGCCGCTGATATAGGCGATCTAGGGAACGCGCGGGTTATAGGATCTGTCTCTTCTAACCTAACTGTCTGTGACTGCCATGCAATCACTGATCAGTGTTGGTAGGCCTTGTACGATCGTACGGGTGAATAACAACAACGAGGTTCTTCTGGTGACTGGTATTGGTATTGATCTTCTACGAACATAGCTGCTACGAAGGTACACCTAAGCTCTGCGCAAGGTGGGCCGAAGTCGGGCCGAAGTGTCAAGCAGCCGACGTCTCTACCGATACTCACGATTCGACAGTTTGTGTTGAGAATATTCCGGTCACCTGTCACGAGGACGCTAAGTCACATGACCCACACCGCTCTATATTAGCCGAGCTTTGTATAGTTAGCAATTGACACACTTACATGCCATGACTGAGAGAGTCATTCTTTCTCAACAGGTTATGAGCCCGGCTTACGCGCTTGCGTGTGCATTGTGAGTGTCCGGAGTGTCGTTTCTTCGATATGGGCAGCAAGCTGGTATATGCGTGTCTACGCCAGAACAACCCAGGAGGTCGTCGCCTTCTATATTCTAAGACACTGGGTCGTCGCCCTGGCTGCCGCGAAGGGTATTAAGTCCTGAAGACACTGGGCCGTCGCCCTGGCTACCGCGAAGGGTATTAAGTCCGAAGAAAAATGGACTATCGTCCGGAGAAGCTGGGAGCGTCTCGAAGATACCTTGGGCGAGTTATACCCAATTCCGACGCGCGAGTCGAAGAGAGCAATGGTTGCTCTATCCCTTTTCAACCAACCTTTTGACAACGATTCGAATACCTACCTACCGACGGTAACCATCGATTCTTCCGAAAACAACTCGAATTGCCTGCCTATCGATAGTAACCTTTCGAGACCTTCTTTTTAAACTAGTAGCTACAGTTCGACAGCTACTTTCAATTCCTTAAACTCGAAAACCTACCGTTTGACGGTGCTCGAAGTTTTTTTACTCTCTCGAACGCTACCCACCTACCCCCACCCGATTTCTCGATCGATTTTTATCTTCTTTCCAAAGGATTTCGTTAAATAAACGCAAAGAAGCAAAGGCTTATATAACGATGGGGGAGAATAAGGGTGTTAGGGTCTGGAGCCCTGAATAGGACACAGACAAGGAGGCAGGAGCGGAGGAACGGAGCGGGGACAACAAGAGAGGAGAGCGTACATAGCTAGAGTACTGGGAGTACTAAGCTAGGGGAGCGCTAGGATAGAGGAGAGCGTACACAGCTAGAGTACTGGGAGTACCAAGCTGGGGGAGCGCTGGGACAGAGGAGAGCGTACACAGCTAGAGTACTGGGAGTACCAAGCTGAGGGAGCGCTGACTCTCACGTAGGAGTCGAGGGAGAGTCGGTATGTTGGTGATATCGATTCTACCTTGATTTTCAAACGCGAAAATTCTCTCGACCTTCTTTCTCGACCTTCTTTCTCGACCTTCTCTCTCGACCTTCTTTCTCGACCTTCTTTCCTCAACTCTTCACTCGGCCGATACCTCACTTTACTTGAGGGACTCGCAACGTAACGGCCACTATAGGGTGACAGGGAGGTTTCATTCTTGTTGACAAGGCACTTCTGGGGGAGTGTTGGAAAGTGCATGCAAGGCGTTCAGTGGAAGCATATAAAGGGAGAAGAAGCTTCGACTGCAAGACCTATACAAAGTAGTGGGTACAGCTGATCGGCTTATGGGGGAGTGTTGAGAATATTCCGGTCACCTGTCACGAGGACGCTAAGTCACATGACCCACACCGCTCTATATTAGCCGAGCTTTGTATAGTTAGCAATTGACACACTTACATGCCATGACTGAGAGAGTCATTCTTTCTCAACAGTTTGTCTAATTATTAGCAGCAATGTGCACTATTGATTTCTAGCCAGTCCCAGGCCCTCGGTACACTTCAAGATTGAACTATGTCTGGACAAGGAGAGATAAGCCCTGTCGTCTGGAAGCCTGCCTGGATGTTCTGCTGTGTGAGTACAGTCAGCCGGATTTGTGTATAAATCGTGAGGAGGTCTACCTTGTCAACCTGGTTGTGCACTACAACCAGTGAATGCGCCATCATACTTGCCACCGAACAAGCCAAGCTGAGCCATACAAATTTGTTAGCAAGCCAAGCCAGAGGTCATTGTTGGCTTGGTTGGCTTGATCGGCTTGACGCTATATACTAGGCAACCTGTTTTCATGTTAGCGATACTTTTTAGTGTTGAGTTTTGGATTTTCAACCTTAGTCAGCACCAAAACTGATCTAACACCTCGCCTCGCCCGCCTTAACGCGTCAACAACGCGTTAACAACGCGTCTAGCAATCCTATATATGTATCATTTTTATTGGAACAAGGTCCCTCTAGTAGTATGACTACTATGGATAACCGAGTGGGAGGAGGGATAAGGCGGGGTGGCTGCAACGTATTGTATTGACTATCGTGTTGAGTGTCTCTAGGACTTTTGCTGTTGTGGTGGGTGCTATTGCCCACCGGGCAGTGCCTGCCACACCAGCACATCACGTGACTCTCAATCACCTTCTACCCTGGACTGAACCCAGATATTCTCAACAATTTTTAGTGTTACAGTCTTTTTTCTTTGCCTCTGCGATGAAGCGCGCGCATAAATCCCACGCGGCTCTTAGCCGTAAACGCGTTAAAACAAGCCTAGCTACTAAGGCAGCCGTTACCTCCCAATCCGCTGTATCGTCGTCAACCTTTGAGTCGCAGTTTCGAGACTCATAACCTAAATCCACGATCGTTGCGCCCACCGTTAATAGCAGCCAAGCCGCTACAGAAGCCTTAGTAGATAACGATAGAGCTAAATTAGATACGAGTCTGGACGCCCGCTTGGAGGACGACTATACTGGGTTAGACTGGGCGCGTATCCCAAAGTATATGGTACTGTTAGATCCGCCGTCAAATCGCAGAAGTTGGGTGTTTGATTACGGCTATCGTGTTGCTCTCCGCCGCAATCCTAGCCAGATATATTGGGTCTGTCATGATTGCTATCGACGCAAGAAGGTCGACATTAATAGCAGAGGAGTGTACCTTGTTACAGACGCTGTATCCGCAGCAGCTCGTCACCTTAAAACCCACTCAGTCTGGGCAGCTGGCAAGCAACCAGAACTAGCTAAATTATCGCGTCTCCGCTAGGTAATCGTTAACGGTAAACTTAGCCTCACTTAGGAGCTCGCCAACCACCTATCGGGCTTTAATATCTATGCTTTTCGAGCTGCTGCTGTTACATAGCTTCTTGAAAACAATTACCTACTCCGCGAGCTTGAAACACCAGCTTTTCGCCTCATGCTTGAGGCTGCCAATCCCGACGCAGCCCGCGCGATCTGGACGTCGCGGACAAGCGTTGCGCGATACGTTTTCCGGGTATACGACCACCTTAAGCCGCGGATTATTATGGCTTTGTCGCAGTCGCTAAGCAAGATACATATAAGCTTTGACTCGTGGACGACAAAAGGTAGCAAGCGCGGCTTTCTCGGCGTTGTCGCCCACTTTGTAAATACGGACGGCAAGCTTGTTGATCTGCCTATTGCGCTGCCTCAGTTAACAGGCGCTCACAGCGGTGCAAATGTCACAGTGAATGCAGTCAATTAAAGTGTAACCGCGCGAGGCAGTAATCAGAGTATATTGTATATGTTGTAGTATTGTGTCTGCTCGCCTTTTTACGAAGGCAGCAGCAGGGTCTGTTTACATGACGTATCTATAATCCAGCTGAAGTAAGAGGTGCTCAATAAAGTGAGGAAGCAGCACCAGACCACCAACACGTGATCTGCTTCTCCTCATAACCGTCACATATATGCTAGCGCTAAGTGGAGTTTTTGTTGTATATATTTATGTTAATTAGTAAATAGATCTAGTATTTCACGCTGCTGATAGAGGCAACTAATGGCAAAGGGCATTGGTTGTCGAAACCCGCCTCTGCACAGCGCTAGTACCTGTCAGGTAGGTATTCTAGAGAACGACCGTACGCTGTGAACAAACGATGTGCAAGGACCGGAAACAGATTTCGCTCAGTACTGTATCTGGCTTTGCTACTGCGCGGTAGGTCCGAACTCAGCGCTCGGATATGCCACAGAACAGAATCCAACGTGGCCCTCATGTCATGTCTACGCCTGCCAAATGTGCTGTGTGGTTGGACTCGAGCTATATTGATCGGCCAAGTGGACTCTTGCAAGAGGGAGTTCTGTATGTGCGGCTCCACAGATTCGGTAGGCAAAACAATATCTTGTACCAACCTAACACAATCTTGGATTACTGAGCTGTCTCTGCGGCCGCCAGAGCGTCTTTTTATTCGCGTTGGCGCTGCAAGACAGTCAGAATACCGGAAAAGATAGATTTCCAGTGGAACCGTTTCAACGTATGATTCATGTTTGTACCGTAGTGCGCTACAAATCGACTTGGCATGTTGCACAAATGTGTGCTTCTTCCTAAAGCGGCTGTGGATACGATCTGCTGCGGGCGTGAGCCGCCCAGTGACAACAACACCCGAGGACTAGTCGAACATGACACTGTCCACGAAGTCGGTGGATTCATCCACCGCCGCTCTATCGAGAATTAGCGAGTTGGGTCCTTTAGGCTCCATTCGGAGCCTTGCGCCCGATACCGAAGAGACGGGCCAGTAGGTCATCTCGACATAACCCCACGCTGGGGTGAGCGCAATTTCTAGTAGTGTGATTAGGGCAGGGCTGTCCGGCGCGCCTAAAATTTCGAACAGCCGATCTGCATCATCACCATCACCGAGCTTTGCCATGACGTACTGTCCATCAGGAAGGACAGCCTCAAGAGACAAAACTGCGCAATCAAAAGTCCCGAACTGGAAAGACGAAGATCCGAAAGTCGCAGTGGCAAAAGCGTCCGCTACAGTTGTGGCCCTCGAAGGAGCAATTACGGTGGGGATCAGCCCCTCTATCTTCGTCAATTGAACTAGCGCCTCCATGGTGACATTTGGCTCGACCGAAGCGATGAATCTGTCTCGATCAATCTCTACTACCTGGTTGAGGCCCAAGAGCTGACTGGGGGCACTACAGGGTACTTTCTGCGCAAGACTGAGGCCTACTTGATCCCGAGTAGCCTGCCTCATACTCTCACATCTCGCGTGAACGGCTCGTCGATGCCTTCCCCATAGCTCGTCATTGTACTCCATTGTAGTAAGGGATAGCATCTGTGATGGCTGGGCTTGTACGAGTAAGGAAGCGACGAACCTGAGCACGCGTGCAGTGAGTGCGCGGCGAGAGCAAGATAAGAACACAGTCAGTAAACGAGGACATGATCACCTACGGATCTTCTCGCTCATGCCATTAGCCCTGGGTAAGCTCCATCAAGGTTTTGGCAGGACTTTGGATCGCTCGTTCATTGTGACCGTGAGGGAAGGAGACGACGTGGTCACACAGCCAGCATCTATCCCATCGCGTGTACTGAATGCTAGTCGCACGGCAGGCCTGTCTTATCGACTCCTTTCCGCTACGCATATACCGGCCATTCGACATTCCTCAGCAGGTTCATTGGCGATGAGAAAGTCCAGGACTGCTTATAGTGAGAACCATTCATAACCGTACATCCCCTGCACGGCGCTAGTACCTGTCAGGGAAGTAACGACTATGCGCTTTGAACAAATGATGTGCGCGAACCGGAAACCAATTTTGGTCAGCACTGTACCACTGTAGGTATCGCGGGCTTATCCACAAAAACATGATTTTCCACTGCTTCACGCATGGTCTCTCTCCCGAGTGCTCGGCTTCAGTGGATGCGCTGGCCTACAATCATTAGCGATTGCGGCTTCACCCCTCCACGCAGATGCGCAACGGTTTTGCATAGCCCCACCTTCTGTATATGGCTTAGCGCTAGATGTTCGCTGCAGAGTAGTCTATGTGATTGGTCATTCTCCATCTAATGATGACTGCACTTTAGAATACACTCTCATGCAGTTTCCGCTTTTTGCATGCTGCCTGGCTTTCATCCCACACGATCTACCGTCTCGATTCGTGAGTGCTTGCCCAAAACATCTTAGATTCTGTAAGCGTCTGATTTCAATTGGCTAGGAGATACTGTTGTCTCTACAAAAGGAACTGCTGACAAGAGCTAGCGCTCTTCGGTCATTAGGCGAGAGTGGGATGAAAGATTGATTGCTTGCAAGAACCGGAAACTGCAAGTGCATGAGAGTTTACGGAGTCATTGCACAGTTCCATGCAAGGTCTAATCTCTCCTTGTCATTATCACTCTAACTATGCGACAGAACATACTGTGTGTGCGGAAGCAGTCGTCTCCACTTGCTTCTGTTACCGTGATCGTTGTTTGGAAACCCCCAGAGTAGCTGTGTAATTGTGCGTTGAATCCATTCTTAGAGCCGTCCCTGCACCTGCAGCCTCTTTCGCAGCGCATGATGGACGAGTCGATGAACATTGAGTGCTGACTCAGCAGGTCGCCCGGTGGCGAACACATACCTGTCAAGTACTTTGATGGCATCTTCACTGGCCCGTGGCGAAGCTGCCTTTAGAAGATCGAGCGGGATGTCATTTAGATCTACGCATGCAGCAAGCAAGAAATAGTCTGCAGCGATCGCATTAACATGGCGGACTTGGCTGATAGAGAGAAATAGTGTAGCAGTCACAGTGATTTCCAGACCAGATCCCCGCAGCTTGCCTTCAGACGAGTCATCGCTGTACTCGAGAGCTGCTTTTTTGTGCTCAGGTAGCTGTGCTTGGTGCTGCTGCAACGTCATACTACTAGCGTTCATGCACGCTGCCGCTTGCACGACTATTGATAGCGTAGTAGTGGTCTGGTCGTAGCTAAAAAGCTTTGCTTCGAGTTCGGCGAGCTGTGATTCACAAACCACGAAAGACTCGTTTTGTGAGAATGGAATGACTGATGGTGCGCTGCCGCTTGCCTCTATCCCGGCCTGCAGTCTCCTTCGTGCAGTCTCCTGTCCGTCGCCATACGTAAAGGGCATCGAGATGCCAAGAACTCCAAGCAGGCAGTACACGATGTCTTCTTCTTCTGTTGTTATGCGATTCTCAACCCACCGCCTTGTTCACATGTGCTGAACTGGTCTAAAGGACAGTTTCACAGTGCCGCGAACGGAATGCTGGTAACATCGTGTAGTAGTCGATCAAGTGATACTTTGTCACCTACTTGCTGTCCTTCGCGCAAGAGGAACTCGACTAACACTGGCGGGATCAGCTCCTGGAGCCTCCAACTTCTAGTGAACCAATCGCTCCCCCAAAAAGATGCCTCCTAGCTGCTGCGCTGGAACACCTCTGTCGCAGAAGATACTGAGACATCTGACAGAAACACGTAGCATCGGACCGCATTCCGGTACCACTGAAACATCGAGTTGATCGCCTTCGAGCACTCGTTGTAGACCCACCTGTCAATGCAGCATATGTCGATCTAGAAGTACTGCAGCCCGTCCCGAGCCGCCTGTTCGGCGCAGAACCTGAGCTTCCAGTAGCCTTCTTCTTTCTCTCTGTAGTTTCCATTTGATATGTCTTCGAGAAGAGTTTCGAAGGCGCTCCATCGGTGCGATAGGATAGCGTAGGGCGGGATCGGCTTGCCGCGAAAGTCTGTCAAGATCAGTCTGCCCAGCGCGTCAAAATGGAGAAGCCGCATGGCGCTTGCAGCTTGGGGTTTGTCCTTGGGTAATTAGAGGCGCAAACGACTTTTGTGGTAGTGAGATTAGAATAATATAGTTGCGACAAGGCAGTGAAGGCAGCCTGGCGAGGCAGTGCATGCAACCAGGCAGAAGGTGCTGCTGGCTACATCAAGCGCCCAGCATCCTGTGCCGCCTCGCCTCACCATCTGCGCTGAGGCAGTGTTTGCCTTGTGAACTCAAGTTAGAGGAGTGCACAAGTGGGCAAGGTGCCAGCAGATAGAACAGATTTACAAAGGTTGTCGTTGTAGCGTCTCGCATGGTTCTTTGCGACGGGGACGAGCAGGACTAGGGAAATGGCTGCCTGCACAGCCGGATATAAGAGCTGTCTAAGGCCTGGCAATTAGTGGGGGCCGTCCCAGCCACGGCGCACAGTGCGGCTCTTAGACATCTCAGCACTCGAGGAATACGAACCTCTTTGACACCGAGCGCTGACCCAACCTGCTATTGCATCCTTATCCAACAAAAGCATCTGCACATCTAATCCATTCGGCGATGCCTGAACGTTAAGAAACATGTCTAAGTCATATTTAGCGGTTCGGAGAAAGATGAGGCCTGCGACTGAGGGCGAGTCATCAGCGTAGCTTGTCGGCAAGATCTATCACTAGCCTGGTGATCTGAACGAAATTCGTAAGCTGTGAAAATGCAGATAAGAGCATCACGCGCAGAGTGTAGTGTGCCTTCCAAACCTACCCCAACTGCAAATCACTGAACTGGGAAATGTAGACGGAGTAACTACTATTGTTATGAAATTCATAATTGATATTTTCTTAGATCTCGCCGTTCATTATCTGCGTTGTAGCCAGCCACAACGTATCACGTTCAGCGGTTACGGTTGTGCAATCCATCTATCTTTCTCGTAACCAGCCCGGGTTGAATGGAGTCGGCGCACTGTGTGCTGAGGAACCAAGCCGCGATCCTAAAACTCTTCTCGTCGTTGCCGTTGGCCAACTCCAGAAGCGCGTCCAGGCCCGTGTCCCCTCCGGCGGCTTCCGCCTTCGCGACAGCGACGGCACCAGCGACGCTTTCCGCATAGGGCTTGACAAAAGAGGGCATCGCCATCATCCCTGTGCCATGCCCCGGCCTGCCTGGATAGTGGTTCTTGTTGTACTTGAAGTTGCCCGATTCGAAAAGTATGTCGGCCACTAAGCTAACCCTTTCCCTGAGCGAGGAGATTCCATACGTTTCGAAGGCCGCGTTGATAGCTCTTGCTGCTTGCGTCGCATCTGTGCACTCCTCGAGGAACTCTGCGCCAGCGCAAGAGGCTGTTGTTGGTGCTATGTGAACGAGGACCTTATCCGTCAGGGCTGTGTATCAGCTGTTGTCTTCGGTATGGGGCGTGGAGTCGGCGCACAGTGTGAAGTCACTGAGAAGAAGGGTAAGTACACCATACTTCATGGTGAAGAAAGTACGTAAAGGAGTGTGTGGAGAACGCTTGTGTCGCTCACGTAAAAGTAAGGATTGTAGAAAAGAGTGTCGTGAAGTCTGGGTATGAAGGAGCGACTGCGGGTTAGTCCTCTCTGTCTAGCAGAGATACCCGTATACAGACTTGTCAATAATCAAGCCGATCGGTGGCTTGATTGTTGACAAGTCTGCCTATATAAGGTTTCTAGAGGCTATCGGAGCGACCTTAATAGAACTGTCCTCCCAAAGTGATTTGGCGACGCATCAACTAATGTGATGTTAGCGGAAGCACATCGTGGGCGGATTCCCTTTCGCATATGGCCCCATTCCTGCTTTTAAGCAGACGCTCCACTGCTGCCCCACTTTCTTAGCATTGTCATGGCGGTACCTGCAAACGCCTACAGTGCTGACCGAAATCGGTTTCCGGTTCTTACACATGATTTATTCACAGCGCACAGTCGTTGTTCAGGATACTTACCTAACAAGTACTAGCGCCGTGTACACAGTCCGCAATAAGCAAGTCAAGCCGGCTTAATTGTTATTGATAGTGGCAAACAAATCTAATAAATATCCGTGCATGGAGACACGTCCCAGAAAGTGATCCGATTCCTTATTAATAGAGGCTTAATTAAGGCTTTGACTTGCTTGTTGCGGACTATAGCCGTGTAGGGGCTGTACGGTTATGAATAGTTCTGAGCGCGGGTTCCGACAACTAACTCTCTTTGCGATTAGCTACTTCTACCACTATTGTGAGATGTTGGATCTATCAACTAATTAGGATGTTTGAATACAACGAAGAATCTACGTACACTCACATGCACTTGCAGCTTCCGCTTTTTGCATGCCGCTCGCCTTTAATCCCACGCAGCACATTGGCCCACTTAGTATGCGCTTGTTCAGGAGGGGTTAGGCTCTGCAAACGTTGGACCATTTGGCAGAATTACGCGTCTAATGTCGCTGCACAGCCTGTCTCCGAAAGCTGGGTTACACGCTTCCTCTACCGACACGAAGACAGGCTCACATCCAAGTGGAGTACTTCTATGGACCGTTGTGGGGATAGTGGGTGCTTGAAGAATTGAGGATTGAACTGAGGTGGTATTGTGTGAGGCTACGAACTGTATATGTAGGTGGGTGACCATCAACAGCACTAGCCCTTAATAGGCATCGCGCCTTTACCATAAGTGAGTTGCGACTGCAGAAGCAGAACAGGAGAGACCCCAAACCGTGACAGTTACTACTATCGATCAGTGTTGTAGTGAATACAGTCAATCAAAGCGTGTCCGCGCGAGGCAGTAATCAGAGTATATTTTTTATATTGTGTCTTCTCGTGTTCTGTCTGCTCGCTTTTCTACGAAGGCAGCAGCAGGGTCTGTTTACACGATGTATCACCATCACGTGGCACACGTGATCCGCTTCTCCTCATAACCGCCACAATCAGCCTCCTTTAGATACTCCTGTCCACGCGCGACGAACCGTCTCAGTTAACCGCTTGGAGGTCTAGAAAGAAAGCCTATATCTTGAAAATCAGGATCGCAGGCTCTAGGGACCAACTTAAGGTGTGGAATGTGGCTTCTAGCAGTTTCTCTATACGGGCAGCAAGATCGCTAAAACTCGTCTACACGGGCATGGCGTTATGGATGCTCTCGGCATGCAGTAGCGTGCTCAGATATCTGCGTATCGTACCATACTGAAATACGCGCTTTGCTTGCCTTGGGCAAGCTCGCAGAATAGATCGCAGAATCTCGTTAGTGAACATAAGAGACACAATATTACTAACATCTCTTGTAGGTAGACAAGGGGTCAAATGCTCAGTAGGTGTAACTAGTATTAAGGAGCGAGTATGCTACGCCACGAAAGATTAAAGCAACACTAAAGGAAGACAAAGTGCACTACTTAGTAGAGGTCTGTAAGGGGTTTTTGTTGCTTAATTATAGAGAGAGGGACGGGTCTGCAACCCTGCAGTTTAAAGCAGGTAACATAGAAGCGACATTAAGGGGGAAAAGTAATTAGACATGCAATCCTTTGGCGCACTGAAACTTAATGTTTCAAACTTTTAATGCCAATCTTGGCTAGACCACGTGACAGTCTTGATCTCTTGCTTGTAGATGTTACTGCACCACTATCTAACGTGCTAGGAGAACAGGCAGGTCGACGCTGCTCTTGTGTCGCGCACAGATCAGCATAATGTTGGTCGCACACCAAGACAGTCGGATGGCCCTTTCTAAGGGCGGTGTCGTACCCAGCGGATGCCCTTTGGTAAAGAAGTAAAGACTCATCGACGCGATGCTGTTTCGCAAGAAGATGAGCTAGGTAGTACACGCTCGTCAAGGTGTCTGGATGCTCAGGCCCCAGCACATTCTCTCGCCGCGCCAGCGTCTGTCGGTTCATCGCCTCGGCCTCTTCGTACTTGCCCTGCTTGTCCAGCACTAGCGCCAAGTTGCTCATGCTCGCCAGGGTGTCTGGATGCTCATGCCCGAGCACCTTCTCCCTTAGTGCCAGCGTCTCTCGATGCATCGCCTCGGCCTCTGCGTACTTTCCCTGGCCGCCAAGTGCTTGTGCCAGGTGGGTCATGCTCGTTATCGTGTCTGGATGCTCTTTTCCTGACACCTTCTCCCTTAGTGCCAGCGTCTCTCGATCTATCACCTCTGCCTCTGCGTACTTTCCCTGGCCGCATAGTGTATGTGCCAGCATGCTCATGCTCGCCAGCGTCTCCACGTGCTCCTTTCCTAACGTAGATTCTTGTCTTTTCAGCACGTGCCGGTGAGCTTTCTCTGCTGCTCGATCCCGTCCCAGCACATGCTCCCAACGTCCCACCTGTTTCAGCAGTGTTAATCTACCTTCCGACTCTAAGATTTCATGGATATCCGCGACACATGTAGCGTGTGGCAAATATGGCATCCAGGACTTTCTTAATCTAATTTCGCCAAGAGAGAGAACCTCTACTAGCCGCATCATTGTCCTCTCGGCCCAGCCAAACCACTGGTCATGAGCCTTTAGCCAACCCTGCATTGCTAGGTGCACTAGGGGGTGGACGTTTAATGCCGCAGTTGATTTCAGTGAGTGTTCCTGCTGTTCTTGCGCTTTGTGCCTATCTGCTTGAGGCTGTCGCTCAGTGATGAAGGTATATGCTTTCAACGTCCCTATCGCCTCAATCTGTTCCACTTCCGATCCCTCGATTGGTAACATGGAGAGAGGTATGTTGTTGTTTGTTGTACATGCCATAAACGACAAGTAGCCTGCAGCTACTTTGTCATGCTTCTGAATCTGTTCAAAAGAGATGTACCACGTTGTAGCGATAGCGTTCTCAATCTCTTCATATCTGCTTTGGTCCTTGAATTCTTTACTAAGAAGCTTGCCTGCCTCTTCCTCGCTCGCTCGGTATAGTCGAATATAGCCAGAAAGCGTACTATCGTTTCGGTTGATAAACGCTACTGCCTGGACGATCGCAAGAGCAAGGAAGGCGAGCATGCCCAGAAACTCGCGGACCGTCACTTCATCCTCAACTTGATATTGTTGTTCGAGAATCAGGCGTGTTCTTACCATTTCCAATGCTTCTCTCTCGCTCAGCTCACCCAGCACTATAACATTATTCTCAGCCAGGTCGATTGCAGCCTTGCGGGTCCGGGTAGTAAACACGATGGAGCCTTTGCGGCTGTGCGGGAGGTAGTCAATTAGCCGGTCTCCGCTGCGTCCTTCCCCGACTACTTCGAAAAGAACGTCGACGTCGTCTGCGTTGTCGACAACCATCAGCCACTGCCCAAAGCCTTCGTCGCTCAGTCTCGCCTTGACGAGCTGCTTCACGTCAGCCTTGGCGCCGGTGATGCCCGGTATGCGCAGCAGCCGTCCTATCTCTCGGTACGCTTGCTCGAAGCTCTCTCGGCTGACCGCTGGTACCCAGAAGATGGCATGCGCAGGCTGCTGCTCTCCCGCCCGATAAGCCGCCTCGAGAGCAAGGGCTGTCTTCCCGCAGCCGCCGAGGCCATATATAGCGAGTCGGTGGCAGCCTTGTAACGATATGTGTGTACTAAGCTGGGCAAGCTGAGTCGTGCGGCCGACAAAGGACTGTGGTCTAGGTAATGGGACGAGCCATAGCACTGTTCTACATTAGCACACTGCGCAACGTGTCAACTGCTAACAAAGGACTACATTAATCCACTGCTATGCTATAGAAAACACAATCTGCAACTAGATAGAGCTACTACTGACCTTCAGGTTCCATCTTCTTTACTTCTCATGGCTGAATTTTGCATAGCAGCTCTCTCGTAAACGCAGCCGCGTTGCCAGCCGCGTATGACCTCCACATGTCGCTCTTGTGCGAGTCCGCATAGTTGGAGATGCCGCGGATGACTAGGCATCGTCTGTTCGCGTCGACGCCTGCCGCCTCCATCTCCACACAGAGCGCCCCGTCGCATCGAGCCCTGATCTGGTCCCGCAGCTCGCCATCGTGGATAACCGCATTGCCAGTGGCAATCCTCCCTCGATGGAACACGAGCGTGTGCTGCTCTTCCTCGCTGCGTTGGGGTCGCTGGACGAGCTCGCTCGGGTCGCACGTTGTGCAATTCGATCTATAGTCGCCGGCATGACGGTACGTCGTCTTGAAGAGTTTGTCGTGTTTGAGTCTAGGGCGTGTGAACTTCTTCTTTGATTTGGACCGCTGTAGTCTCGCAAGCTGATCTTCAAACGTCGTTTTGCCCATTTCGTAGTCCACCGCAAGGAAGCCGAGCGCGTTGGTCAGCCTCCAGTCTGGGTTTCCCATCGTGCCCACCATCTCAAACTGTCCGTCGACTTTCCATCTGCCTCGCTCATGGTAGACACACGCGGGCTTGCCGTCGCCCGGCCATCCTACCACCACGTCTCCAAGGTGGACGTTCTCGAGGGAGTCTTCCGACACAGCCAGGCCAGGAATTCCGCCTCCAATGCCCACAAGCACTGCCATGCGGATGTTGGGAAACGTCTTGAACATCGACCCCGTCAAGCGCCCGGCGTTGACGTTGCCCGTCTCGCCTGGTGGACAGGTTGCGACGACGACTGCATGGCCGCTGATAGTGCCGCAGACGTAGGTGTTCTCATCGTAGTGCGTGTCGTACAGCGGGGTGGGGTACTCCTCGTCAAGCATCAGGCGCGCAGGCAGAAGCTCAATGTCGGCGACAGGGCAGATCCATGCTACGTGGTAGTCGGCGCAGCTAGTAGGCTTAGTGCCGGCCATGTTTGTGTAACTGCAACTGAACACAGCAGAAACAGGAGGCGATGGCAGGCTGCTCCAGCAAAGATAAGTGCAGCAGGAAGGCATGGTCGCCTCAGCCTGGTCGCCTCAGCCTGGCCATCTCGGTCTGGCCGTGTTAGCCTGGCCGTCTCAGCCTGCTGCGCATATTGTGCTATAATGCTGCAGTGCTATATGGCGGCCTATGAGAGACGCTGTCTGGCGGGCTGCGAGGGCCGTTCTGGCGCGACGCTGGGGGCGGCTACGCGTGATGAGGCGGTTACGCGAAACTGGGCGTAGGGGACGGGATCTAACTTATGGTACCGCAACGCGCACTTTGCTTTCGCATAAGGTTGGTTAGCTATCTAGGAAACCTACTACAAGCGTATCTTAAGCGCGACCTCGTACTCCCAGTTTAGAATTAAGTCGCGACATCGTCTACGTCTGCTCATCTCGGCGCATTCCCTCCAAGGTCCTCCTTAATGCGTCGAACCACGGGAGGCGTACTCGGTCAAAACAAGTCGTAACCATCCGAGACTCTGACGACAGCAGCGCCTCCTCTGCTTCCTCCGAGTCTGAATCTGAGTCATTGCAAAACAAAAGGATCCAGCCCGTCGACCTGCATGACGTCAAGATGGACGACGCCTCACCGGCAACAGTGCCCGAAAAAGAGGATGTAGATGCGTCCGATGGTCGGGGCAATAAACTCGACTCAATTAACCACGACGACGACAAAAATGGCCTTCGTCCGGGTAGTAGTTTCTTATTCCCCATTCTCGTCGAAGACGACAGCATTCCACACAGTGGCCCGTCTCTCTCCTAGAACAATCCTTCATTACGGGAAATTGTTCAAGACAAGAACAAGATTGTCTTTATAACGGGTGCTGGGATCTCTACAAGTGCTGGAGGTGAGTCACTAAGAGATTGTGGTACGTTCGTCTGTTAACCCTCCTGGTAGTGGACGACTTCCAGAGTCGCTCTAGGACCACAATGTCCAGTCGTAATATGTTAGACATCTCTGCTATCTGGTCCGAGGAATTTCTTAGTTGGAGTCGTGCTCTCTACAATATATGCTCGAAAGCACAGCCCACTCCCTTCCACCACTTTCTGGATGAGCTTGCCAGTACTTCCCGTCTTCTTCGCCACTACACCCAAAATATCGACTGTCTAGATACCTCCCTACATAAGTTATCTAGTCGGACCATCTCGCTGCACGGACGGTTGGATACGTTCATCTACACAATATGTCACAAAACGAAGCACGTACCATTCGCGGTTTACGATGACACTTTTGGGTTTCCTTGCGAAGAGTGTCGTCTTAAGAGCGAAAGGCGCAAATCGGGAGGCAAGAGGGGCCTGCCTGTTGGCGTTTTGCGGCCCAAGATCCTACTCTATGGAGAGGTAAGCCCAGATGCTGAGGAAATCGCGGCGACATGGGAACAAGATGCTTTAGACAATGTGGATGCAGTTGTGTTGGTCGGAACCCGGCTCAAGATACCACATACAAGAAAACTTGCGTATAGTCTGTGTCGGAGCTCCAAGTCACGAGGAGGAACGGTAATATGGATGAATAGGGTCCCCCTAGAGTCGGAACCCACTACGGAGCAGCCTCCGGAAGTATTCGGAATTGATCATGTAACGAGGGGCACCCAAGTTGAGCAGTCACGGCCGCCCTATCCGCCTCCCACGTAGATACAATTAGTACAAAGTGGTTGCAAGCCTGATAAAAATGACTCTGTTAAAAAAATCTTAGGATAATACCTATTGCACGCGTTACAACAACCTTATGTTTGTGGTGGTGAGCAAGTTGGGGGCATCACGGTGGCTTACTCCCGTTGCCGCTAGAGAAGGAAACCATCTGTACCAGCAACTGGGTTTTAACTGGTGCTCGGTGGCACAGCCTGATAAATAAGCCATAGCGCAACGCCACCAGCATCGATGCTATGCTGCAGTTCTTTTGCATAAGACAGCGACGACTTACCCCCGCCGATGTCTCCTCTGATAGCCATTGCAAATGTACCGTGCGTTACGAGTGCGACTCATCGCTGGGACCTTCACACGGATGACGGCAGCCGGCGTAGCCGGCTTGGGAATGACACGAACACATTAGAACTGAGCTTCGTTGTGAGGCTGTTCCCAATACGTGCAGGAGCCCTGTGGCTGAGGTCATGGCTGAGGTATTGGCTGGGGTACGAAGGAGCTCGTTTTTAGTGTGTCCCCACCCATGTAGGAACTTCACTTTTTTGGCTGCACAGCCATACAAAACAATGAAGCAACAACACAACGCGCTCATTTTTACAGCTGAAAAAGATAAGGTTATTCGATTGTATTAGAGCTATTAATATAGCGATTTTCTAGAGTTGCGCCTCACCCATGGAAGTTGTTGTTGCTCTCATTTTGAATGATCCTACGCACCACCTTAGGAATCCCCATCACCCACCTATTGATTATTTCTTGAGGCAGAGCTTCCCACTCAGCCTCCCATTGTTGTTGACACTGTTGTGGAGTACATGAGGGTGTGAATTGCCTTGTCACATGACGCCGCAGCCATGACCAGGCATGTTCAGATGCGTTCCCATCTGGACTGTGACCTGGCCAAGCCATCTTCTCAATCTTCTGAACTTGTAGGTAGTCATTTGCAATACGAGACTTGTGAGGAGGAGCTCCATCTTCAAGTAAGTAACATGCAACTCCTCGACTTTTGAGGGAGTTAATCCATGGAGCGACCTTCTTAAGAGCTCCTTCGCGGTGGCGATACCCATCCACCCCTCCTCTTGACCTAATACCGCGGTGATAGTCATGTTTCTTGATATGCTCAAGCTTTCTAGTAGATGTACGAAGTTTATATCTACCTCACCAAGCTCCTGGAGGGCTGCGCGGGCCCTTCGTTGGGCATGGTTGGAGGATGTTCGAGTGGCTGCATTCTCCAACTCTAGAAGCTCCTCCGCTACCTCTTTCTCCTCTTGAGTCTCATGAAAGTATAAATGACAAGGTCCTTTAAAGTTGTGTTTAAAAGCCCCAAAGAATTGTATACAACAGTCTCGACGATTGCGGTCGTGGCGTACGTCGTCGTTGTAAATTTCATCATCGCGCGCCCATGTACGGATCATGCCTCTCTCTTCTCCCACTCGAGCTGGTGTTTCGTCAGTAAATACCACGCAGCGGAAGTCAAAGCCAAGTCCATCACCAACCTCGTATCGATCGGGGTTGTGCTCAAGGGCCCATCTCAATCGCTCTTGGCGTTGGGTAGATGAAAGTGGTGGTTTCCAGCCTGGCTTTCTGCGCTTGTAACCAGCTCTATACATGACATTCTCAAATGTAGAAATGCTCAGATTAGGCGCGATAGCATGAAGCTGGCGATGCTTTATTGGCTGCCATGGCTCCTCCTCGCGGTGGTTGCGATCTTGCGTTGTGATGCGGACTGTCAAGCGTCAAGGTTGGGGAGAATCATCATGTCGTATTAGAGCTATCGGGAAGAGGTCTATATACGCAGTGGGAGGAGAGAAGGAGCTAGGCCGTAAAGGTACTAGCGGGTAAATAGGTGGCTGCCTGGTTGCCCAAAGAGGAGCCAAGGGATAAGCCCTATGGCCGACACACCCCCCGGAACCAGGTGGCAAGCCATCTGAGTGAATGAAATGTATAGGAAATCGTAAAGAGACGTTCGCTGGAGGTGCCTTGAGAGACTACATGCGGGGAACGTTCACCATATCGATGAGGCCAATGAACTTAGCGTGCTCTTGTTTGTCGAGAGGCTTCGTAAGGCCGTCGGCGGGCATCTCTACGCCGGGGAGATAGTCGAGCTTGAGGTTGCCGTCTTTGTACTGCTGCTTTGTATACTTGAAGTACGCGTCGATGTGCTTTGTACGCTCGTGATGGCCGTCCTTGCGGATCATATTAAGCGCTGGCTGATTATCGGTGTACAGCTTGAAGGGCTTGAGGTCGTTACCGACGTATCCAACCTGAGAGAGTAGGCGTTGAAGCCAATTGATCTCTTTGGCAGCATACGTCATGGCAATATATTCTGATTCTGTGGAGGAGAGAGTAACGAGGCGCTGGCGGTACGATTTGTATGAGACGACGCCTCTAGCCATCTTGATGACGTAGCCGGAGGACGACTTGCGCTCGTTGTTGTCGCCATGGGCGGAGTCACTGTAGGCCTTAAGGCCTATCATGTGATCTGGGTCGTCCATATTAGCGTCTTTAAGGTCACCTTGGTACTTGATGCCGAGAGTTGCCGTGCCGTTGTAGTAGCGGAGCATGTGCTTTAGCAGTGACAGTTGCTCTAACGTAGGGTTGTTTGCAAAGCGTGCCATGAAGTTCACGTGCCAAGCTAGGTCACAGCGAATAATGGAGGTAGGATAGAGTAGCTTCGCGACGAGCGATTGGTACTGCTGTATAAGGTTGTTGTCGGCGATGTCATCACGCTTGATGAGGGTGAGGGCCGACTTTGGGAGGGGGTTGTCTGCCTTTGGAGCGTTGGCGAGGTGATACTCATCGACAATGCGATCAACGTAGCTATCCATCGTCATAGAGAGAGAGCGGTTGGGACGATCGCGGAGGATTCGAATTCCCAAGTAGAAACCAATTGGGCCAAGGTCACGAGCCTTGTATCGATTGAGGAGTTGTGACTTAAGTGCCTTCATAGAGGTCACGTCACGTGTAATAAGGATAAGGTCGTCAACGTACACGACTATGATGGCCTTTGTTGTTGGGTTGACGAAGACGCAGGGATCTGCTTCGATGGGCTCGAAGCCGAGATCTTTGAGAGAGTCCTTGAGGTCGTTGTACCACAATAGGGCTGACTGACGGAGGCCGTACATGCCGCGGCGAAGGCGAACAATATTCCCAAAGCCAGTACAGCCTGCGGGCAGGCGAAGGAGGACAACGTCATCGTCGTCGAGGTGAGCGTTGAGGTAAGCAGTAATCATGTCGATCTGCTCACACTCTAGATCGAAGTAAGCCACAAGGGCGAGGAGGATGCGGAGCGTAGAAGTTCGGACGACGTAGGAGTAAACCTCGCGGTACCAAATTGATTCTTGTTGCTTGTTGCCGCAAGCCACCATGCGAGCCTTGTCTTTCACGTGATAGCCTTGAGCGTTGCCTTTATACGTCCACACCCATTGACCTGGGATGATCTCATACTTGGCAATCTCCTCTGCCGTAGCAGGGCGCCAAGTACCGTTGGCGATAAGAGCGTTGTACTCATCGTCCATTGCGAGTTGTAGATCATCGCGGCGAGGATGTTTGAGAAACTGACGATAGTTGCGAGGCTCCGGTGGAAGTTCTGAAAGCTTTGAGCCGAGAGTGGGCTTGACGAGAGCCATGGCGAAGCAGCGATCAAAAGTAGATGAAGTGAAGAAAGCACGTGCCCGGCGATTGCGAGGGCCGTGTATGATATGAGCTGGGTTGAGGTCCGCGTTAATCTCATGTCGACGCGCTGCCTTGTTGTTACCACGGGTTGGAGGAGCTGGTGGAGCTTCATCATCATCCTCGAAACCATCAAAGCCATCTCCGCCATCAGCACGAGGTAGCTGATGATTGTCCAAATCGCCGCCATCACCATCTTGCGGAGGAGCGGGTGGAGTTGTAGCGGCGTCGGCGAGGCGGTTGATGAGAGGTTTAAATGGGAGCACCTTCGGTGATGGTGAAGGGCCGATGATGGGAGACAATGGAGGAGTGGAGGGTGAGTCGTAGCTATCAAACCGCACGGAGGCGGTGGTAACGATCTCATCAGTCTCTGGGATCCACATCTGGTAGATGTTCTCGCCGATCATACCGACGAGGTGGCCCTTGTGAGCACGAGGTGCAAATTTGTCACCTTTAACGCGCTTCTGGGCGGGTATATGGGCGTATCCAACATGGCCGAAAGCGTGCATCTTGGCGACGTTTGGGACTGGGTTTGGGTAGCCTATAGAGCGATTCCAGGCCTCTAAAGGAGTGATCTTTCCTGGGAGGTTGCTGTTGGAGACGAGGTTGTGAATGCGGGCCATATATTTGGCTGCGTAGGGCCACAGCTTTATAGGAAGCTTGGCTGCAATAAGAGCTCCGCGAGTTCGATCCTCTGTGATACCGTTGGCGCGCTCTGCAATACCATTGCGAGTGGCATCATAAGGTGGTGACGTAACTACCTCGATGCCCACGCTATCGAAGTACTGCTTGTTGCTGGCGTTAATAAACTCGCGAGCGTTGTCGGTATGGATAGTGATGGTAAAGCCTTTGGCCTTCATAGCTTTGCACCAATTAATAAGCTGTTGGCCTAGTACAGCGCGGCTGTCTGATGTGAATAGCCACTGTCGGCGTGACTTGCCATCCGTGATAGGCATGAAGTAACGCTCTCCATCTTTTCCAGGTATAGTGATGGGGCCGACGACATCGACATGGACCTTGCCAAGCGCTGTATTGGGTGGAGTTTGTTGAATTCGAGAGATATTTCGCTTTGATTTGGAGAGGCCGCAGGGCTCGCAGTTGGTGACGGTAGAAGTAGTGAGCTTCATCCCATGTACAACTTTTGCAGTGTCCTTAATAGCGTCTATTCCAGCGTGTCCCATGATATGATGCCAGTCGGTGGCTGGCCGTGAGGATGAGGGCTCATCGGCAGAGCTTCGATAGCAAACAAGAGAGGCGTATGAGAGAGCGGCCGGCGCCTTGGAGGATTCTGTAACTACGAGAAAGTTGGGTATACCGTCGATCTCTGGTAAGTAAGCTAGCTCCTCATCTGAGGCAGTGTACAATTTGTCCTTGCCCGAGTGATACCACACTCCCGCGCGCTTGAATGGAGCTTGGGAGATGACGTTGGTGGCGAAATCGGGGCAGTAGAGGACGTTTTGGAGTGAGATCTTCTCTGTTGTTCCGTCGGCTTTGACGACTTCAAGGCGTACAGTGCCAACGCCGGCGGCGGTGGTTGATCCGGTAGAGCCGTGTACGTCATTGTCGATTGGAGCGTATTCGTAAAATTTCGAGCGGTTATTGAAGACGTGCCGGTTAGCGGCAGTGTCGTAGCAGTACCGCTGTTGATAGTCGTGATTGGAGACTGCCTTCTTGAGGAGAGTCGGAGAGACGAAGGTGGCGACTGTCACGTATGAGTGAGCATCGTACTGATCAGCATCGTCGTCGTTGCTGTTCTTGGCCACTGTAACGTTTGTACGAGCTGCTGCAGCTGCGGCCTTCTTAGCGGCATTGTCTGCGGTGCGCTTCTTAACATTATCTGGGGTGAGAGAAGGGTGAAGTTTCCAGCAAAGCTCATTAGGTCCTGGGTGCTCTCGCTTGCAGTGATCGCACATTCCAACAGGCTGAGGAGTACGCTTCTGTTGGTTGTTATTGCGCGTCGGCAGAGACGAAGGAGTAGGAGTAGAGTTCTGGTTGCTGTTGTTGCCATTGCCGCGGCCATTTAGGCGTGTGAGAACGCGCTTCTCCTCCGCTTGTTTAGAGACGGAGAGGAAAGTCTTCACGGGCTCATCTGGGGCATGGCGTAGGTGATCCTCGAGTGACGCGACGAGCGTGTCGATAGACCATGTATGGCCTTGGCGGAGGTCGTTATTGCGAGCTTCTACCCACTGTGGGAGTACACGAGCTAAGCCGTGAAGGAAGTGGATGATGAGCAGGTCTTCGATGTCGCGGTCGGCGGATGTACCAGGTACTGCTGAAGGCTTCTTCCATCCAAGTGTGATGCCTTGTACCGTGATGTCATTAATTGTCTCGCGAAACTTTCCAATATAGCTGCGGACTGTGGGTTGGGTCTCAGCGCGGAGGTCGATGAAGGCAGTCCACGCGAGAGCAGCATTGGCGTAGTCACCGTTGCTGTTTAGGTCCTTGAGAGCCTTGTACATATCGTGGGCGGTGGGGCAAGTGCGCACCTGAGCTACGAGAGGCTTGTCAATGGATGAGAGTATGGTGTTTTGGAGTCGGGCATCTCGGGCGACCCATGAGTCAAGCGCAAGCTTGTCCTCTTTAAGTAGCTGTCGAGCCTCATTGTTGAACGGTCCTATAGTCTTGTTGAGTTTGCCGACACGGTCAAGCTCGGCTTGGATAACGTCTGTTGAGGTGCCTAATGGATGAGTGATCGGGCGCTGCATGGCGGTAATGCGATATTTGTCGTCTGTAGCGTCAAATTCTGGGCGCGGAGCGCCATCTAGGACGGCTACAGCGCCATCGGCGGCTGCGTAATTGATGAGTTGTTTAATCCAGTCCTTCCAGTTTTTGCCGTCGGCTGCAAGGCGCGCTGTGACAGCTGTGGAGGAGGTGTAAGTTGCCATCGCGGCGGACGTCGAAGACCGTTCGGCTAGCGATTTTTGGCGGTGAGCAGCGAGGAGCTCGTCGTCGTCCAAGCGATCGATGAGCTGCAAGTTGCGGGGTCGCGATTGCTAAAGTGGCGCGCGATTGCGACGTCACCGAGCTGTTTTGCGGGGAGGGTGATGATCGTGATGAGGCGCGCGGGTCGTCAAAATATCTAATAGAATTATCGTGAGCGACTACGGGAGCGGGTGAGGGCTCATAACCTGTCAAGCGTCAAGGTTGGGGAGAATCATCATGTCGTATTAGAGCTATCGGGAAGAGGTCTATATACGCAGTGGGAGGAGAGAAGGAGCTAGGCCGTAAAGGTACTAGCGGGTAAATAGGTGGCTGCCTGGTTGCCCAAAGAGGAGCCAAGGGATAAGCCCTATGGCCGACACGGACGATCTCATCCTTCTGTTCCTGGCTCAGAACCTCGGGTCCCCCACGCCCAATGTCATCCTGAAATAGGACTGGGTCCCATAGATCGAAGCCCCCACTCTCTGCCTTGTCCTCTATCCTCTTCATAAGCTTTGATATACCCGAGCGGTCGCGGTGGAGGGCTGCGGCAATAGCGTGGTGGCTGACATTCCCGAGTAATGCTGCACCAGCTATGAATGCACGCGTTTCTGGAGGGATTTCGGTACGAGAAGTTTTAGAAACTCGAAGAGTACGCGTAAGCTTGTATTTGAAAGGCTTTCTGCGGTTTAAACTCATGTTTCCAGAGTATTGTGGTGGGTATGTTGAGATTATTTTACAGGTTTGGGATGGAAGCCGGCATCTCGGTGTTTGGGTGGGGACACACTAAAAACGAGCTCTTTCGTATATGAGCTCAGCTAGAATGCTACAAACAATAGAAGATACACTCTCTCCTAGTTTTTCTGTCCACAATACCCGCACCCAACCGTGCGACAGTCATGAGCCCGGTCAACCTTCCTTCTGCAGCACTATCAGCCTATGCAGACAGTACTATCTCTGTTAACTGCTCATTGCAAGCACGCTGCTGGTTGCAATTGTCGGCGCGATCCCAACAAAAAGTGAGGGGTCGCATCCGCAACCCCGCATCCCCGCGATCGTCAGAACACTCGAGGGTTGAACAACGACAACCACCTTAAGTTAAAAGACGACAAGTATCAAGAAGCAATTAAATACGTGTCTATGATGTCGACGAGGGAACACAATCTACCGATGCTCAACGCTCGCAGCGGTTGGATCGATTGGTACAACTCCATCGAAGACCTTGCTAAGCGGAACGAGGTTTGGAAGTACTGCGATCCGCTAGGCATCGAGAACCTTGTCTTCACATCAACAAAACCATTAGACTCAGCAAGCAAGGACACTATCCAGAAGTTCCAAAGCTTGCAAAGCATCTTCGACTCTGGGAAGAAGAAATACGACAAAGTATCTGATCGCATCGACTACACTGTCTGTCAAGAGTTCAAGCAACACTACCTTGGCAAACATGACGTGAGGAGCAAGCTTGTCGCACTCTCAGAAAGCATTCAGCCGAACGCGAAAGACCAAAGGCAAGACATCCGAACCGAGTTTGAGAAGCTCAGGAAAGGACCTGGTAACACAAGCCTGGACAAGTGGCTTGGCCGATGGCCCTCACTCGTCAACAGTGCCAAACGGTACACGATCGAGAACCTCAGCGAGCCGCAGATATGCGAAGCTTTCGTTGAAGCGTGCCAATATATTAACCCACCATTTTACAACTACATGAAGTCAAAAGACGCGCAATCCGAAAGCCAAGCGTCTGTCATCAGCCAGACGGCAATGGTTATGAAGAGAGTCTCGGATGCACTTATCACAGCGCTGAACACAATCAGCCCAGAACAAGCAAGCAGTGGTTCTACCATAATGAGCGGTTCAAGTGATGCTAACTCTGACGATGCGGTCGACGAAGTCGATGCTCCCGCGGTACAAAGAGCACAGCACACGATTGACAGGACCCTCAGATCCTTCCGTAGGCTGAAGCCAACACTCTCTAATAATAGGATTACGATAAGCTTCTGCATCAAGCAATTTCGGAGCATGGCACCTCCGAGCGATAAAGTGTGTAACGGTTTGGGCCTTGCCCAGATCCACTCTAATACGAGTTGGGATAGCTCATGTACGGTCATCTATATATGTAGCTCACCCCACCTCAGATAGTCAATTCAGCGCAGTCCTCCCCCTCTCTCCACACCATTACATAAAGCAGCAAGAGGTCGCGCAGCTCACGCTACGCTTCAGGGCAGAAAGCACGGTCGTGATCCGAAGACGTCAGATGAGGAGGATGGACAGCCACGGCGGAAGCGAGAGGTGATTGGATCGAGCTCGGTCTCTGCGACCCAGCCGAGCTGTCTTCGAGACTGTGTTTGCGGACAAGCACACAAGTACGCTGATTGTTGGTACCTTAACCCTGCAAAGGCTCCGGCCAAATGGAGACCACAAGTTCACGTACAATCGGAAGTAATCACGGCCATCTCAGGAAGCAATCGCCAGCGCGAGAAGATAGAGAAAAGATATTCTCGCAGCAAGATCGCACTGCCTGATTTCTGGAATAGCAACAACGCAGATGATCAGTCTGAGAAGGCGACAAGCCAAGCCAGTTCTGCCACATTGACAGGTACGCGGCAGACTAGGCCTAGGGCTTCCTTTGCCATTTCTAGACATGCGTTAAGTACCACACGAAAACGCGAAAACGATAGCTACTTTCGTCTCGACAACTGCGCGGATACTCACATTTGCAACGACAAGTCGCGCTTTACCCACTACCGTAGCCTGCAGGAGCTACCCCGCCGCCAAGCTCTACCTAAGCCAAGAATGTGAAGTTGGCGCACGGGCCGAATATTCCTCACTAAAAACGAGCTCCTTCGTACCAGTAACCGATAACCATGCTTTGCCACCCGATCCCGACATTGGGTGATCGCAGCATTCTGTTTGCTGGGAGGCACACATTCTGAAGCCGTTTGCATGCAACAGGACACCCTGCTTCCAGCCGTCAGAACGTAAGCAGAACCCTGTGCTTATGCATCATGATTTAACCACGACGTACTTCTCATGCGGTCACATCAAATCCTATTATAGTGTTGTCGCGGTGTGAAATGTCGAACTACAAAAAGGCCGACCTTCCTGCAGTTGTAGCATGAAGGTATATATAGTGGATAGTCTGACATGAAAACTGCGCATATGCAGAAGGAATTGAAGGATCGAACTGCGTTTCTATTGTATGTTGCTATGAACAATGTATGTAGTAGGAAAGCGGTGATGTGTAGAGCAACGGTCAGGTGTACTACGTGATACGGCAGTGGAGACATGGAACTGTGATATGTACTTCGTAGGTGAAGCTACGGTGAGTTATCTAGTGGGGACTGTAAATAATGCTAGTCCAAAATAGGTATAGGTCCTTCTCTGGGCATAGTCACATAGTTGTACATACTAACACCGTGACAATTCGTCACTCAACTGGCCCGATTCTACACTGTCCTCATTCTCAATCCGTCTAGAGGCGCCACAGCCAATTCATACTATCTCGCCTCAAGATGTATCCCGAATGCGGGCAATGCGACAGACGATTCAGCAGCTGGGCCGCGGCCCGACAGCACATGAACGCAGTCGGCCACGTATTCGAGTGCGACTTTTGCGATCTTGCCTTCTACGACTCGAGAGACCTTGAAGATCACCAGCAGGACGAAGGACACTACGGTCCCAGGTACGAGTGCGAAGCCTGCGATGAGTGGTATGACACATTTGCCCGCATCAAGCAGCACATGAACAGCCACGGCCACTGGCGCAACCACTACTGTAACGATTGCAACAAGGGTTTCGAGAACGAGAACAACCTGCACATTGTGAGTTTGGACCCCTCAGCCACATGCCGTTTCTGATCCCACGTAGCATCTCAACAGCCGTATCCACCGCGGCTCTAACATCACATGTCCCTTCTGCAAACGCGGCTTCGCAACAGCCACAGGTGTAACGCACCACCTCGAAACCGGCTCGTGCTCAAAAGCTCGCCAGCTCAACCGCGACACCATCCTGGCCGAAGTCCGCCGCCGCGACCCGAACCAACTCATCACAAAGAAGCTCCTGACGTACCCCGACTCCGGTTCGAGCATCACGGCTACTTCTGCATCCTACAATTGCGACACGCGCCTCTACGAATGCTACTTGTGCCACAAGGGCTTCAGGGAACTCAAGAGTCTGAACGCTCACGTCAATTCGCCGGTACATAAGGAGAAGGTGTATCACTGCCCGGGCAGGGCATGTGCTAGGGAGTTCCGGGCGCTTGCGGCGCTGTTCAATCATCTTGAGAGCGAAAGCTGTGGTGCGGTGAGGTTCGATGCTGTGCAGAGGAACGTGTGTGGGTTTCTGAGTGGGAAGAGGATGATTGGGTTTCCCTGAATGCCTGTTGTATTGTCGCTCTTGCGCTTCGATAGAGTTTCCATACATTTTAGCGTTTTCAAGAAGAAGACGACTTCGAGCATGCGCAACGGGTGTTTATTGCTTCGATGTATAATTGTCAGCATCTACGCCTACCTAGGAGTAACGTATTGTATCAGTCATCGGCCAGCCCCAAAACCCACCAAAAAACACGAAAACCGCACCTTCAGATCTCAACAACAGCTTGGTAGAAACATTTGATAATTTAAACATAACCTGTTTTATCAGTGAGCGCCCCACCTCAGTGAGCGCCCCACGAACACCAGCGAAGCGCATGCGCGACACTCAACACGTAATGTCTCAACAACCACAACCTCACAAGCCCTATACTGAAGCTGACGTGCAGCTTGCCCTCTCTGACATTAAATGCGACCAGATTACGAGCCTGCGACGTGCTGAGGCAGTCTACAGCGTTCCTCGTAGGACGATACAACGACGACGCGACGGGAAGCCCTCTAGACGCGACTGCGAGCCCAGATCAAAGCGCCTGACGAAGCTAGAAGAGGAAGTGATTCTGCAGCGTATACTTGACGAGAACCTACGTGGAGTACCGCCCTCAAAGCTACACGTACAAGATATGGCTGATAGACTGCTGCGCGACCGCGGCGGTGAGCCTGTTGGTAAATGCTGGGTTGACAGGTTTATTAAGCGTACACCTGAGCTGCGCACGCGCTGGACTCGTCCATACGATCACCAGCGAGCTCTCTGTGAAGACCCAGCGATCATCGAGCCCTGGTTCACGCTGGTTCAGAACATGAAGGCGAAGTACGGTATTGTGGACGACGACATGTACAACTTTGACGAGTCTGGCTTCCTGATGGGCAAGATATCTTCACAACTTGTTGTGACAGGCATAGAGAAACCTGGGAAAGCGAAGAAGCTTCAGCCTGGTGATCGCGAGTGGACTACGTAAATACAGGGCGTCAGCGCAACAGGGCGTGTTATCCCACCCTTCCTCATCTTTGCCGGCAAGGTTCTTATCTCTAACTGGTTTACTGAGGACCTCCCACGCAACTGGGTTATTCAAGTAAGCCCAACAGGCTGGACGAACAACAATCTAGCGCTCGCCTGGCTTGATCACTTTGATACGCATGCGAGGCCTGTAGGAGCGTATAGGCTGCTGATTATCGACGGCCACGAGAGCCATTGCTCGATAGATTTCCAGGATCGCTGCAAGGAGAAGAAGATTATTGCCCTCTGTATGCCTCCACACTCGTCGCACCTCCTGCAGCCGCTTGACGTCGCCTGTTTCTCGCCATTGAAGCGCGCGTACGGTGATCAGATCTCAGCCTTGGCACGCGATCGCATCAACCACATCAGCAAACAGACCTTCTTACCAGCCTTTGAAGTAGCTTTTGAGAAGGCGTTTACAAGAGAGAATGCTTGCGCAGGGTTTCGAGGCGCTGGATTGTCTCCACATGATCCACAGGCTGTGTTATCGAAGCTGGATGTGCAGCTGCGTACGCAAACTCCACCACAGCAAGTCGACGCCGCTTGGGAGGCGAAAACACCACGCAACGCCAAAGAAATGGAGGCGCAATTAACACTGGTTCGAAACAGGATGAAAATCCATCGAGGGTCTCCAGCAAGTTCACTTGATGAGCAGGTGCGGCAGCTGACAAAAGGCGCGCAGCAGATGGCTCATGAGATGGTGTTGATGCGCGCAGAGATAGTGCGCCTTAATACTGCTACTGAAGCAGCAACAAAGCGTAAAAGTCGCAAGAGACGCTACGTACGGGCAGAGGAGACACTAACAGTCGGCGAGGTATTAGACTTAATTGCTGAAAGGGAGGGTGGCAGACGTGAGGAGAGTGAGGAGCCGGCGAAGAGGGTGCGCGCAGGGCGACGCTGCGGCCGTTGCGGTGAGATTGGGCACAACTCTCGCACCTGCAAGGTAGAAATTGAGGATATAAATAATAGTGACGCTTCTGAATAATACTATACTGTTGCAAGAGTACAAAATTTGTGTTGTGGTGCTGAGCTACGTCGCTGCGCGTACGCCTCGCTGGTGTTCGTGGGGCACTCACTGATAAAACAGGTTAACCTTGATGTAATCATCTCCGTTTTGAAGCCGCTAAAGCCCACCTGTTCGCGTATACCAACGCGTTTTTGGTGTTACACTTGCCTCTATCGTCGCTATGCCGCCTACTCGACCCCCTAAACGTCCGCGCAGAGACGCGTTTGCACCAAACAAGCGCGCCAAGGTCGCTGCTCGCAGTATAGAGTCGCAGCCTATCCACATTAATAAGAGCTAACAGCCAGCTCAGCGTCTATCACCGCGCAAAGCCCTGGCGACTGTCGCGTCCCAGGCTACCGAGCCGCCCACCTTCGAATCGCAGTTGCGCGAGAGTCAGCCTAAAGCCGCTATCGTAGCGCTAACCGAGGGCAGCAGCGCCGCGACAGTTGCTATAATTAAGGACGACGAGGACGGCAACGAGGATCGTGTTACGAACCTAAGGAGAGGACACAGTGCAAGATATGAAGGGCAGAAGGATGGAGACCTTGTCGGAATCCCTTCTCAGACAAAGGCGTACAAAGGTGTACAAGGACCAATGACGTAAGCCTGCCCCGCATCCCATAACGTGTCTGTGCGCGTGATGCCCATAATCGCGTGCCGCACACCCCACCAATATCGCGACGACGGCAAAGTTGAGGCTGTGCAGCCACGTACAATAACTATTATCGCGAGATTTTCCGGTGTATTGATCTATAGACGTAGCTCTACAACTTTGTCTATCTATATTTTGCCGGAGTATTGACGGCCCGGCCGCGTCGGGTGGTTGTTGGTGGGGAGCCGGTGCAGCCACCTCAGCCAGAGTGCCACCGCCAGCACCACCCACGCGTCGTTTTTTTGGCTGTTGCTTTGCAGCGGGCTTTGAAGCCTTACGCTTGCCCGATTGGGGTTGTTGTATAGCCTTTGCAGCGTCGCGATCGCGTCGTTTGGCGTCAAGTTCGGCAGCCTTTACAGCCTTGGCTTCATCCCGCACCTTCTTTGCCTCCTCACGCGCCGCCCGCGCTGCCTCTTTGATCTTAAGTTGATAGATCCTGTTGTTCTCCTTTGCCTCTTTCAACTCTATCTTATCAAGTAGCTCTTTCTCCTTCTCCTTCTCCTTCACTAGCTGCCTGAAGCGGGCCTCTCGAAGCTTGCACGGCGACCACCAAACTGCCCCTGAATGGAACGCTTTTCGCTGCTGTAGATCTAGGGGAGGTTCGTGCCGATTGCGGGGCTTCTGGTGAACGTGTAGCGCCGCGCGCAGTGCGTCCTTCTCGTACTCGGCGATCTCTTTGGCAGCCTGGAGGCGGAGGAGTATTTCTGAGAGGTTGTTGGCCGCAATAGAGCTCGGATCGTAGGCCTGATTAATGAGGTTCGTGATAGTAGCTCTACTCACGTTCACTAGTGGCGGCGGTGCTGTTAGTGTTGACTTTCGGAACTTTTTAAGTACTACTTCGGGATCTATAGGAGCTATCCCAGTGGCTTTAAATGCCTTCAACGCGTGCTTCTTAATGAAAGAGGAGTCCCAGGCAGGCTTGAAAAGACGGTAGAAGTCATCCTTCCTCACAGCTAAGAGACCGTGGCTCGCCTGGAGGTAGTGCTGCAAGCTGAGTGAGTACGCGGCTGCCAGAGGTTTGAACATTACCACATCGAGTGGCTGCAGCGTATGGGTACTATGGGGGGGTAGTATGAGTAACATAATATTGTGGGCGATCGCATAGTCAATAAACTCCATAGTAACGTGACTCCCATGGCCGTCAAGGATGAGTAAGCGTGTGTGATTGCCGGCCTTCTCCTTCGTATGGCGATCAAACACCTGTTCGAGCCATGCCAGGCCTACCTGATCATTGGTCCACCCTGAGGGACTTGAGGTAACGTAGACTGGATCGTCAATTGCGATATCATCAACCCATCTGGCGTACATGTTGCCCGAAGTAGCTTCGTATATAATCGCGGGCGGTAACGTACTCCCATCAGCACATATAGCAGCGATAACAGTGATCCAATCTCTGTTGCCGTCCTGTATCACTTTCTTAAAGCCCCCAGTCTCATATTTCTGCTTACTAAACACTCTCTTACTCCTCCCCGTCACTCCAATAAGGAATCCCTTCTCATCCATATTATATACATCCTGCGCCCGAATATGGTGCTGAGCCATTTTAGTAGATAGTAGATCAAAGTACGACTCGTACTTGTATACAGAATCAGCCCGGTGGCGATTGCGGTCCAAACCAGTTGACCAACGTGATATAATCGCGTCGGGATGACGGTGAAAGAAGCGCGTCACCCAGCTTTGGGAGGTAGCCCTTCCGGCTATAGCACTAGCAAAGTTCTGGATCATAGTCCTCGTCGGTGGTAAGCCAGCCTCAGTAAGCTCGTCAATGTGCTCTAGAAGCTGTAGCTCCTGGTGTGGGTGAAGGAGTTGCTGATTACGTGATTTGGCTTCATTTGAGCCCCGGATCTGTTGATGGCGTCGCGACAACGTAGAGCGATCAACACCAAAGCGGCGCGCAACCTCAGAGTATGTAAATTTATCTCCGGGATCACGCGATTCAATAGCTTCAATCGCAGCGTTGATACAACTCATGGTTGTGGAGTTATGGGTGGTTGAAGTGGTAAGGGTGGATTGGTGTTGATGTTGCGGGGTGTGCGGCACGCGATTATGGGCATCACGCGCACAGACACGTTAAAGCTTGGCGGAACGCCACCATGGGACATGTCACGTGTGTCCCAAGGAATCCCACGATGTACCACGATGTCCCACGCATGGGACAGTGTAGGACAACGTAGGACGTATAGGACATAGGACATTCGTTAGTATATAACAATAGGCAATGAGCCCTTACGGTTCATTGTGTTCAACTTTGAAATCTAAGGATTAGTACTTGATTCTCAACTCCCCGTATATTACATCGATCTACCAATCGTGCTATACACCCTCGTGTCCATCGCATCACTCTATCCCCGAGAACCAACCCAAGATCATCTTCGGACGACCTTCACAGATCGCGACAAGGGTCTTGATGATCGCTTTGCCGACAACTTTAACGGCATAGATTAGTCGCGTTTACCGCTATATTGCAAGCCTGTAGCTACGCTGGCAAATGGGTCGGGGTGTGGTTGGGGTTGGGTTAGAAATTTTGCGACCCCAACCCAGCCCCAACCCATTTGTCAGCGCCAAGCTTAGGGTTGGGTTGGGGTTGGGTTGGGGTCGCACGGACCATGGGTTAGGGTTGGGTTATAGTAAAAAAATTGCAAGATGTATAATATAGATTTCAATAAAAGAAAAGTTTATATAGTATCACAGTAGATTAACACAGTGTAGCATTAACTAGTTTCATTTATAATATACAGAGGCTTCGCCAGCTAGCATTTAAGCACGTGTATCTAGATATATCTTATAATCTAGAGAAAAGCTAGTAACTCGCGCGCAAAGTAGCGCCTAGCCAATTGAGAATCCTTCTCTTGAATAGTAACCCTCTTTGCGTGAATAGCATTGATGTTGCAGTCTATAAAAGTTATTAAATGAAAAATAGTATAGGGTAGATAGACTATACCCTCAAAATAACCAACTAAGAAAGCTTCTGTAGCTTCCTGAAGAGCTTCGATTGCAGATCGTTGAAAGCGGATATCGGCCTTGTGCACCTGTGCAAATTCGCGCACTACGCGGGAAAAGGGGAGTTTTCGCAAGAGTAGTTCAAAACCTCTCTGGTATCTCTTGATTTCCCGTAATGCGACAGCTAAGCTAAATTAGAAAATAGCTGTGATAAACGACTGTGATAACCTACTGCCGGCCTTAAACTTGCGCTTCTTCTTAACAGCTACAGGTGCCTTTCGCGTAGACTTTCCTGCTACTTGACGTCTAGCCTTACTAGCAAGGGCCTTCTGAGCCGGCTTGCCGCCAGTAACTGTCTTGCCATCAGGACCACCCGGCCGGCTTTACCGGTGACCTTAGGCCGTGGTTTTGTCCTTGCCATTGCGTAGTAGAGTAGATGATGAACGTAGGCGACGTATGTGATTAATTACTGTGATAAATGTGGTCGACAATTAAGAAAGTAGTAGGCTGAAAGAGTTAGGTAGCTGGAAAGTTTGGGCGACGGCAATTTCCCGATTTCCGCACTAGTAAAGGCAGCAGCGCACGGACTGCATGACGTAATTTGCTGTTTCACGATCGCATACAACCATTTCTGTTGCAAAATCAGTAGCGAGCATATCATACAAACGTGTTAAACTGCTGTGATAAACGCCGAGCTCGCGCATGCGTGCAGCCCAAAAATGAAGGAATCATCGATGTGTTGATCATTTTGGGTAATTTCCGCGTTTTCGCGCTAGCGCAGGCAGCAGCGCACGGACCATTTCTAGGTGAGCATAATGCTGTCTACCCATTTCTCCAGCCCCTGACGCCCAGTAACTCCCAACACCTAATAACTCTCTTTACTACATTGAAAACACCCCATTTACAACAGCGCATTATCACAGTCCCCGCCATGCCTGTCGCGAAAGAGCAAGTCGGCGACGTACCTGAAGGCCTAGTTCCAGCCATCAAACTTGAACCTCCGCCTGGGTTCGAACAAGATGAGTGGGAGCAGCTTACCGATGTAATAATCACAGCCATTTATCACAGCTTATGCTAATATAAGCAGGGATTTGCGTGTGAAGCTGACGAGATTGACGGTATCTTAGATCAAAGAGGTAGTGGGGGTTCACGAAAAGGCCGACCTATCAATTTGAGCGTCCCCTATACTGGCTCTCTGAGTGGTAGCGCCCGTGCTATTGCTCAACGTGAACGCAAAGCTCTTTTCGATAAAGAGGAGAAGGTACTTGAAAGCGTTAGAACAGCCGACCGCTCCGCGAAGTACCAACTGAAGAAATCGCTTTTGCAACAGCCTAAGTATAAATTAGCAAATAGTGCTAGACAGGCTAAGCTGCTAGAGAAAGAGTGGGATATACTTTCAAAGAAGCGGTTTACCCAGAAAAAGTCTGGTAAGTTATCACAGCTGTTTATCATAGACATCTGCTAATAGACTATAGCTGAATGGCTAGAGACAAACCTAACTCATGTGCATCGTAAATGGGATGCGATCACTAAGCAGGTGGATATGAGAAAACACGAGATCACGATTGCGCAAGTGCTTAGCAAAGATGACAAGCCCACCCATGACATTAGTGGTAGAGGAATAGCAAGAATTTACGGCTCAGGTGGTGTTTTGCAAAAGATTCTTCGAAAGACCTATCAAGAAGGATTAGCAAAGCTTAACAACAACGACTTTGAGAGCAAGGAGGCTAAGAGAGAGTTTGAGAAGTTCGTGGAGGAACTTACACCTGATGAGATGAAAGTCGTAACTGATAATGACTGGCAGTAAGTTTATCACATCCTTTTATCACAGAGATACTAATATAATAAGGCAACGGGAGCCACCTAGCATTCTCGACTTACTTGGTGACGCTGATATTGAGCTGGAGGGTGATAAGCCGTACGTTAAAGGTGACGATAGCGATGAGTGTGAAGAAGAGGTTGACTATGACTCTGATCTTGAGGAGCATTTCAATTCACTTGAAGACGAGTACGAGGATGACGACCAGTGGGCTGCTGTACAGAAGCAGGCAGCGCTTGAGGAGTCTGAGGAATCTGAGGACTCTGAGTTTGAGGGGTTTCCGGATTCTGATGCCGCTTCTGAGTCTGATAATTAGAGTTTTAGGCTAAGACACTTTCAAGCATTGAGGGATAGTAAGCAGTTATCACAACCAATTAACACGGATTATTGCGCCATATAATCTTAACTTAAGATTGTGATCTGTCATTTATGCAGATTAATATCCGTGCACTCCTGACGATCTCTGTGTTTACTATGAGGCATTAAAAATGATATTCCGCTAGTAATATGCCAAGGTTTCAAGTTAAATTACAGGCGTCATAGCGCAAGCAAAGCTGAGAGGAGCGTGAGAAGCCTTGAGTCCTACATCCAAACTTAAACTTCTCAACTTTTTCCTATTGTGTGCTACTACTATTAATGCCTTATTCTACTACTTTCTAGAAGCGATGGACATAGCTGCACAGTCTATTGAGCTTATGCCTAATCCTACTAATATTGAATTTCCGGAGGACCTCAACTGTTTAAAAATCAATTCTCCACAGGTTACAAAGGGGGTGACAGGAGAACGATTGGATTAGTGAAATATCCAAATAATCGTTTTCTGCAAGATTATAGTGTAAGTGAGATCTTAGGGACATGGACAGCGTGGTGGAGTAATACTAGCTGGGGTATAAACCCTAAAAATGATAACCCACGATGGAACTCTCCTACTCGCTATGGCACAGTATGGTTACGATTTGGAGAAGCTGCTGAGCTTCGAACTGGCCACCCCTACGTGTTCTGCTACAACTGTAGTCTTGCACTCCAGCATCCAAATCTAGGTGGTATTGGGACAAAGCACCTTATTACTCATCTTAAAACAAAAAGCTGTCGAAATGTCCTTACTCCTATTCATAATGAGGCAGACTTATCGGCCTCTACTCTATCCCAACGTCAACAAAGAAACAGTACTTCATCAATACCAGCTTACACTACTACTACCTTTGAAAAGGAGCTTGTACGGGTAGTAATCGACAGCAACTGGTCATTCCGAACAGTTGAACGACCATCTTTCCATCGATTTCTTCGGTTCCTTCGACCAGATACTGTGATAATTAGTCGTTGTAAATTCAAGACGATATTCAAGAGTCAACATGAGGAAGCAAAAAGGTCTATCCTTCGAGATCTTGGAAAATCAACAAAGATCTCAATCGCCTTAGATGCCTGGTCTGCAGCTAATCACCTCTGCTTTCTTGCGGTAAAGGGTTACTACATTAACAAAGACTGGAAACTTCAGGAAAAGCTACTTGACTTTCTCCCTATGCGCGGCAGGCACACCGGTACTTCTATGGCAGACGAGGTACTGCATATTCTTCTGGATACAAAGACCAAAACCCAGCTTCTAGCTATTACTTGTGATAACGCTAGTAACAATAGCGTACTTGCTCGCACTCTCCAGTCTAAACTCCAAGAAGTCGACATTCAGTGGAGTGCCAGAGAAAACACTATCCCTTGCCTTGCCCATATTATCAACCTCGTTGTCCAGGATATTATCCAACACCTTCGGCTAGCAGCAACTACAGAGTTAGGAGCAAGGGATACCCTACAGAGACGTCATATACAGGACATTGAGACGCATATTTCAGTCCCAAATTCCCTTCGCAAGGTATTTCGCTTTTAACACATTCATTTATCACATACTAATAATAGACTAGATAAGGGCGATTTGTATCGCTATTGACGTATCACCTCAACGCTTTGAGCGGTTTATTGCGGTACAACAACATCTACCGCCAAAGGAGCGATTATCTGTTATCCGCGACGTGAAAACCCGATGGAACTCAACATACGACATGTTAGAGCGCGCGCTCAAAATCCAAAAATATATTGATGAATGGCTTAAACAAGAAATCTTGCTAAGGCCAGGTAGTCACCTGGATAGCTCTCTAGACAACAATCAAATGGCTGAGATTGATTTCCGGGATCTTAAACGCCTCCGCTTATCTTCGACTGAGTGGCATCATCTCGAACTCGTTACTGAGATGCTTAAACGGTTTAAAACAGCAACTAGCTTCCTCAGCCAGAACGAGAAGCCCCAGATTCAGTATATTTGGTTAATGTACAATCGACTGTTTGATTTCTTGGACAAAATGTCAGAGGACCTAGATGAGGATGAAGAAAATCAAGATGATAGGGAATGGCTAGACGTAGTACGAGCTGCAGCTGACAGGGGTCGTCTAAAACTGAGCAAGTACTATTCGAAGACAGACGCAGAACGTGGGTTCTTGTTTAATTGTGCCACTATCCTTGATCCAACGCAGAAGCTTACAGCATATGAAGTATGATTATCACAGCTATTTATCACAGTCACGCTCTAATTACGCTTATAGGACGATTCATGGGAGCCACAGTACAAGCATCTCTACCGAGGCCAATTTCTTGCTTACCTTGATCGTTATGATAATACGGACGGGAGAGGTTCAACCCCAGGCTCTAGCATAGTCAAAAGGAGGTCACTTGGGAATGAGTGGTTCAGAAAGCCAGCTCCTCCCCTACATCAGCGTTAAACAGCTTTTCTTCCCAGAACTCTTCACTAGTAGAATCAGACAAGACAACTGGCCCAACCCGCCAAGAAGGAGAGTCCTACCTTAGTACTGCCTGTGTAATGACAGATGACTCTTTCGATATTCTAGAGTGGTGGAAGACGAACGAGCCTACCTACCCACGACTATCCCAAGTGGCGAAGGATATACTAGCAATACCAATTGCTCAGGTTGGGGTTGAAAGAGTTTTCAATGTTGCTAAGGATGTTATTGGTAGTCGGAGGCACCGACTATCTGCCCGGACAATACAGCAGATAATGGTTCTTAAGGATACAATATCTCAAGAGGAAGAACAGGGTCTAGACTACCTAGTTGCTCAATTAGGGGAGGATGGAGAGCCAATTGACGAGGTTAATGATCTTTTTGAGCTTCCAGCCTCGTTAGAGCATACCTTCGATATAGATGAGGAGAACCAGACTACAGAAGAAGAGTCGGAGGAAGAGGTCCAGGAGGAGCGTCAATTGCCACCTCGAAAGCGCCAGCGTCCTCAGCGCTACCGTGATAATTAGCTGTGTTAATATATCTCGTTTTATGTATCTACTATATCATCAACGTGTACACATTATCTTAATTAAGTGTTGTTCCGTTAAAGTACCCAAAAAATATAACCCAACCCCAACCCAACCCAACCCAACCCAAGCCCAACCCTACCACTTGGTCTGTGCGACCCCAGCCCAGCCCTAACCCATGGTCTGTGCGACCCCAACCCAACCCTAACCCATGGTCTGTGCGACCCCAACCCAACCCCAACCCAAGACTGGGTATACCCAACCCATTTGCCAGCGTAGTGGCATCTAGGATGTCCTTACCTCATGAACCGTCACAAATTTGTTATCGGGGAGACGAATTTGCGCAGCAGGCCTTAAGGGTCGTTTTAATTCCTACACACTGTCCTTTAAACTAGGAAAGAAGACGATTATTAAAGTAACTATAGACTACGCTGGTAAATGGGTCGGGGTTGGGTTGGGGTTGGGTTACCTTAATAGGTAATGACTAGGCTAACTTGGAACTAGTCATTACCTATTAAGGTAACCCAACCCCAACCCAACCCCGACCCATTTACCAGCGTACTATAGACGATAGTCTCTACGTAGTGTCACACATTGCAGATAGATACTAAGAAACAGCATTTCTAGGCACAGAACTCGATGCACTAGCCTAAGATACAGAAGTCCTTCTGTCAGATTTTTATGGATGGGATCAAGTGTGTATTGTTGTCAGATTTAAGGCCTGAAATCTGGTCGAGGTCAGACTAGTGCGACCCAGCATCTGTGAGAGCCAATCAGATCACAGGAAGGCTTGGCACCCCCTAGGTGTGCCCACAACCGTAGACAGAACCGACACACAATCAATAATGAACATCATCACGATCATCACCCATTTCATCAGTATTCCAAATGAGAGTGAATATTTGACAATTGTCTGTCTCTGTCTACGGCTCTGTCTGTGGGAGGTGGCCTCGCCTCGGGCTTGGCAGTGCTAAGTCCCGGCGCTAGCCCTGGTTTGGGGGTCTCATGTCCTTCCCCAACCACCATCGGCTCGATCATGGAGCAAAACCTCGCCTCAATCTGACACCTAGCCACTTTACAGTGTCTTTGTGTTTTGCTTCTGCCTATCAAGCCAATCAAGAAGCCCTTCTCGTCCATATTGTATATATCTCGAGCCTCAAGGTGGTATTCAGTGATCTTTCGATGCAGTAGCTCGAAGTAGAGACGGTATTTAGACTCAGAATCAGCCAGGTGGCGCGTACGATCCATGGCGGTGGTCCACTTTGAGATAAGATGGATCTCGTGTCGGTTGATGAAGCGAGTAACCCAGCTCTCGCTGAGCTGCTGATGGGCTACTTCAGATGAGAAATTCCTAATCATCTCTCTTGTAGGAGGTAGGCCTTTGTTTGTAAGTCCTTCAATATATCGTACAAGCTCTGACTCTTGTTGTGGGTTGAGAGCTTGCCTGCTGGCATGCCCGGCATCCCTAGGCCCTGTCACGCCTCTCCATCGCCGCCCCAGAGTTGACCGGTCAACACCATGCTTTTCAGCAACTTCCTTCAATGTAAATTGTTCTTCTGAACCTCGCGATTTTAGATCTTCAATTGCCTCATCAATTGGAGCCATGGCTGTAGAGTTATCGCGCGTTGGAGTTGTGGTGTTGAGACGCGCGTTGGTGTTCTGCGGGGCACACTGTGAATCCGGGCACACTGTGAATCCGGGCACACTGTGAATCCGGGCACACTGCGCACGGGCACGTTACTTGTGCGTCGGTAGTCATGGTGTACCTTGACGCCAGCTTTTTGTGACTGTAATTTCAGGATGCATGCACTAAGGAGCATCTAACTGCGCAAGCACCATGTCCCGTTTTTATGTGAAGGCTGCACGTCGATTCGTGGGAGGGGCACCAGTCCATTTCGATCCTTCTCAACAGTTTGCGCCAATCACATCATGGTGGCAACAATCTATCAGCTCACCAACCAAAAAGACCGTGCCGAAGCGTGTCTTGGGCAACGATTCCGGACTACGATATGGGCGCGTGTGCTGGCTGCTGTCTGTGTCCGTCTTCTCTCCACCTAGTGCAGCTGCGAACCGAGAAGATCAGGCTCGATACCAGCCCCTTCCACATCCTCCGCTGCAGCACGTACAGGGACCTATGCAACCGCATCTTCGCCATCCTACCTGCTGCACTGGGCATAGCTGCGCAAAACGCGGCTAAACCCGAGTAGGGGTTAATCAACGCTAACACTACGTGGCTTGAACATGACCGCGTATCTTGTGGTTACTTGTCTAACGATGTGCCGTTGTTACGATTCACGTCCTGAAGGATCAGTAGTCATTCATTGATATCGTTCTATCCCCGAGAACCAACCCTAAGCCCTCTCTAGACTTTATAGCTAGTACCTTCTCCTTTCTTAGTTATACGCGACAGTTCTTTTACAACGGCATCGGTGCTATAGATAGGTGCGCAGAGTACTACATTGTAGCTGTTACACGACTTGACCTACAGTATCTACGATCCTCCTTGTTCAAGCAGCGTAGTAATGAGCAGCTCGCGGAGAGTTGCATGTAGGATATGCCGGGACCGTAAAGTGAGATGTGATGGAGAGCACCCTTGTCAAAGGTAAGAGACATTCTTCCTGGTATGAATTGAAGCATCTGCTAATCGTAAGTCTTTCTGGATAGGTGTATTCGAGGAGCGGAGAAATGTGTCTATAGTTTGAACCACAACCTCACAAAAGCTGATCTTGTTTAGACGATTGAAGGGTTGAAAACGCGATTAGGTAGGTCAAGCATTTCTCGGACTTATGTCCCTGTTCTCGGTCTTACACAAGGATCAACGCTGAAATCTTGCTAACCAAAAAGACCGTGCCGAAGCGCATCTCGGGCAACGACCCCGAACTACCGTCAATGAAAACGAGGAAATCGCAGTTTCTGAAACTAGCATTGATATCGACGATTCAGACCTCACACCTATGTCCATGACCATGCAACCGGCGTTGGACACCAATGGTCTCTTTCAGCCCTCAGCTTTGCAATCCTGGACCCAGTTCCTAGACCTATTCGAAGGTCACATATTCGACAGTCTTCAAGTTCCTCACCTTTCTAAACGAAGCGATCATCCACCGTCTCAGCTTGGGTGTACAACCTCACCAGACGGGACGAACGGACTTTCATTGGCCCGAGATTATGGGCATCGGCCCCGTATGCCAAGTCTTCGCGAAGTACGCGCACTGAACACGTCAGCTCAGACAGCGGTGTGCAGTCTTGTGTGTGAGAACAGCGAGCAGTTGGAAGAGTGCCTGAACATGGTTAGCCAACTTACGTCGCTTTGCTCGAATTTTCTCGTTACACAGATGGAGGTTGCAGGCATTTCGTCTGCTGTGGCCGAGTACCTAGTGTGGGTGCACAAGGGCCCTCAGGTGCCGCTTAGAGGAGCTACATTGGGCACAAGTAGTGCAGAAATATTGGAAATCCTGGAGGCACGGGTCCGCGAGCTTCAGAGCATGGCCGAAACATCACATCAAGCGGGTTGGGCACGGATGTTGAAGACGCTTGAGAGCCGACACTCGGCCATGCAACTCGATGCTTTGGAGGAAATGCTACCAGTGCAGATGGAAAAAAGGCAGCGACTGTTCCAAGAGAACTACGAGATCGATAAGAACTTACCCGAACAACTTACTGCATGTCAGGAAGATGACTAGAGTATCTTATTGATGTTGCTACTCGGGCGTTATGAATAGAAGGTGGCTTCTCTCAACAACTACAATAACATGTGTTTTCTCCCATGCTACCACCGTGATAATTTAAGAGCTCTCTCCAAAACATGCTACCCATGTATTCTGGGTGGGCTTCAACCAGTGAACAGAAGATCTTGAAATTCCTAACCGTCTTTCAGCTAGCGACTGAGTACGTATATATGCGTTGGTGAAAACAGTATAGCGATAGATAATTGGGGCTCGTAGCTCAGTAAGAGAAGGTCTGTCCCACCAGTCCTTCACTCAGTTTCCACAACTTCTCGGCCTCAACACGGCTGGTCGCCCAGGGTTTAATGCGGTTGGAGTCATCGGCAACTATCTCACCCTTCTCCAAATAAGCGCCATTTCGCCCTGTCAACATCAGCATGATCATTACGACCTTAAACAACGTAATCAGCTGTACTTACCCGAGATTTCGGTATCGAATGCAGCAACTACATGGGTGGCTGAGCCCTCGTCGTGCGAGACGAAATCAAAGTTTGCGTTCCAGCCCTCCGCGTTGCCCATGAAACGGTCAACCTTTTCTAACAATAAATGAGCCTTCGCGTTGGATTTGATGTGAATATACCAAGGACTTACGCAAGGCCAGATATTCCACGTTCCAGTCAATGTGATCGCCCAGACCAGTTCCGATGACTCCGGGGTGAAGACTGAAAGACAGAAGATTATGCTTGGCGCCTAGCTTCTCTGCTAGTGCGATGGCCATGAGCATGTTTGCCGTCTTGGACTGGCCGTATGCTTGCCACCTGTTATACGTCTCTCCGTGCTGAAAATTGTTCAAGCCTTAGTACAAGTCAGGGGATGATGCGGACCAGAGCTTACATGAAAGTTGTAGTCGTCAAAACGGAACGAACCGAGCCTATGACCGTCGCTGCTCACCATTACCACTCGAGGTGCAGCTGAGGCCTGCAATTTGCCCATAATAAGGTTCGTAAAGAGGAACGGCCCGAGATGGTTCGTTGCAAATTGACTCTCGTACCCCTCAGGAGAAAGTGCGTAGTCTGTAGCCATGATGCCCGCATTGTTGACAAGAACGTCGATGTGTGGAACATCAGACCAACTATTGACCGTGTTTGCAGCGGTCCGGACAGCTTCCAATGATGAAAGATCGAGTTGGAGAATGCGCGATTTGATCGAGATCGTTGGGTTTTCAGCGGCTAGTTGGCTTGCGGTCTCTTTGACCTTGGAAATGTTGCGGCCAGCCAAGATGAGTAGCGCTGGTTGTAAGGCTGCGATGGCTTTAAGGAAGGCGGCACCCAACCCTGAAGGCGAAACACCTGTGGTGAGAATGACCTTGCCTTGGATCACAGATGCATAGGACTTAGCTATGCCTTTAGCAGATAGGGAGGCCATGTCTTGAATTGTAATGGTGTGTTATGTTCGGGGGTGTTGGCTCAGAAAGGATGGCGGGATCAGCTTGGAGCATGAAATTCGCAAAGTCAACATTAGTTTGGGGAAAACAAGAGCATTTATGTCCATAGGGACTAATTAATCCACAAAACTGTGCCACATTCATTAGCACATGGATCATGTCTAACTGTAATGGTTCCAGCTAGAAGGTGAACTAAGAATGTGACAACCTATTCGAGCCATGTAAAAGCGCGGTAAAAGCGCACTAAATTCTTACCTCTCTTACAAACCATCAATCCGAATGCTATACGCTGAGCTCCTTCAATCGCAAAGAGGATGGCTCTCGGCTCGGCTATGACTGCCCGAACCTCGGTGAGTGCGGACTGAGTGAGCCGACCTTAGTATAAGATGCCTCGTGGTATCAACCACTGATTTTTCCTAGTCAGGTAATCGTGCATTTTGCCCCAAAAACGCGTTCGTGTAACGCGAATCAGGTGCTGACTTTCTCCTGTTGCAGTCTAGTGTGGCGCCACCCCCTAATCTACGTGCTTTGGGTCTAGCGTGGATCCCTTAAAATATCGCATGCTCCTGGTAGCAGGAGGCGCAGTAAAGCCAACTTTTCGTCATTGATCCCTTACAATAGCTGGTTGCAGTCCTGAGGAAGGCCACAGTTTACCAAGGATAATTTGGCGGCGCTTGCCAGCTTCTACATACGTTTCTTTGTCTGCTGGCTTTGTCTGATGCAGCTGCTTAAGCATATTTTTTGATCAAGCTGTGTGCCGATATCTCGGGCAGCCCTAACGCGACCACACCAATACAGTCCAGAATTGAGTCAACTTGTGAGACTTCACCTACACTGTCCTATCTGCTGGTCTGGTTGTTGACAAGCTAACCTCCCTCCCTGCGCGACGAATATCCTAGTGGGCCGATGTTGGCCAATGAAAGGTAGCGTAAGGTCTGGATATTTGCTACACTTGCGCTCTCATTGGGCAACATCGGCTCACAGGGTTGCTCTTCGCATAAGGAGGGACCAATTGCAGCGGTCATCTAGCGCTAAGCTATACACGGAAGGTGGGGCTGTGCAAAGCCCGCCGTGCCCACTACGCGCAATGTGGCGCCGCTCAAGGTATGGCACAGGCTTAAAATCAAGCCCGGCGTAATTGTCGCTGTCGTCGTTGTTACGGAAAAGTCCGCGTGTATGGTTACAAGTGTAGTAAGTAGCCTGTGCCTTTCTTGCAGTAATGCCAACAGTAGGCGCATCCAATGGTAGTAGGAGAGGAACCTGCAGCAATCGTGGCCGAGACAAAGCCAAAATAGTACAGCGGAAACCGTCGAAAGCGATGGGACATACGATGGAACGAAAAAACGTAACAATCGTGAGAGAGGTGGAGCGCCACGGGTAGGAAGTGTCACTGTCACGATGTCTTTTAGCAGTAAATGTCGTGATTGGATACGTACCCACTTTATCAATGTAATCCTATCAATCTGGATTGTGTGCGTCTAAATTTAGGCCTGTTTATTGGACGCGATGCGCGACTGAACAGAACGGTGCAATATCAATTGTGGGTGTATCCGTGTGCGAAGGCGAGGCGGGACGAGCTCGTGTCGGCGGCAGGGCGGGGGCAGCCACTTACGACAGGAACGGGTCGGTTATGTACGGTCCATACCACGCTCATATGCAAACTCTTGCTATATAGAGAGCTGCTATGCGGGCCTAACGGTGGAATACACATTAGAAGCGCTGCTGTCGCGGTCAGGGACATCTAAAATGGCTTTCGAAGCGGCGGTGGCGGCACAACGGTTTTCTGCAGTGATCACAGCAGCTAGCAACCATCTAGCAGCGGCGGCGGGGCTTCAATAGCTATCTCTTCGTCGTTTCATATGAGGCTGGGCAATCTCAAAAGAGATGGATGAGGGGAGCACTGTTCTTCAGCTTTCGCTTGCAGCATTTCGCGACCCTGTTGTCGACCGCTTGGCGGCGTTGTCTCGCCTCTACGTGCCTGCCTACTCAGGATGAACGTGTTTCATCACAGATTAAGGTACTCTACAAGCGAGCTTTTGTGGCAGGGTAGCCGGCATTACGCAGCCCGCAAGTTTTAAGCATCTGACCCCCTTAACCCATCCGATTTATGAACATACTTCATGCCCTGGCTTGTAGTAAATTGTTTTGTGATTTTTCTCTCTGTGTAACTACCAGATCGACCTCACGACATTACCACTAGCTATCGGGGAACTGAGTGGGCGAAATCGTTGTTGTATTGAGAACAGTGAAGTGCTAGCTATATGGTGCGGGGTGCTGCCTAGAGGAGGCTAGCCCTTAAGCAGAAGGAGCTAGTCCTATAAGAGGAGAGCTAACTGGTGAGAAGTGAATGCATGGAGACTGGCTTGCCCGGCCGACATATATGCAGTCAATCAAAGTGTAACCGCGCGAGGCAGTCATCAGAGTATATTGTGTTCTGTTGTCTGTTGTGCTTTCATGGCCACCTTATATGTAGCCATAATCAGGGTCTATTTACATGACGTATCTCTGATGCTGGTGAGGGAAGAAGGTGCTCATGGAGGAGAGGGAGGAGCGCCAGGACAACGCACGTGACATGCGCAATACCCTTGCCTCACAAACCGCAACATTTTGTAAGTCTTGGAACGTAACAGCGCCCATCTCGCTCCAAAAAAACACCACGAATACTGATCGCAAACGCTGACTGGCTGATAATCACGATAGTTACAGCCCCCCACTTCGAACTACTAGACGCGATGATCGAGAAATATAATCTTAAGCTAATCGTCTCCATTGATTACAGTAGTTGAACTTCCATATAGACTTAATACCTCACAGAATCTTTTGAGTACAACTTCGGGGTTAGGTGGGTGTATCCGAGTTGCTTCAAGGGACTTCATGATGGTTAAGGGCTTAAAAGTAGCACTCCAGGTACGCCAAAAGACCGGGGGGAAGTCTCTTTTCACTACTGGGAGAAGCCCCTGGCTTCTATGAAGGTGTGATGAAAGCTCAGTTGAATAGGCAGTTGAAAGAGACTTGAGCATTCCAACCTCAAGCGGCTGAATCGTATGGGATGCATGAGAAATACCGCTAACGGGATCTTGTTGCAGTTGCAATAGATAATAAGATCCATGGCCGTCAGGGACTAGTAATCGGTATCCTGTGCGAGCTTTTGTCTGATCTCTCCCCTCAAACCCCCCTTAAGCCAAGCAGTACCTATATCGTTGTTCGTCCAACTAGAGGGAGATGAGCTGATGAATACTGATTTCCTTTCTGGATAGATTGTGTTCGCCCAGCTTGGTTGTCGAGCTCCAGCAGATGACTGAAAGATGAGAGCTGGGCTTAGAGCTGTGCCGTCCGAACAAACGCAAACTAAGATTGTTACTCACTATCTTGAGCCGTCCTGGACAGCTGCAGTAATACCTCTTCGATCAGAGATCACCTTGTAAGACACCAATTTTGACCAGCCAAGTACTCCAATGAAGAACCCTCTTCATCCTTATTAAAGATGTGGGAGGCTCCACATTGTACTACTTTATCTGTTGCGGTGGAGTGAACAGTGCGCATGTGCGGAGAATTGAAGGATTGAACTGAGGTTGTATTGTACAAGCTATGGAAAGTTTATGTAGATGGGTGACGTCAACCGTGCTAGTCCCAAATAGGCATCGTTCCATTACAAATGTGAGTTGCGACTGCAGGACAGACCCCAAACCGTGACATTATCTGATCGTGTCACAGCTTAAATTATAAGCTTTACTTCGCTTATAAATTAGCTTTATGACGATCCCGGTTCATCGCTAACTGCCAGCGTGAGATGAGATGGGAGGATTTTTTGTTCGTGAAGCGTGCAACCTAGCTTTTTAAGGGAAAACTTTTTCGGACAACCCCACCTACTATTCGGACAACCCCAAAAGTTCAGATGAGACGAAAGATCAGACGACCAAAATAAGCCGTGAAAAACATCTACAGTAATCGACACCTTTCGATAGTTGCCTAATTGGGTTATTTGTTGTAGAAATAAGGTTTTGGGTAGGGGTCTCGACAGCTCCCGTAGGGGTCTCAACAGTGTCAATTTCTGGGTCTCCGAAATCAATATACTATTCCCCAATTTTGAGTGGAAAATGTCGTATTTTGGTGACATTTGCCACCTAACCCACCCAAATCCTCCACCACCTCCGCGGCCACACCACACCTCCACGTCACGGCGCAATTATACCAAAAGCTAGGAGCTGATTTCAATGGCATTGATTGTGATGTAGTAAAATTTCAAAAAAGATTGATCAAGGGGTGGTGGAGTTGTGCATGATCTTGGAGTAACCAGTATGCGGAAAGAAACTCAAAATGGAGCCCCCAACACCAACCTAGCCAATACAAAGCAAACCCAGGGTATATCGCGGTCGGGGATGCTTCTGGCAGCTTCTAATAACGTCCATGAACGCCGTAGAACGAAATCGCATGAAAAACAATGAACTTTTGGAGACTTTTGGATGAGATGAACCCTTGGGTTGACCTAACAATGAATCGTACGAAGGCGTACGCAACCTAGGGCTTACAGTACCTGTAGCAATCGCTATTTGTACGCGTTTTAATTATAACGGAGGCCTCTCATTGGTCTAAATAGCTCCGGTATACCCAAATAATTGTGAGCTGCTCAAGCAAGCAAGCCCGACTGAGCATTAGTCTTCTTAACTACTATTTCGACGTCTTTTAGAGGGGTGAATTGAAGGTTTCTTGGGTTATGGAGCTTTGCGCTTCTTCCTGGGTTGTTTGGGGGGTGAATCCTGGTCAATATCGATGCTGTTAATGTTAATAAAGTCATCATAAACCTGTTGAGGCTTCTCTACAGCCTGGAGACGCTTGGAAAGCTCCGCCTGGTTTGCCAGAACCTTTTCAAGTACACCAAGGATACGATCATTAGCTGTTGGCTTCTTGGTAACCTTCCTGACGACCCTCTTGGCTGTACGGGTAACTAAAACCTCCTGGACGATTACCTCATCGTCAGAACTGCTTTCTTCGGCAGAGGATATCTCAACTGGGTCCTGCATGTTCTCCAGGACCTTCTGGGTTAGCTGACGACGTCGGTTGCCTCAGCGAGGCTCTATATCGTCGTCAGAAGCTTCCTCAGCTTGCTGGGTTTGCTGGGTAGCTTGTACGTGTTCGTTCCTCGTCTTTTCTCGGGGTTGACGTTGAGGTTGGCGTCCGCGGAGGCTTTGAGAGACTTGTGTTGAAGGCAAGGTGACTGTTGTGGAACCCTGTGGGCGTCCTTTAGGCCTTATCTTTTCAGGATCAAGTATATATCGTTCGTCTTGCACCTCCTCACCGCGTGCGTGCGGCGGGTGATACCACCAGTGTTGGTGAACGTCTTTTGGATCAATAACGAGTCCCCCGGGTTCGTTGAGTTGACGGTGAAGTGTATGCTTACAAGGCAGCCCAAACTTCATAGAGAAAGCGCCTGAACACTCCTCAAGCTCGTCATAACGCTCATCCTTGGCTAGCAGTAACTGCTCCTTCAGCTTACGGAGGCCTTGGTGGCTTACCTTTCGATGAAGGCGTGCAAACTCGAGCAGGAGGCAGTCAGTTGCATGCCTGGCTTCATCCAGTTGTAGGTGTCCGTCATGCTCATTTCGCTGTACAAGCACCAATTGATGGATGTCCAAAACGACGTCGTAAATGTGGCCAGCTTTCCAGGAAGTAAGGGAAAGCTTCAGCTGGCGATGAGCTCCTTCAACGCGAGAGGTGGCTTTCTGGCCAAAGTCGGGAAAGAACTTACATATACACTCTGCCCATTCGTGGTAATGGGGCAACTGGTGAGCTTTTAGGTACTGCAGAAGCGCTGGAAAGCCAGCATAGCTCTCCCAAATCTGCTCCTTTAAAGCCCAAAAGGCATCTTCGGTAGGGCAGGATACTAAGCTCTGCCAAACCTGGATGAAATCAAGCCTGGCTTTCTCGATAACGTCCTTCTCCTCCGCTGTAGCAACCCTCCGAACGTCCCAAGCTTTCACAGCTTCAGTTTGGACGTTTTGATATATATGCCAAATGCAGCGACGCTGCGGGATGCCTAGAAAGATAACGGATAACCCAGCTTTAAGAGACCTATCGTGATCGGTCAAGAAACACTTTGGGGAGACGCTGAGGTAGTCGAAGAGCTCCTTCAGGTATTGTACGACCTCCAGGTAGGTCTCCGCGGCTTCATTTGGGACAAAGGCGTACGCAATGTCGTACGTTGTTGCCCGGCAAGTGATACCCACGATATGAACCAGCGGCATGTTGAAGGCGTTCGTTTTGTACATAGCATCAATCTCAACAACGTCTGGGTTACACTTGATAAGCTCAAAGGCGCGTGGGTGAGCAAAGAAAATGATACGGGCACGACCTTGATCATCCTGGGTTATCTTATGCCAGAACTTGGTATCCTCGTTACCGCTGTCATCACAAGAGTATGTTGAGAGGAACTCAGCCAGCGCTTGAATACGTGTACGGCCACCAAGCTCCTCGCGGCGGAGCTTCGCCAACTCATTTGATACATCTGAGCGTGTTATATTGGCTCCCGCCGAACGTTCCTTTCTCAGTATCTTCATGGCTGAGTCGCGATTGCTCTTCGCGCCCTTGATGCGCTCTAGTAAAGCTTCATCGCGCTTCCGGAACTGCGGCAAAGCAAGTACACCAGCAGCAGGATGGTTGTGACGCCCATCTTCCGAAGTGAATTGCCATCCAGAAGCTCCAGAAGCTCCTTCGGCTTCTACCCACCTCATGCGTCCTTTCCACTCACAGGCAGTCATTCTGGAGCTCTGTTTCCGCTTGTTGCTACCAGTCGAGCTATACGTTCTACCTTGTGCACACCGCAATACAGCTCCGCGAACTGTCCTCACCGGGTTTGCCCTTGAGGGCTTCGTGTAGAGCGGGGTCCTAATGCTGATGGCGAATCCTGTGTTCATCAAAAGGCGATTTGCTTCCTGAACAGCTTCAGTATGGGTTGGGAGGTTGATGAGGGCGGGAAGAGCAGCTCCGGGTGGTACCCAACGAAGATCTTCGCGGTCAGGATCCCATGTTGTCGCGTAGGCATCAATCTCACTGTCGGAAGGCTCGTTTTCGGTCATTTTCGAGGTTTTGAATGGGTGGAGGGATCAACGCATTTGTTGTTGTTCGTGGGGTAGTCGCGATCGGAGAGCCGACCCCACCTGAGCGGGTGGGGAGAAGCCACAATATTGCGATGAATTGTTTCCACACAGCTACAAATTGGATCTAGGAGATTTTTGGTGTTTTGGAATCGCGGGATCCTGTTTCGTAATTACCGAACGATAAAAGTGCTGCGACGGGTCGATGTTGGGGTTGCACCTGGGGCTCAAAACTTGGAGGTCTTAATAGATTTTGGTGTTCGGCTGTTGGACCCTGATCTTGGCACTTCCGCGGTGGTGCGCACGGACGCCGCAGCGTCCCCCATCAAAAAGCGACATCGTCAAAAGGAGACCTTGGAAAGCACCCAAACGACGAAAGATTTCAATATTAACAGTAGTTATCGACCTACAAAATACTAGGGTAGCGCCTCGCGTAACTCTCGCGTAAACGTTAGCTTCTGGCAGACACTGCAACCTCTGAGAACTATTAGAAAGAAATTGCCTAATTGGGTAATAAATTTACAGGTGTCGATTATGTAGATCTTTTTCACGGCTTATTTTGGTCGTCTGATCTTTCGTCTCATCTGGACTTTTGGGGTTGTCCGAATAGTAGATGGGGTTGTCCGAAAAAGTTTTCCCCTTTTTAAACCCCCTATACTAACAAAAGAGGGCGCAAGATCGCGTATCGTTGCTCGTCTAGTCTAGGTGGTGTACATCTCACTGTGAGCATTTTAATGTCGCCATGATTCATCTTGTCTTGTCTTGCCCCCCCCACACGAAAAACCGGTACGCTGCTCGACCCCTGATTGGCACAGTCACGTGACCCACACGGGTGTCTAGGATCGGATGCCCTAAGACCCGATGGCGTTTTTCGACTATCTTCCCGCACAATACCGGCCCAAGTACCCAAAATAGATCTTCCCTACTCAGAAGTAAGCCCTTTATCCTGTTTTTGCATAGGTAGCTACGGTCTAACATTAGAAGGCTCTTATCTGCTCAGCATGTTTCATCGCCGCCCAGGACAACGCCCTGCACCGTACCCAAGTGCTGCAACACCATATAGATCCTCAGTAACGACCACCAGTTCTAGTGTATTCGGATCTGGCAAGAGGCTACCGCTCAGCAAGAGAGTCTCTGCAGCTAGGCCCACCGCTACACCAATGCCTATCTCCGTCTTTCAGAAATAAAAGGATATCACCAAGCTATTGGTAGACTATGGTATGGATAGAAGGAGCAGATAAAGAAAGACAGAGATCATGCCATACTGCAGAAGCAATTCGCAGAGCTGGAGGACACATCTTAACTTCAAAAATAAAGTCAGATTAAGCAGTACCCAGCATTAGATACAGCAAACGAGAAACGATATCAGATGAACCATGGCGTCAGCTTTGCCCAGAAGTATCGTATAAGCTGTATCTCGTGTTTTGGGCGGAAGGAAAGGTAGGTGTGCATGTGGGGCTGGCGTTAGTCCTTATGCCTTCGAGCGAGCGTCGTCCGATCAACTCTATACTTTTTTGCCTTGTCGCGATAGCTAAGAAGATGCAGCATCTTTACGTGATTTGATACCTCGAATTGCGTTTTGAATTGAATCCATCGGGGTGAAGTTATGATGTGTTTTGTGTATATGTGTTGATGTTGTGGGTGACTCATTACTCGAACCAGCTCATTTTGTGCAGACACGGTAAGGCTAACGTTAAAGCGGGTGGTAGCTAGATGGAGTTTTGTTAGTCTTGTACCGACCTTTTATCATTACAGTGACTCTCATAACTCCAGCGGTAGAGCACACGGGATTCACTTAAACCTATACTAGAAACACCGCCTTGATTTACAATACTGACTGCAATCATGGCTTGGCATAATTTAATAACTCCGTAAAACCGGACCCTACTTATAAAAAGACCCTTGTTCTCTATAGGAGCACACCGGACTATCACAGGAGTCGCGTGCAGGAGTACAACATGACTAGGATACGCACCCCGTACCAGAGTTAATAACCATGGCAAAGGCACCCGCAAACGCCTTGCATATTTGCGTCTTTGGTTCTGCGCAGATGTGATAAGAGAAGTAGTGTGCTCCGTACCACCGTGTGATTTCGTTTACAAAGAAAGCCTTTTTAGCAGTCCTAGTGTTGGCAACGCCGATATCAAGACGCACGCCAACTTCGAGAGACTCAAAGAAGATCATACTGTCTGGTCGCGCGCGTAGCCTCTCAAAGACAAAGAGGGCAAATCGAACGAGATCCAACCGGGTCAATGCGGGCTCTAAGTCTTCTGGAAGGAACTCTCGTACCGCGAGTGCTTGTGTATCACTATTAAAGGAAGTCTTCGCAATGGCAATAACCTGACCAATCCGACCTCGGATGCCTTTTTTGCTTGGTTCAGTGGCAATGAAGACTCGAAACTCACAGCTCTGTAGTGACGGGACGAACTCTTGGTGGAACCAATGTGCCGAATAATCAGCACTATGTGCTGGTGTCTTAGATGACTTTGACGCCACTATCGGTTTCTTTTTCCGACCTCGGCTGTTCTGCGACGTAGTCTCCAGCATTTGCGCCTCTGGCTGACAGGTAAGTTCATAATGGTCCCCACGCTTCCGAACATGGACGTGCGTCGCGCAGCCACTCTGTGTCCTCTTGTGGACCGTTGTCTGGTAACCGCGGAGCTTGCATGGACCATGCCCATAGCATGTCCTGGGCCGGTAAGAAAACTCTTGCGGCGACGAAGAAGCGACTTCGTCTAAGGCCCGAATGTCCCCTAGCTTGTTCCTCTCTTGCTCGGCTTCATTCTCGTTTGGGTAGACGCGAAACGATGCTGGGTGGATGTGTTTTAACAGGCGTACCGTGTTGTAGACCTTGTCTAGGGTGGGGTTCGTGGGCTCGTTGGTGGTCCAATGCAGGAATAGTATGCCGTGCAGCGCATTCCCATCTTTATCTGTGCAGGACCTGGACAGTAGGTTCCCTTGGAGTTGGGTTGCCAGCCAGTCCCATGTATGCACATCGACGGAAATTTGAGCCAGTGCTTTTGTGGCTAGTGCCGTGACTAGGCCTTGGTGTATGAAGCAGTCCTCGTTACCAGACGGTATGACAGTGTTGTGCAATGTCATCGAACAGGCTTCTGCTAGCCAGGGATCGTGACCAAGGCTCTCGCGGTCCTCGGGGAAAAGCTGGATAGCGAGAGTGGCCGTCTCGTCGAGTCGCTTTGTGTCAGGGAAAGAAACCCAAAATAGTTTCTGCCACGATACGTTTGGCGCATGGACGGCGCGCGTGGGCAATGCTGCTTGTGCTTGTGGAGCCGATGGAGCTTGGCGCGTCACGTCGCGAGAATCTTCTAGACTAGTTGTCGATGCGTGCCTGTGGATATTCTCAGCGCGCTTTGCTCTTTGCTTAGTAGCTCGATGGCGACGGTGAAATTCACAATATGTGTGTTGTCCGGGTGCATCTGAACATGAAAGGCTGTAGCCACAGTGTCCTGCTCTGGTGCGCTCTTTTATTCTCTCACGATACTCTTTGTTCGAGTTCTTTTTGCTGATAGTAGACATGGGGCCGGTGGAAGTCGGGCTTGAAGTGGATCCGAGGCGTTGAGGCAGGGCGTTGAGGCAGGGTGTTGAGGCAGGGTATTGAGGCAGGGTGTTGAGGCAGGGTGTTGAAGCGGGGTGTTGAGTAGGTACCTAACTTAAGTTAACGTTAACGTGCCCGTGCGCAGCGCGCACGGATTCGCAGCGCGCACGCCGAACACCAAAACACTGAAACACCTACAAACTTCAACGCGTCATAACTCAACCAGCATGGCAGCTATTGACAAAGCGTTAGCAGCAATCGAATCGCGAGAGCTTGGAGATAAAATTGTATACCAGCAATATGCTGATAAGTACAACGTATCAAGGAGTGCGTTAAGCCGAAGACACCGAGGCGTTTCACGCTTGAGAGCCGACTATACAGCCGACAAACAATCCCTCGCGCCACATCAAGAGCTAGAGCTTGTATGGTATATCACTAAGCTTACCAAGTAAGGCCTACCCCCTATGAGGGAGATGATTAGGAATTTCTCATCAGAAGTAGCCCATCAGCAGCTCAGCGAGAGCTGGGTTACTCGCTTCATCAACCGACACGAGATCCATCTTATCTCAAAGTGGACCAGCGCCATGGATCGTACGCGCCACCTGGCTGATTCTAAGTCAAAGTATAGACTCTACTTCGAGCTGCTGCATAGAAAGATCACCCAATACCACCTAGAGGCTCGAGATATATACAATATAGATGAGAAGGGCTTCTTGATTAGCTTAGTAGGTAGAAGCAAGAGGATATTTAGCAGGCGTTAGTGGGAGAAGAAGGAGGTTCGAGCATCTCTCCAGGATGGATCACGCGAGTTTCTGACAGTCCTGGCCTGCTGCTGCGCTAATAGGAGCTCGCTGCCTCTAGCCCTTATCTACGCAGCTAAGAAAGGAGCTATACGATTAAGTTAGGTAGAGGATATTAAGGCAGGAGAGTATAAGGTCTTTGTCTCATCATCTCCAACAGGCTGGTCAAATGATAACGTAGGCCTAGCTTGGCTGGAGCAGGTGTTTGATCGCTCTACAAAGCAACGATCAGGTAGATGGAGATTGCTCATCCTTGATGGCCATGGATCTCACCTCACGATGGAGTTTATTAAGTACTGCGATCGCCATAGGATCCTCCTCATGATCCTTCCTCCCCATTCGACCCATACGCTCCAGCCGCTAGATGTAGTGCTGTTCAAGCCACTCTCTCAAGCCTACTCTAACGAGCTCACTAACCATCTCCATAAGGCTCAAGGCCTTATTCCAATCAAGAAAGGGGACTTCTTCCCGCTCTTCTGGAGCGCCTGGATATCCTCCTTCACAGAGAGCCTCATATTGAAGGCCTTCGAAGCCACTGGGATCTGGCCGATGGATGCCAACGTTATCCTTCGTAGATTTGCTAGCACGCCAGAAGCTGAGAGAAGCTCATCGTCAGGGCTCTCTGATCATGACTGGAGAAAGCTCGATCGGCTAGTACGAGCTGCTGTTAATGATAGCCATCAGTATGAGGCAAGAAAGCTGCGCTCAAGCGTTCACCATCTCTCTGTGCAGTATGAGCTTTTAAAGCATGAGAACGAGGGCTTAAAGGAGGCTCTTCAACATAAAAAGAAGCACAGGAAGAAGGGCAAAGCTCTTGACCTTCAACAGCGCCAGGAGTATCACGGTGGCTCTGTCTTCTGGTCTCCTCGCAAGCTGCGTGAGGCTCGAGCTAGAGAAGCAGTACGGGAGCGAGATGAGACGGAGGAGAAACTCCAAAAAGCACGGTCCAAGAAGCAGCGCGAGGAGGCTCGACTGCAGCGTCAAGATGAGCTCGAGGAGAGGCGTGTGGAGAGGCAGAGACTCAAGGAGATGAGGGAGCTTGAGCGAGCTGAGAAAGCAGCTGAACGCGCGCGCCAGAAGGAGGAGAGAGACGCTGCTAAAGCTATACAACTACCCCAAAAGGGAAAGAGGAGAGCTTCAGCAGCTACCTCATCGAACAACAAGCGTCAAAAACGCGTTGAGGCTGCTCGCGCTGGTGCTCAAGTTCAAGAAGAGCCTCCAGCTCCTCCATCAAAGCTCACATCACCGAACACCAACTTTTAAGGAATTTGGGACCCTTATAAAATTATACGATTTTTACATCATTTTAACGGCACGGCGGCCTGTAACTACCTCAGCTAAATAACCGCTTTCTGCTCTCGCGGAGGTGGTTAGAATGGCTAATGTAGAAACTCCAGAGAGGGCGCCACGGAGTGCCCAACCCCCCATACACGATCAGAGGAGCCTGAGAGCCCTATTAATACTGACCTGCGCGGCAACAAGAGGAGGCAGCGAGCACATACTCGTGCTGAACCTTCTATCGGTAGCACTGCGCCCACCTCCTACAATCAAGCTGTCTCTGAAGCGGTCCGCCAGCGGATTCAGGCAGCCCAAAAAGCTACAAACCTCCACCACTCCATCATAACGGATCTAGCGACAGCTGTCGACAGATGCCTTGGGAAGTACACCGACCCAGACGGAGCCCGTGTGGCTAAGGACCTTCAACAGAAGGTGCTAAGGGCTATTAACACCTCCCTAATCACGCCCCTAATCACGCCCCAAACTCAGGGAGCGACTCTGACACTACGCACCGCTCCTGGGCGGACGTAGCTAGGACCCTGAAAAATCCAACCCCCCAGCAAGGGGGGCCGCTACGACGAAAGCGGCCACGGCTGCCCCAAAGCAGCTAGCTCAAACTCCTAGGCGACCTCTAAACACTGACAACCGTATCCTTATAGCGGTTGGAGCGGAGGCTCGGCTCCAACGGGCATCACCATTTGCGGCCCGCATGGCTATTGTAAAGGCGATTAAGGAAATTACCCCCTCCGACATACCTACGGCAAAACATATCAAGACTGGCTGGGCGATTACGCCCCGCAACGACAAAATCAAGGCCCTGCTTATGGGGCAGGAGAATCGCGAACTCATGATCCGAGCGGTAGAGGGCGAGAGCGCAAGACTACCTGAACGATGGGTGAACTATGCAGTCCAGGGCGTAGAAAGCTCATACCGCACTATCACAGGGGAAAGTATACCCACCACAATAGACGATATAGTCAGCGAAGCTCTGTCCCAGACAGGGATCGAACCGGCGAGCTGCCGGCCCTCCAGACATGGACCCACGGAGGGAAGGACAACCTGGATTATATCTTTCACCAGACCCGTACGATCGTTTCGCCTATTTGGGACGGGCGACTACGCGCACGAGATAAAGAAGAACTCACCTGCAATGCTGCACGACCCAGGCTGCCTAGGGTACTGCAAAACCAGCCGCTGCACAAGGCCAGCCCGCTGCACGACATGCAGCAAAACAACGGCAACTCACCAGGGACCACACGGAGAACAATGCAAAGACACACCAAAGTGCGCCAACTGCCACGGCCCATTTCCAGCAACCCACGACAAGTGCCCAGCAGCCCCAACGAGGGCGAACGGCCGACTCATCCAACCCACAAAGGGGGAACTAAAAGTCATTAGGGAGGCGGGTGACCGTGCTTCTGAGGCAATGCAGCCAGCTAGAGGAAGACAGACAGGCAGCACGGTCGAAACCTCCATTGAAATCACGGACGGCGACATAGCTAATACTACTGAGCCTGTGGGAACACCTACGGACGCAAGTAAAAGAAGCCGACAAGACGTAAACAACCTAAACACAGCCACTGTTAGAGAGCCCGCAACCACCCTAGGGACTAGGAGGTCTAAGAGAACAGCTGCAACTACGCAAGACCTCAACCTAGCGCGAATGTCTGCTAGAAGCGTGCAGCCTAGCACCGCTGACCAAGACCCTAATACGTCATCGTCTGAGCACGCTGACACTGAAATGAGCCTCGGATCTAGTGCGTAATGAGGGCACAACCCGCAAATTCACCCGGCGAAACCACGCCACACCGACACAGACAAATGCAGGTATGCTGGGTGAATGTGGCCAGAAGCTCGCCTTGCCACATTACAGCCTTAGAACGTGCATGGGAAGCAGACATAGACATAGTATGCATCCAAGAACCCTTTACTCTCACTGGAACCCGGACCTCTACACACCCAGGATTCCATATGATATCGCCAGTGATAAGCTGGAACAACCCCACAACGTGGGGAACTGACCGACCACGGGTGCTCACCTATACCCGTAAGAGCCCAAATATAAGGGCTACTCTTATACACCCACGCATCAGCCGGGATGTGCTATGGATCGAGGCCAACGGCTACCGCATATTGAATGTTTATAGGCAGCCACAGAATGACTCGACATTTCAATACCTCACAGCTTTAACGCCACCCCGTAACTGCCTTATAGGGGGTGACTTAAACGCCCGCCATGAACTTTTTGAGCCCGGCTCCACGTCGGCCAATAGGGGGGCAGAGATCGCCCGCTGGGCCACTCAGAACGACATACCCTACATCGGCGAGGCAGGTAACCCAACACATCGGGCGGGACACGTGCTAGACGTATCCTTCTCAAATATACCCTTCGCTAGAACGACAGTCCGCGAAGATATGTATACAGGGTCAGACCATTTCACCCTAGTGACTGTCCTTCCAAGCCGAGGGAGAGCGGTGCTAGAACAGCATCACTACCGGGTCCACGAGAGAAACATAGATAGGTTTGCCGGGCTAGTTCAACTCTACACAGTAGGCGTACAGCCAATTAGCAATAGCGCCCCAGCGGACGTAATCGACGCAAGCATAGCTAGAATCACCCAAGCTATAGGAGATGCAATGCACGCGGCGGGAACACCAAATAGAGAAAAAGGCCACTCCGCCCCATGGTGGACAGAGGACTGTAGAGTGGCGTATAAGCGGCATATCCAGGAAAAGTCGGACTATGGCCAATCCCCCTCAGAAGCCACCCGTGCGTTCCTAGCTACGGTACGAAAAGCCAAGAGAACGTACTGGCAGCAGCGCATAGACGGCTGTAATAACGACAAAGATCTATACAAGCTAGTAGGCTGGCATAAACTATCATTCGACCAACGGGACACCCCACTTGTAATCGAAGGTAGGACAATCACAGCACCACTCGAGAAAGCTGAGGCACTTAGAGAGGCAATCCTCGACCGTTTTTCGGCGGAGGACGACCTCCTAGAACCACCGCCTCTTGACAACGACCCGCAAACCACGCCACTACCATGGGACACATACATATCGATGGAGGAGACTGAACGCTACGTGATTGGAGTATCTAGCACCTCCCCAGGACCCGATCAGGTGACCGTCCGACTCCTAAAGGCATGCTGGGAACACATTAGACACCTAGTGCTAGGCATCTACCGGGCGTGCATGGAACAAGGCCACTACCCAGCCGCCTGGAAGACGGTAGAAGTGGCCATGATACCCAAAGTCGGGAAGAAGGATAAGTCCTCACCCAGATCAATGAGACCAATTGCCCTATCGTCCTGTCTAGGGAAGGGACTCGAGCGTATCATAGCAAGGCGCATAGCACACACAGCTATGGCTTTTGACATCCTAAGCCCACAGCACGGTGGAGCGCTGCCAAAACGCTCTGCGATGGACCTGGCGACCGCATTCACACACGACGTGGAGATGGCTTGGTCAAGACACGAGCATGTCTCTATGCTCACGTTAGACGTCCAAGGGGCGTTTGACGCGCTACTGAAAAACAGGCTACTACACCGAATGCGGCAACAAGGGTGGCCACCCCTACTCCGGAAATTTATCCAGAACTTCCTGTCGGAAAGGAGGGTGCGAGTACGCCTAGGCAATGTCACTACACCTGTACATCGAGTGGCCTGCGGCACCCCGCAGGGATCGCCGCTATCACCGGTCCTATACACCCTATACCTAGCTGAACTACTCAACCAGGACCGAAAACTCCGGTTCGGGTATGCCGACGACATCAACCTATACCGGGTCTCCCACTCTTTAGACGAGAACGTCGCACTGCTAGCAGAGGACCTCAAATCTATCAATGAATGGGGAGCTGCGAACAAGATCACGTTTGCACCAGAGAAACGGGAGCTGATCCACCTCACGCGCCAGAAAGGACTACATGCGCCGCCAATCCAATTGGAAGATCAAACAATTCACCCTATAGCCCCTGCGCAGGGGGGAAGCCAGACAGCGCTGCGCTGGCTTGGGGTGTGGTTTGATAGGGGACTAACTTTCAAGAAGCACGTCGCAGAAAGGGCGGCGCAAGCTAGGAAAGTAGCGAACCATCTCCGGAGCCTCGCCAACACAGCCCACGGCCCTCCAGCAGGATCGCTACGCAAGGCAGCCATAACATGTATCCTGCCCATACTACTATACGGAGCCGAAACATGGTACGAGGGCAGGACGAAGAACCCACGAATTGCAAGGGTTTCCCGTAAACCCACGGTCAGCACTAGGGTAGGCTGGCACCTAACCACGATAGATCAGGCACTAATAGCAGCCACGAAGGCAATCCTCCCTGCGTGGAGGACAACACCAAACGCAGTACTGCTAAGAGAAGCTGCGATGCCGTCGGCACAGGTGGCGCTAGAGGAGGCCAAGCTCCGCTTTGCAGTTCACCTACGCACGATAGACGACAAGCACCCACTTACTAATAGAACTACACTGCCACTAGTCATACGAGGACGCGCAGCGGGCAACCGACGGATACCAAGATCGAAGGTTCAGCGCGTAGCACAACTGCTACCCGCCACACCCCGAAACGTCCTAGCCAGCCCTCACTTTTCAGACGGGTCGAGGCAGGATCCAACGCAAGGGCAAGGAAAGGACATTGCTGCCCAGAATTTCACCATCTGGTGGGAGTCTCTTGGACAAGAGACAATCACTGTCTTCTCAGACGGGTCTGAACAACAAATCAACGGTACAAGGGTGGTCACTTACGGGTACGCTATATACCAGGGCCAGGCCGCCGTGGCGACTGGACAAGGCTCACTAAATGCCCTTAGCCACGTCTTCGATGCGGAGGCTATAGGCGCGTGCAGAGGACTCAAACACGCACTACAACTCTCACTGCCTAGCCAGAGGGAGATCGTACTTTGCATAGACAGCACTGCGGTAATATGGGGCATACGCGGAACCGCCCCTACCTCCTCCCAATGGGCGTTCCTCCAAATCCATGGAGCTATGGAGGCCTACAACGTGAAAACGCGGTGGGCGCCGGGACACATGAAGATTGTTGGAAACGAGCTCGCCGACCAGCTGGCTGACAACGAGGCCAAAGACCCGCACCAGCCATACGGCATGGCCGCCTCCCCCACAAGATCCGGTATACGAACAGTAGGCCGCCGCCTCCTCGAACATACAAGGGACACTTGGTGGAAGGATAAGAGCAGTAGGCTATCAGCATGGTACACGCAATGGCAGCTGCCATACGATACTAGGCGCACGCCCGCAGCGCTATGGCTACCCCGAAGGATACTCGCGAAAGTCCTTATGATACGCTCAACGCACGGCGACTTTGAATGGTACCACCGAAAATTCAACCACGAGGATACCTCGAAATGCCTATGCGGCAGGCCCAAGACGCCAGAACACCTAGTGTTCTGCAAGAGAGCCACAACACACTTCAAGAAGTGGCCTCTACGCCCCATCGTGCCCCTCGCACAAGACAGGAAGGCCTAGCGTACCTCGCGCAATTAATAGACCAGCCACAAGAGTTCGAGACCTTCGTGAAGGTAACGAACTCCTTCTATGACGAGTGATTTCTATTCTTGAATTTCACAAGACCCGCTGAATTCCTTGGCATTATTCAGTGTAGGATTCGCGGCAAAACGCCGCATAGATGCCACAACCCACACGCTCTCTCTCAAACCTTTTATTATATCTCAAATTGCCTCTTGTTACTTTTTCGTTTCTCTCTCTAAAAAGCAGTTACTGTACTTGATGAAGGTGGAGAAAACGTGCGTGAACTTGTTGTATTGGAGCTACGGGAGAAGGGAGAATATCTATGGTGCGCGCACGGAGCAGCTGACTAATCAGTGCCTGGCCAATCAGAGCACGGGAAGCCTGATTCACCGTGAATACTAGTGAAGGCTCTCACCGCGTCTCGACACACCCCCACAGGACCTGATAGTCCTGCTCTATCCACCTTTGTTGTAGTCCTTTGTTTCGATAGTTGGAGTCGTAAGGCCTAGCTGTTGTAGATACCTGCTGTGGGCTTGTCGTTCAAGAGGTTTCGTGAGGCCGTCAGCAGCCATCTCATGAGTTCGTACATGCTCTACGTAGAGGTTGCCGTCGCGGACTTGATCCTTGATGTAATGGTAGTAGATATCGACGTGCTTTGTACGCTCGTGATGACCCTCTGAGTGTAGTAGCTGTATAGATGGAGCGTTGTCTCCGTAGATAAGGATAGGATGGGTATCTGTACCGTTGTAACCGAGCTGGTGTAGCAGACGGTACAGCCAGGTAGCCTCCTTAGCGGCGTAGGTAAGAGCAACGTACTCAGCTTCAGTTGTTGAGGTTGTAACTAGCTTTTGCTTGACTGACTTGTGACAGATAGTACCTCCAGCAAGTTTGAACAAGTATCCGGAGGTTGATTTGCGGTCCTCGCCGTCAGCAAATGAGGCGTCGCTGTAGCCATGTAGGTGTAGCGTAGGATTAGTGTTGTTCTTGTTGTCATCGTATGATGTCGCATACATGGTGATAGGCATGCGTGCGTGTGGAGATGTAGCTCGATAGCTCATTACAAGAGATTTGAAGGTCTTGAGATAGTCGATGATCTGGATTGCGTACTCGTAGTGTTGTTGAGTTGGATTGCTCATAGCGCGGGCGAGATAGGCGACGTGGAAGGATATATCGGCTCGCAGTTGGGTTGCTGGATACAGCAGCTTGCCAATAACCTTTTGGTAGTTCTGAATTTGTTGTTGAGTTGCAAGATCAGTTGGAGATCGCAGCTTCAACTTGAGTACTGAGGTATCAAGCGGCGTGTAGCGAGGGAGCGCGTGTTGACGACTATACTCCTCTACAAGCTTGTCGACATATGACTCCATTGAGATCTCGATGAGTCGGGATGGTCGTGAGCGTCGGATCCGGAGACCTAGGTAGTGAGAGATTGGTCCTAGATCTCGACACTTGTACTTCTTGTATACAGCCTCTTTGATCTCCTTCATGCGTTGCTTCGTAGCTGTGATGAAGATGATATCATCAACATACGCAAGGATAAGACTGCCGTCTAGGTGTTTGAAGACACATGGATCTGACTCTAAAGGATCTAAGCCGATACCCTTGAGATAGCTCGATAGCTCATTGTACCAGAGGCGTGGTGAGCGGCGCAGGCCGTACAAAGCTTTGATAAGCTTGGCTTTGCGTCCGTCTGGCAGGCGGACATAGACTACTTCGTCTTTGTCTAGTTTACCGTTGAGAAAGGCGGTAACAACGTCTGCTTGCTCGCATTCTAAGTCTTCGGTTGCGACAAGGGCGAGAAGGACTTTCAGTGTAGTTGCGCGAGCTACTGCAGCGTAGGTTTCGCGCCAGAAGTCGGTCTCCTGCCTATTGCCACAGACAACCAGTCGAGCCTTGAAGCGCTCGAGTTGTCCATCGTCCTTGACTTTGTATTTGTATACCCACTTAGTAGGCAGGGCGTATACGTCGGGAGGGATCGTGGTTGTGGTCTCCCATGTGCCATTCTGGTCGAGTGATACGAGCTCTTCATCTTCAGCAGCGATCCATTGCTTGCTGTATGGATGAAGGCGTGCTGCCTTGCGTGTGGCAGGCTCAGGCGGTAAGTCTGTTGTTGTTGCCTCTGTAATTGCCGTAGCAAAGCAACGAGAGACTGCCGCGTATCGGTTGGGCGGTCGAGTGATGCGACGACGTCCATCGAGTATGTTACGGGCATCAAATGATGCACTGATCTCGTCGTGACGTGGAGCGTTTTGGGATGTATCCCGACGCTGAGGTGTTGCTCGAGCATTAGCAACCTCGTTAAGACTGTTATAGTTGTCAATGTCCGCGTCAAAGTCAAAGCTAGACTGCGCTTCAGCCTCTAGTCCGTCAAATACATAACCACTACCTTGCTCCGGGAGAGAGACTTCATGGTGTGGAAATGAAGAGGGATCTAGTGCTGGCGGTGGATCTTGGATATAGAAGCATTGATCCGGTTTGGTTGTAGCTGTGTCTTCTTGGACTACAGCTTTGACGTCGTGTTTAGGCCAAGCAACACTGCTCGTACGGTGTATGGACTGTGTGACTGGATCCCACATAAGGTAGATCCGTGATCCTTCTCGACCGACGAAGTACATCTTGACCGATCGTGGTTCGAACTTGGCGCTCTGAACTCGTCGCTGTACTGGTTGATGGACGTACCCAGCTTCTCCGAAGGTGCGGAAGGAGCATAGGTTAGGCACAGGGTTTGCAACCTTCATGTGCTCAAATAGCAGCTGTCTTGGTGTCTTACTGTCTAGTACAGCAGAGCTGACGCTATGGTTAAGGACGTCGATAGAGTACTGGGCTGCGTATGGCCAGTATGACTTAGATATGTGAGGCGCCGCCAAAATCATTGTGCGTGCTCGGACCTCCACTACGTAGTTGCTGGCTTCAGCGACTCCATTCTGGTGGGGTGTATAGGCGGTGGAAGGCTCGGAGATGATGCCTTTGTCCTTGAAGTAACGCCCAGTCGTCTGGTTGAGGAACATGTTGTCGTTGTCCATGTGAACGATCGACACTCGAACGTGGTGTTGAGTTTCCATCTTGTCCAGGTGTTGTATAAGCTTAGATGTGATTGCTGCTTTGCAGTCTGTGAAATCAATCCAGCGGTATCGTGAGTAGTCGTCGGTGTACAGTATCCAGTAGCGCTCACCGTTGACACCTTCGGGCGTCACTGGTCCAACGATATCGATATGAATACGATGGAGGAACGTGGTTGAGCGGGCTGGAGACCGTCGTGAGATCTGCTTCTTCGATTTGGATAACATGCAGGCCTCGCATGAGAATGCCTGTGTTGTAGTGAGACGTAGGCCGGTGGTGTTGGCGACAAGAAGCTTAAGAGCTTTGGGGTCGGCATGGCCAAACAGCTCATGGAGCTCTTGGAGAGTAATCTCGCGATAGGGAGCGAGTACACCTGTTGGGTTGGTGGTTGCGGCGGTTGCAAAGGCAAACGCGCGAGCTGCCTCAAGCTCTGTGTTGGCGAGGAGGAGCGTAGGGATCTTGTCGATCTCAGGTGTGAAGGCGATCTCTTGTTGTGATGGCATGAGGTACAGCTTGCTGTCCCAGCCGTGGTAATAGAGATTTTTCGCTCGTAGTTTAGAGTGGGAGAGGACTGATACAAACATGTCCGGAGCGTATAGCACGTTAGTGAAGGAGACCTTGTTGAGTACACCTTCTGACGTGACGACAGTGATCTGAATGGTACCTACCTGCTTAGCAGTAATAGGTCCGGCTCCAGTATTAATTGTAGCAGGAGCAGTGTCGTGTAGAATTTGGAACTTGCTGCGATCATTGCAGATGTGATCGCTGCTTCCAGTATCGATAATGAATCGTTGTTTGAAGTTAGAGGTCTCCTTGGTGAGACTCTGTACCTTCTCTGACAAATGAACCGTTGTAAAGGCAAAGCCTTCAGCATTAATAGCTGCGGCGTTGGTGCTAGTAGGCTGTTGTTTGCCTTGTTGTTGAGCTTGGCGCTGACGCCAGGCTTCAGTGGCGAGGTGAGGAAAGGTGTACCAGCAGTTATCACCTCCTCCAGTATGGTTGCAGTCGCAGTGCTTGCAGTATGGGGAGGTATTTGTAGGTCTCTGAGTCGCACCCTCAGAACCTCTACCTCGTCCGCGCTGGGCTCGCCCATTGCCTCGATTGCCGCGGCCACGGGTGGCGCTTCTGTTGGCGTCGTTGTTATCACCAAGAGGCTGACTGCGGTTGTTGTCACCCCCAGAAGCTCGGATAGACGTGTTAATGGTCTTGATTGGGTCGTCGCGGCGGGCCTCGTCAATGAGCTCGCTGCACATGCGATCGACGTTCAGAGTAACGTTGCGGCGCAGATCAGCGCGGCGATCGCGTCCGTAGTCCGGGTAGGCGTTGTTGATAGCAAGAATGAACTGATACACTCGAGCTTTGTTAGATAGCTTACAGTCTGCGATGACGTCAAGCTTTGCAAGTCCTGCTTTAAACTTGTCGGTGAAGTTGGCTGTAGAGGGGCAGTCTTGAGCTCTCAGCTTGAAAAAATCTGCCCAGATAGTACACTCTTCAGTGACGCCTTGTTCACGATAACGAGCTGTAATAGCTTCGTACTTCTGCCTCACTGTGGGCAGGTTCATGACGTTGTCCCATACTGATCTTGGTACTGTATTGAGTATAGCCAAGGTGAGAGACGATTCTCGGGAGTTGTAAATACGATAGAGCTCATAGTCTTTGTCGTACTGTGTAGTAACTTCTTTGTTGTGGGCTCGTACGCGTTGCTGAGCGTCAAGCAGAAGTTGTGGCGTGTTGAATGCCGATGACGTAGTTGTCGGTTCAGTTTGATAGTGAGGTGTTTCTGGGTATGTGACCATGTAGCTGCCGTCGAGTAGACCTCCGATAGAGTGAATATTTGCGTACAGCTTCAATGCTGCTTCCCAGTGGTAAGCGTTGCTACCATCTGCTTGTAGCTTTGGGATCGCGTCCATCGCTGTGGATGGCGCCATCGTGACTTTATCGTCGTCGTCGTCGCGCGAGTGACTGATGTTGTGTTCAACTGATCGGTTCTGCTGCTGCGGAAATCGCACCTCTAGAGCACTTTATCGTGATAGAGGAGGGCTCATAACCTGATGAAGGTGGAGAAAACGTGCGTGAACTTGTTGTATTGGAGCTACGGGAGAAGGGAGAATATCTATGGTGCGCGCACGGAGCAGCTGACTAATCAGTGCCTGGCCAATCAGAGCACGGGAAGCCTGATTCACCGTGAATACTAGTGAAGGCTCTCACCGCGTCTCGACAGTACTGCATCGATCAAAGGCGCAAGCCACGAAATACTAGAATATTGTAGGAAAACGGCTTCAAATGGCGGGAGTCCTTTTCACGAACATGTATATAGGCAGGACATCACTCCCCTTAGATACAAAACACCTAGGAATAGGTTCCACGAGGCAAGTGCGACAGCACTATAAGACCACGGCGGGACCCGCCCGAATACCCTATGGGAGGTTACAGATAGGGCGTTAAACCATAATCAACATCAACATCAACAATCAAAGCTCACATCACGTGGCCGCAACGTCAACCTCCCATCAAAATATAGATAGTACAAGTTGATCGCAAGCATCTAATTACTCCCCCTCTATAAATTCGTATAATAACAGCTTATATACGTGGCTTAATAGCTTCATTTTTGAAGTAGTGGATATGGTGTTCCCCGCGCATCACGCGCACGGACACGTTACAGTCCGTGCGCAGTCAACGAGCCAGTTCAGTCAACGAGCCACCCCAACCCCCGCTGCCTCATGAACCCACCCAACTTCAACGCGTCATAACTCCACAACCATGGACCCGATTCAAGAAGCGATTAAATATATCGAATCGCGTAAGGCTGGAGATAAGTTCTCATACCGCCAAGTTGCAAAAATATTCGGAGTTGATCGAACGACGCTGTCGCGGAGGCACCGGGGCGCACAGCGACCCAGGGACACACAGGCGGCCGAAGATCGACGAAACCTCAACCCACAACAAGAGGATGAGCTTATCGGATATATAGAAGGGCCTACAAGAGACGGTGTACCACCTACACGAAGTATTTTAAGAAATTTCGGCACCGCGGTTGCGCAGCATGAGGTCTCCGATAGCTAGGTTACCCGGTTTCAACACCGTCATCCCGACGAGCTTATCACCAAATAGGACACCAGTATGGATCGTGAGCGTCACCTAGCTGACAACAAGCGTAAATACGAGTTGTACTTCAACTTGCTACACTCTAAGATGCGAGAACATAAGATTAAAGAGCGCAACACGTACAATATAGATAAGAAGGGCTTCTTTATCAGCATCGCCTACCGCAGGAAAAGGATCTTCTCTAAGGCAGTTTATGAGTCAAGGGAGCGTACCGCGGCGATAAGAGATAGCAATAGAGAATGGGTAACGCTGCTGGCTTGCGTATGCGCTTCTAGAGAGGCATTGCCGCCCGCTCTCATCTACCAGGGCATCTCTAGGGTTCAATCAAGTTAGGTTGACGACCTGTCGGCCGATCAACACCAAGTTTTCGTATCCCACTCGGCTTCGGGGTGGTCAAATAATAATTTAGGACTTGCCTAGCTTCAACAGGTCTTCGAACGCTATACAGCAGCCAAAGCTCGCCGGCAATAGCGCCTTCTAATCCTTGACGACCACGCCAGCCACCTCACGCCCGATCTTTTAGAGTATTGTGAAGCTAAACGCATCATGGTTATGGTTTATCCACCTCATTCAACTCACAGTCTGCAGCCGTTAGATGTCGTGCTCTTTTCGCCACTTTCAAAGCACTACACCGAGGAGCTTACCCAACGCCTCCAGCGAACCCAAGGCCTCTCAAGGATCACCAAACGCGACTTCTACAGCAACTTTTAGCCAGCTTAGAGCTCTACGATGACTCACGATCTTATATTAAAGAGTTTTCAAGCTACAGGCGTATAGCCGATGGACGCAGACCCAGTACTTCAACGCTTCAACAACCACCCACAACAACAAGATGACGAGCCAGGAATTAGAGAGCAAGGCGACGGCGATAGCTAGCCTCAACTGCGCAAAATTTTTGACGCTGCGGTGGCTAACAAGGCCAAATTTGAAGCTAAACAGCTGTCCCAAGGCCTGCACTCGCTGCAGGTTAACAACGAGCTTCTCCACCTCCAAAACGCGGAGCTACGCGCTGAACTCGACCTTATAAGATCGCGCCTGTCTAAATCAACAACACTAACTACTCAAGAGGGCGACGATTGGCACGGCGGAGCTGTATTCTATAGTCCTAGGAAGCTTGCTAGCGTCCGCGCGCGCAAGGCCGCAGAACTAGACGAAGCCGCGGAGCTACAACTCCAAAAAGCTCGCGATAGAGAGAGAAAGCAGCAGAAGCAGCTCACAAAAAGCAGGATCAGGCAGCCGCAAAGGCGGCTCGACAACAAGCCAAAATAGAGAGGGATCGCAAGCAGAAACAGCGCGCTGAAGAAAAGGCAGCAGAACGGGCGCTCAAAAAGCAACAACAACAAGCTGCAACCACTCAAAAAAGTCGCGATACAGCAAATAAGCCTAAGCGAAAAGCCTCACACAAAGTAGCAAAAAAACCGACAAAGCGTCGTCGTGTTGGTGCTGCATTAAGTCAGGTTGACGCTGGTCTACCTGAGGCGTCTCCCCCACCCAAATTTGGCCTGCTCAACCGCAAACTCAGGACGCCCGCGAGATATAAGTAGTGCAAACGCTCTAGAAGCTTCTATATATTAATACACTAAAAAATCTCACGATAATAGCTATTGCGTGTGGCTTAATAACCTCATCTTTTTGATCGTCCCATATTGGTGGGGTGGCTCGTTGACTGAACTGGCTCGTTGACTGCGCACGGACTGTACCGGTACCGGTAGTAGCAATTCCTCGTTGTTGAAAAGCATCATTTTTGTAAACGCTCAAATTTTGCGAAGTAGCTCGCCTGCTGTCCTGGCTCATCCGTTGTCCATACACTACGTATGCAAAGGCCCCTTGAAAGCGATCCATGGGTCGCGAGGGTACTTGAAAGCGCTGCGAAGCTTTTTCCTTTTCCCTCTCATCCACCACGCCCTCCACTACAGTGATCGGAATGGTCTGGTCTGACTTGGTCTTGGTCTGGTCTAGACCGCCAAGACTTGGTCTGGTCTGGCGATTTTTTGAGACCGTGGTCGGACCGGTCTAGATGATCGGACCGGTCCGGCTATAAATAGGTCCACGTGACTAGATCTTAGACTAATCTAGCCAGAAAATTTAGCACAATATGAGTCATTAAGATCAAGGTAAGTCTTCTACTTACATAGAACAATCAAGTCCTTAACAACCTACTTATATACTATTGTTATGGAGCCTTCAACACCAACCTCACCGTCCCCATCGAATATTATAAGACTAGATTTAACGTCTCTTACTCCATCTCCTATCCCCACGTCATCACCCACCCCTATACTATCACCCACTCCTATTCAATATCACGAATCTCCAGATGAGTTCGTGCAGGGCGGTATCACGTACGTGAAACGTGCAATAATTGCAAGGAAGGATTTCCGTCAAGGTACATCACACATCTGGAAGTACGGACTCCAATACATTCGAGATAGCGATAAGAAAGAGGTGTATTACTGCCATGAGTGCAGGGTTGGGAAGAGCAAGCAAGAGTTGTTTGTCATCAATGGCACTTCTAGGATCCGGAATCACCTGGAACAGAAGCACCAGATTGATCCCCAGAGTGGCATCAAGCGAAAGGGTTCTGTACGGAAGTCTATAATCGACCAGCAAAAGGATGGGGCTGCTTCCAGCATCTTTTTCTGGAAGGAGTCAGTAGAGAAGTTTAAAGAGCTTCTAATTCGTTGGATTGTGTACTGCCATATCGCCTTCTTTCAATTAGAGAACCAGTACTTTCGTGAACTACTCCTCTTTTTAAATCCGGCACTACTCAACCACCTCCCGAAGGCTGCGAAGACTATCCGAAGCTGGGTAATGAATGCATTCATATCGAAGAAGCAACAGCTTAGGGAGGACCTACACCATTCACGGAGTAGGATCTCTATCTCCTTTGATCTCTGGACTTCACCAAACCCTTACGCTATCCTAGGCGTCGTCGCTATGTGGATTGATACTACCGGCATGCGACGTGTTACCGCTTTAGGTATGCGACGTATATACGGCGAACATACTGGAGAGAATCTTGGATCGGTGGTCCTTGAATTGCTGGAAGAATACGACATTAGCGGAGATCAGATTGGATACTTTATGCTGGATAATGCCTCGGCAAATGATACCGCTGTTGAGTTTATACTCAAGGATCTCTGCCCATGGATGAAGTCAAAACAACGTCGTCATCGCCGGCTGCGTTGCTTGGGCCATGTCATCAACCTCTGTTGCCAGGCGTTCCTTATGGGGCGAAACTGTGAGAAGTATCTTGCGAAGCTGGAGAAGCATCATCAACGTGGCGACTATACGAAGGTGGAAGAGCTCTGGAAGAAGTTCGGATGTTTGGGTCGTCTTCACAACCTGGTGCGATACATCAGGCTTACTCCACAACGGCGTGAGGAGTTTGCTACAATTATTATCGGCGGAGATCTTTCGCAATTCGACGGGCTTGAGCTTATCCAGAACAACTCGACCCGCTGGAACTCATGGTTTTATTCGATTACACGTGCATTAAATGTTCGAGAACGTTTAGAGCTCTTCTCGGCTCGTCATGTACCTGGAAAGGGCTCCGTAGGGATCGCGAACTTTAAGCTTGATGGACAGCACTGGTTTGAGCTTGAAAAGATTGAACTCGCTCTCAAAGACTTCTATGCTGCAACTTTGCTTTCTGAAGGTAAGAAGACGTCACTTGCGGACTGGTTTTCAACTTTGGACTGCCTTCTCCGGGAGATAAGCGAGACGAAGGATCACTACCACGACATCCACACTGAGGACGATAACAACTTTACATGGAAGTACCTTCAAGGCTGCGCTGATGCTGCTTGGTTAAAGTGCGTTGAGTACTATAACAATCAGCAGCTGAATTGGCAAAATCGATTCCCTGAAGATACTGACCTTCCACCGGCATATTATGCGGCTCAAATCCTTGATCCATATCGCAAGTGGGGATGGTTCAGGCAAGAGTGGGTTCTTCATGGCGACGAAGAGAAGAAGAGGTGGTTTGAAAACGCACAATTAGCGGTGAAGCATCTCTGGGAGACAGAGTATAAGGGAAGGTACCCTGTCGAGATGCTGCCACCACCAGCCAGGAAGGAGAGAGATCCTGACCCAGCATTTGATCGCCAGCGGGAACATAAGCGCATTCGAATAGACGCTCCAGTTTCTACAACTGATTTGTATGAACAATACATCTCTACTGACCGGCTTCATAACGAAGAGGCAGGTTGCAATGAGGCTATTGCGTACTGGCTATCTCGCTACGACTCCCAACGAGATCTCGCTCGCTTCGCTCTAGACATGTTTGCGATCTCGCCTATGTCGGATGAATGCGAACGTCTTTTTAGTAGCGCGAAGCTTACTATCGTCGATCGCCGTGGTAGGCTGAAGGCAGATATTATAGAAGCGTGCGAGTGTCTCCGGGCCTGGTATGGAAAGCCCCAAGCTGAGGGGAACAGCGATATCGAGGATAGTGAGAACGAAGACGACTAGATTGACAGTCAGTAGTAAAACACATTTCCTCGGCTTCCTTCTTTGCTTCAGCCTCATTCTTGGCGGTCTTGTTGGTCGGACCGGTCTGGTCGGACCGGTCCTTATGTAAGCACCTGGTCTGGTCTGGTCTGTACCCTCAGACCAGACCAGACCAGACCATTCCGATCACTGCTCCACTACAACAGCGGGTACCCGTCCTGCCGTTTTTTGCATAAGAGACAGAACTATATATCCCTCCTCCCCACCTGTTTCACCTCTACTACCACCAGTACGCCTTGCAAGTGGCATATTATAAGCCCTTGGGTAAGAGAAAAGAGATGATTAAGTGAAGGCTGTTGCCAGCATAACTGGCCATGGAAGCAGAAGGAATTGGCGGTCTTGCAGCAAGACGGTGATGGTGGTACCATGTTCAGCGTCTGTCGTAACAGCGCACGGAGAACTCACAAACGCCTTTAACTAGTGATCGCCAGGGCCAAAACGTCTCCGTCATGCAATTTTTGTTCGACGGCCAGCGTGTGACGGCTACAGGCGGCTATGCCTCAGTGGATAGTACATTGGCATTTGGCAGTTGGAGATAAAAAAAGGCAGCATTATTGAGGTCCACCAGGAGAAGATTGGAGGCTGCTGACCTGCCAAGAATGGCTAACTTGTTCAAGCTTTCAAGGTCCCGAGATCATTACGTACGTTTTTACACAGGTACTTCACCAGACTAGGACAGTCAATGGCTAGGTATTTAGCCAGGCTGCCGTGTGTTGGGTACTATGGGACTTCTGTGGACACATTGTGATGGGCAGGCAGATGTGGACATAAATAATGTGCCATCCGTAGGGCTGCCTTTATCACCTCGCTCGCTGACGAGCTGGCCGATAATGGAGCCAAGAACCCGCACCCGCCGTATGGCAAAGCTGCCTCCCCCATGATCTCTGGTATTCGCTCGATAGGCTGCGGCCTCCTTGCGCAGACCCGAGCTACATGGTGGGAAACAAAGAGCAATAAACTGTCGACCTGGTACTCGCAATGGCAATTGTCATACGATACTAGACGCACACCGACTATTCTGACCCTGCCTAGAAGGGTGTTCGCCCGAGCCCTCATGATCCAATAGAAGCATAGAGACTTCTCGTGGTACTCATCACCTCGATATACTACATGTAAGATGTACGTATATACATCCCGGCTCCACCTCCAGTTCTCATACACCTCATCCTCGGAAAACGACTACATCGTCCTCTCCATCATCGTCACTCACACGTCCCGTGAGCTCCTCCACCTCGACCAGCCTCGGAGACTCCTCTCTATCCTCATCCCTAACAACCGGCACATAATCCTCCCTCTCCCTAAAACATTCCCAAAGCCATTCATTCGCCGCCCCGATATCATCCGCCACCCAACCCTTGACCTCAAACTCCATTAGTTCATCCCAGAACCTGGTGATCGGTCCAACCATCCTCCCAGGCCACGTTTTGTGTATGGCGTCGAGATCCGTATCACCACGGCGGCGCGCACTAAGGTCAAGTACATTAGAAACGTTGAAGTCGATGATGACGATGCGCGGGTCAGGAGCGGTATAGATATCGGAGTGGGAGACTAGCATCACGTTGCGGGGTGACATGTCGCGATGGTGGACTCCGGCGTTGTACACAAAGGTCTCAGCTTCTAGTATCTTCTGCATGATACATAGTGCGTTGCTTCGGGCAGTAGCTTAGCCTTTATGCTACTCATCACGTTGCCATTGATATGTTCTATAAGTATAAGTCGTACGTGGCGCAGGTATGTCTTATCGCCAGTTATCGTTCGTACCTGTATCATCCAGCTGCCGTAGTAGTCTGGGATACAATTCTGCGCTTTAGACGATCGCTGCAGTGTTTCGTATGCGGCTGCTTCTCGCGAGTAGTCGCCGTCGGCCAGGACGATTACTGATGAAGGTGGAGAAACGTGCGTGAACTTGTTGTATTGGAGCTACGGGAGGAGGGAGAATATCTATGGTGCGTGCACGGAGCAGCTGACTAATCAGTGCCTGGCCAATCAGAGCGCGGGAAGCCTGATTCACCGTGAATACTAGTGAAGGCTCTCACCGCGTCTCGACAATTACGTCGCGCTTATTATTTGTAACGGGGTGAGGAGAGGATGAGGACTGCGTTTCATTATGTAGCTATGGAGGAACTGCAGCTATATAGGTGTGTGAGATGAGAAAGTGTGGTAGCGATAGCCGTACCCAACTCTCACTCAAGTCGGTCTTGGCAAGGCCCAAACCGTTACACTATAGTTATGTTAGGCTGTACATATGGACATATGGTATAACGAATAAGTCGGATTATTCTGCACGACTGAGTGAGTCGGGAGAGGTGGTGTATGTACTTTTGGATGCTATAATACGACATGATACGATGTGCTTTTTTTCGCCCATGCGGCAATATTCTTGTTCCCGGCCTAAACAGCGGCGACGTGATGGAGAAAAAACAGAGTGCGAAAGAAAGAACGGACGAAGATTACATCCGTATAAAACCATATCCTATATAGAGTGGCTCCTACGGCAGCCCTGGCTGTGGCAGACATGCTCCAGGGTGCACCTCGTCGAAGTCGTCGTCCTCGCAGCTCAGCCAGCCCGTGTTGCGGGACGCTGTCACGCAGAGCGAGACGGTAGTGGGGCCACGGCGCGCATCGTCTATTGATGCGAGGTGGCGGAGACTCTGGTCTGGGGCTGTCTGATACCCATGCCCGTCGAGACAACCATAAAATCACGGCAAAATGGGTTTTGGCTGAAGCTGGTGCAGGGTATCATCAACCTTGTAGCCGCCCAGCTCAGTTGCCATTTCGATGCGTTCCTGGGCCCCGAAGGCCTGAATGATGGCTCCATTTCCAATTGGCGATAAAAATCGTGGAGAAGTGCTAGATCCGGCAGATCGACCGCCGCAACTGAACATGGCCTACCTAGGTAAGTTAGAGCTTAATGACGATTCACTCGACCAGGCTAGGGGTTCTCTTCGATCGCAGATTTGCTGCGTCGATGTAATCATTGGAGGACTTTTAGCTGCGGTAGTTTTGGGAGAGGTGCCTCGGTTCGACTGTACCATGGTACCAGTGTCAGTACCGTATTTTGAGCGCACACTGTGACTCACCCAGGGAGTATATCTTCAGAGCTGAAGATACCCGATATTCTACACTCCAAGACAAACATCATAGCGAGCGATCCTATCAGCCCAGCGATCAGCAACGGTGCCATGGCACCTCCCGACATGGTCCCGTGTCTCCCTGCTCGCATAAGCTCCTTTTTCGGCATACACAAGGTCGCCAACGTCACCGCCGCTCTCTTGATCGAGAACAACAAAGCCTCAGAGTCTATGACCTGTACCTCAGCGAGCACGGAACGACGCCTCCTAGTCGCTGCGTTGGAATGGCTCTGTCGTAGTTGACACTGACAAGTCGGACAAGAAGATGTAGCACTTGTGCCGCGTTCTTGTATCTGTCGATGCAGCATGCAGGTGTGTTGCTGCAGAGGTACTGCAGGTTATCATGAGCTGCCTTTTTAACGCAGAACTGGAGCTTTTTGTGACCTTTTTTTCGGCGCATGTTTTCGCTTACTAGTATCCGACAAGGACCTTTCAGTCGATCCATCTGTGCGATAGGATGGTTTAGGATGATATCTGTTTGCCGCGAAAGTTTGTTAGGCCTGCCCAACTCGTCGAGGTAGAGAAGCCGCATGCCGCTTGCGGCTTGAGTTTGGCCAAGGAACGATGGGGCGGGAACTGCTTTTTCGAGAGTAATATGGTCGGGACCGAGCACATGAAGCTCAAGCTCGACTACGATCAAGGCAGTAGCACCAGAGAGATGTATTGCCAAGAAGATTATGTAGTCTCTGATACCAGCTTATCTTCCATCCAGATGAGTGGATGCTATTTCTGGATTAGGTATACGGTGTTAGACGTATTTTTACCATTTAGAGCTGCGGTTAGCGGACCCTCTTCCAGAAAACTCTGTTACGTACCTCCGCCGCAAGCCTGCCTGACAAGTGGCAACTACATTGTTACAAAGAGTATCATATTAACTCAAGTCGATCGAAATTTGCGGCTGTTTCATTCTGCTCTTCTCCACTCCTCGATAACTACACATTTCTACCGCAGCATCCTCGTAAGCTGAGCCTTTGGGTGGGTGATTAAGGTCCAAGGCATGCTTTACAAACTTTCGGTCACGTGCTGGGACTTATGACTTGAGCAGCACCATTTGTACGCCAAAGGAATTACTTGTCACATGTTCGCACTCACTCTTAGCTCTAAGGTTTCGGACGCCGTGGAATGTCACCTAGTTATGATTGGCCAGTTTAGATAAACCCCACTTTTCTAAATTCCCAGTCCTACTTAGCCAGCGCGCAACCTGTCGCTTCGCTACATCTCACCGCTCACCGTGGTCTTATGTTGCGGTTTGTGAGGCAAGGGTATTGCGCATGTCACGTGCGTTGTCCTGGCGCTCCTCCCTCCCCTCCATGAGCACCTTCTCTCCTCACCAGCATCAGAGATACGTCATGTAAATAGACCCTGATTATGGCTACATATAAGGTGGCCATGACAGCACAACAACAACAGAACACAATATACTCTGATGACTGCCTCGCGCGGTTACACTTTGATTGACTGCATTGTACTGCAACACAGTCAGAGTCTGGCAAAATTGCTGGAGAGATCTCTCGCAACTTAAGATCCAAGCCTGGATTGAGTGAATTCTTGTATACATTCAAAAGATAATTGAGCTACAAGGTGGCAATGAGTATATAGAGGGGAGAGACAAGCCTCGGTTAAGGCGGCAGTACTTCGGCTAGATTATTCTTGGCAGACAATACTTTTGAAAGGCACCTCTGTACAACCCTCATGATCCGATTGGTCATTTTCGGCACACGGGGGTTTTCGTCACATAGGGACAGACTTTAGACACTTAGACTTTGTAGTCGTAAAAATATGCTCTACGCTTATTTATTCATGTTCTAAGTCCGTCCCTATGTGACGAAAAACCTCGTGTGCTGAAAATGACCAACCGGATCGTGAGGGTCGAAGAGAAGTGTGTCATCCTTGCAATCCGATTGGTCATTTTCGGCACATGGGGTTTTTCGTCACATAGGGACAGACTTTACAGCTATAGGTGATGCCAGTGCACAGGATTCTGCTAGGTGGTGAATCAAACCTAGACGGTCTGGAGCCCGAGCTGTTACATTCCTGCCTTGGCGAGCTCAGACTATCTTAGACTGAAAATCTGTCTATTCAACTCTTCTTCGTCGCACTTTAATTACTACATGTCGTGGTGGGACATTTTTGTCAACATGGACTAAATTCTGAGGCCTTTTTTCAAGTGGTTGGATATCATAGTTATGGGTGATATACGCGACGATGAGCTTAAGTATGTGTGCGGCAGAGAATCGCCCAGGACTATTAAGCAAATGTCAGTATATAGGCAATGAGTGTGAAACGTTCATAGAGTGTGACCTGTCCAAGTACGGAATTGAATGATTGAGAATAACATCCAATCGCACTGAATCAAAGTAGAGCCACTCACCATGCGTGGCGGCCATGCCCAAAACTAAGGAACGTCTTGTTCGTTGCGACCATCAACGAAGACATCCGCTCCTTAGAGGCAACATCAGCGGATATGCTGCGTTGTTCCAGCTCCAAAGTTTCATTTCCTGCAACGAATCGGAATGGATCGTACGTTTCCGGATCTGGATAGAATCTCTCGTCAAAGTGAATATCAGTAGGAGAAAATCCAATCCAAGAGCCTTTGGGTAAATGTTGACCATCCGGCAGCTTCAGTCCGTCTTTCTGTAGGACCTCTCGTTGTCGACTCCGCACAGCTTGCGGATTGAGACGTAGGGTTTCTCGTATCGCACTATCAGTGAGTCGCAGTTTGTTTACACTGGCCCAGTCATCCCAATCCTTCTCAGCTTGGAAAGCCATTTCAGACTCTTGGCGCAGGGCCTCGTAGTAACGTAGCTCAGGCTTTGAGCTCAGCAAATCGAGCAACATATTTGCTAAGGCCACGGATGTAGAGTCTAATGCTAGGACCTGCACGAAAGTTTTAGAGCCTGTTTTCCTGCAAGTAGTGTCTGTCTGCACTAAAACGCTTCAATACCGACAAGACAAAATGAAGAATGAAAATGATATGAAAAGAGAATGGTACTGACAACGATTAAGAATCTCTCCGCAGCGTCCTCCGGAGTAGTAAACGCAGTGCTTTTAGCTTTCAAAGCAGCAGTAACCATCCATTTGATAAAGTTGTCTGGCGACTCACTGCTAAACGCAGGATCCATTATTTCTCGCCCTATATTTGACATGGACTCGATAATCATTGGCAAAACAATTTTCAATGCTCTTGTCTTGTAAAGCTTGTAGGGTAGGCTCATCAAGAGTCCCAGAAGTGGCCGTAGGAACCAGGGCACATACCTCAGTGCGAGAGAGCCTTTGGCCCATGAGGAAGTCATCGCCCTCATGGCTGATACGTACTTTTCACTGCGACATAGGGGCAGGCCTACCAGAGGACGCGAATGAGATCTAATGACTATCGTTTCCACGGCCTCAATAAGGTTGATCTCGACCCACGAATCTTCAGTCCCCATTGTCGCATCAATGCTTCTACGTATTTCGTCAGAGATATCAGAATGCTGTTTCAGAATGTTCCTAGTTAGATCTTTACGAATCGTCTCGGTTATCACAGGGTCTGGCTTCGTCATCAGATTGGTCATATGACGAAACCCCAATTTCTCGTTGTCAGCCTGCCGGCCCAGGACGGTATCTGGCAGCTGCAACATCCACTGAACATGATCAGGTGGCAACATAACTTGCGGTTTGAGGCCGGGGTCAGGAATGATAAAAGGTTGGCCCTTTCTGCTGTACTATACAACGCGCGTTAGAATGATTCGTGTGGATTCAGAAACGACCAACCTTCGTATAGCCATCGATACGAGTACGATCACCGTTGGTGAGCTCACGAATACATGCTCTTGTCCTCGAGAAGACCTCGTCCCGGCAACCTACCCACGGTAGAGTATCGGGAAGCTGCGGAGTGTGTTTTGTGGACCGCAGAAGATAAAGACAGGTAGCCATCAGAAGTACCAGAAAAGCAGTAGTGCCCAGAACGAGTTCCATGATCGTTTGGTAGATAGGTTTACTGTATAATATAGCCTATATGCAATAAGAGAGATTTTCTCATCTGAAAGCTTCGAGAGCTATACTTTATAAAAAAGATAGATAATAGAACTTTTACTAGTACAAATAGGCCTTTCTAAGAATAGCCAATAGACATCAACCTTGGTAGAAAGGATTTTACTATATAATTCTACGAAACGAGATAATTTAGCCCCTAGGTATATTACTACTATAATAAGTTATGTCTAAGTAGTATTTAGCGATTGGAGGATTGGAGGAATGGAGGAATGGAGGAATGGAGGAATGGAGGAATGGGGGAATGGAGGAATGGAGGAATGGAGGAATGGAGGAATGGAGGAATGGAGGATTGTGTTACTGTCTTGGCGCGCCCAACGAGCCATTCCGGCCAACGAGCCACCCAACGATAAGTTGACGATAGAAAAATGAAGCTGTAGACGCCCACACAAAATCTGCTGTCACGAGATTTTCTAACGTATTGCTATATAGAGCCTTGCGCATTGATTGTGTAAACCCAGAAGTACCATGTATAGTCACGTGGTTACTCACTGACTAATAACATTGTATTTAAACTTGCTCCTATCATGATATACAGAACAATACACGACACATATTATATGCACAACTGCTTACATATATATATCAGTGGGTTCTTGCCTAATTTTGGGAGTGTGTAACTAAGCAGGAAATAGCAGTTCTTGCGGAAGGGGGCGCAGCCACCTGGAACAAATGCGACTGCAGATAAGTAATCCGCTTTTCCGATGCGACTTCTCTGAGCTTTTACAATAGTTTTGGCGAAATTCACTGTCTAACTATTTAAAGTCTGTCCCCATGTGACGAAAAACCCTGTGTGCCGAGAACGACCAACCGGATCGCAAAGATGACACACTTCTCTTGGACCCTCGTAATCCGATTGGTCATTTTCAGCACACAGGTTTTTCGTCACATAGGGACGGACTTTATTGGCTTGAGTTACAAGGCAGTTACAAGTCATGTTTTTCCATTCCACGTCATTACCAGTGCTGTCCGGTTCCAGCATAGCCTAGCTCTGGCTAGTTTGAGCTCCCTGGTAGCAATGACAGATTAAAGCTAAAGCCTAAATAGCAATGTAAAGACAAGGAGACAAGATTTGACCTCCAAGGCTAGACGAGAAAAAGGAAGCCCAGCTAAGCCATCAATGATTCTTCTCTCTAGTTGCAAACTCTGAAAAAGAACCCCTCCTTCACCCCTCGGCTTTTTCCAACCAGCATAGTTCCAGATTGATTGAGCACCTTATATTCTCTTTTGGGATTAGGCTAGCCTTACGTTATACACGCCGAAAGTATCTTGACGACAACCTTCTCGACATTCAGATCCGGCGAACCCCAGCGAACGCACCAAAAGCGAACAGAACACCATAAAAAGGACTTTTTCGTGATAGATAATTTACCACGGAGTATCTCTTGGGGCTATAGTCACTAGCCTTGAATTTTTCAAGGCTTACGATTTTCTGCAGGCCAAGATATCTTATGCCGAATGCGAAATAGACTCTGGCACAACAACGGTCAACAGGCAGACCGGTTTCACATCAAGGTATCGAGAATACTACCTCACCATGAAGATCCTTTGTCTTCATGGAAAAGGCTCCAGTGCGAAAATATTCAAGTCGCAGACAGGTACGTGTCTCTGTTTTGTTCTTATCGAAAGCTTTTAGACATAGGTTTGGTTAATTCATGAGGGAAACAGCTTCATTCAGAAGGAAACTCTCTAGCCATCCTATTTTATTCGACTTCGTAGACGGGCCTTGCCAATCAGCGCCAGCTGCCGGAATCGATATTTTCTATTCCCCTCCTTATTATCGCTTCTGGACTGGAGATTCTCCGGCAGATATACAGGCAGCGCACTCTTGGCTATTGGATCTGATCGCTCGGTCAGGCCCTTATGATGGTGTAATGATGTTCTCTCAAGGCTGTGACCTTATCTCCACTCTCTGGCTCTATCATCGAAGAGCATCTCCAGGAACACCTTTTCCGTTCAAAATAGCAATATTCATTTGCGGCTCGATATCCTTGACAGTTATTGAAGACATAGGATTTAAGGTACCAGACGAGGCTTGGCAAATATCTGAGAGATGTCAACAATCCCTCTTTGCACAGTCGACGTCTTCTGCGATCCTTGCCGGAGGACAGGACAGATGGGCCTGTCCCGTTCTAGCTAACACTGAAACTGTCCACTCTAAGGAAGAAAGCCTAATTTTTGGGCTGGATTTTGCCAAAATACTGCCAGACTTCCTTCTTCCAATACCGACGGTACATATATATGGGTCCAGAGATCCGATTTGCCCATCTAGCATGCAGCTAGCCAAACTGTGTGAGCCGAGGTTCAGGAGACTTTACGACCATAAGGGTGGGCACGAAATACCTCGACAAAACGATGTCTCTGAAGCGATAGCTGAGCTAGTAGAGTGGTGCATTTCAGCATAAAGTCTGTCCCTATGTAACGAAAACCCCCGTGTGCCGAAAATGACCAATCGGATTACGAGGGTCGTAGAGAAGTGTGTCACCCTTGCGATCCAATTGGTCATTTTCGGCACACGGGTTTCTCGTCACATAGGGACGGATTTTACCCTTCGAACATGCTCAGAACGCAGCATACGGGGCGCAACCCCCGCAGCAGCCACCATCATGGCCTCCGTATCGGGGGAAACGCAAAGGGAAGGGGGGAGGGCGCCATTACGAACTGGGTAGGTGGGCGAACATTTTGTTGTTAATGTTGTCGCTGCTGCTGCTGTAGTAGTAGTAGTAGTAGTAGTAATAGCAGTAGTAGTAGAAAAGTTATTACTGTACTTAGTAAGCAGTACAGTTGTTCCGGCCACATGAGATAATGTGCACTGTCTCTAATTACTGAACGAATTACACTCTGAGGCTCCGCCCGTCGGAAGATCTTGTAGGCCTCGATCCCTTCATTTTGATGTTACAAGTAACAAGAAGGATTCTCTCCTTGACAAGTGACGAGATGGCTGAAGGCCTATGGACGCCCACGTCAGAAGGTAATGATCATCGCGGGGCTCTGATCATCCTGTCCCTTGGGACCCCCAGTGGTTTCCCAACCATTTGTTGTCATACCTAGGGAGAGGGTATCCTTCCTGCTGTTACTACAAGTAACTTACTTGTAACAGGAAGGTTGTGCAGTCGCGCGTATTCTGAGAGGTTGGGCTTGCGGAGGCGTCTCAGCTCAACAACGGCGTCAGCTATTTCCCTAGAGGATCTCTCGTAACTAGTAGGTGCTCTGGTACGTCGTGGCATTTTTCTGCGTAAAAAGATTTGTATTTCTTGCTGTAGAAGTTTACGAATAACGTGGTTCACAAGCGAGTCGGCCACTTTGCACCGGCGCGTTAACTTCAAGACATTATAACAGACTTTTATCACAGTTAATAAACTATTGCGATATGCCAAATTAATTATTAGAATCGCCACTATCACTTGCACTATCTATCTCAACCGCGCAGGTACGAACGTTATGTCCAGTCTGGCTGCAACGCCCGCATCGCCTATCTCCTCGCACCCTCTTCGACGCACTCTCACCACCACCACGACGGCTATCTGCCTGTTCAGCTAGTACTTCTTGTACCTCACCAATATTGAGAGTCTCTTCTGTCCGTACGTATCGCCGCTTACGGCTCTTACGCTTTGTTGCTGTATCTAGAGCGGCTTCAAGGCTACCTACTTTCTCGCGCAGTAACACCATCTCATGTGCTATCTGTTGCGCACCTTTACTAAGCTGCGCGATCTTTTCGTCAAGAGAACTTGCAGAAGACCCAGGGCGGTTTCTTACTCTCTGTCGAATAAGAGTACTTTGAGCCTCGACTTCGCACGCGTTGCGTGGTGTCTGCGCCTCCCAGGTAGCTGCCCGTTGTGGTGATTGTTTTGGCGTCTGCACCACCACATCAAGCTTTGATAGCACAGCCTGTGGGTCATGTGGAACTAAGCCAGCGGCTCTAAACCCAGCTTGGATGTTCTCCTTCGTGATAGACTGCTCGAAAGCAGCCTTAAAGGCTGGTAGGAAGGTCTCCTTACTGATATAGTTGGTGCGGTTGCGTGCCAAGCTCGAAACAGCGTCGCCGTACTTGCGCTTCAACGGCGAGAAGCAGGCGACGTCAAGGGACTGTAATAGATGAGACGAGTGCGCAGGCATACAGAGAAGAATAATATCCTTCTCCTTGCAAAGATCTTGAAATTCGACCGAGCAGTGGCTCTCATGGCCGTCGATAATGAGCAGTCGATACCCACCTACAGTATGCCTCTTTGTATGGGTATCAAAGTGCTCTAACCAGGCAAGAGCAAGCTGATTGTTCGTCCAGCCATTAAGACTAACTTCAAGAACCCAGTTGGTAGGCAGGTCTTTGAACCAGACGTCGATAAGTACCTTGCCCGCAAAGATAATGAAGGGGGGTAGCTGGCGACCCGACGCGCCCACGCCTTAGAGCACAGTAACCCACTCTCTGTTGCCTGGCTGTATCCGCTTCTTTTTGCCATATCCTTCTGAGCCTATGATAACTAACTGTAATAAAATCTTGCCCATCATAAAGCTAGTTTCATTAAAGTTGTAGATATCGTCGTCCACAATACCCCACTTCTGCTTTATCGTCTTGACTAGATCAAACTAGCGCTGGATAGCTGCTGGATCTTCGCAAGCAGCTCGCTAGTGATCATATGGACGGCTCCAGCGCGTACGGAGCTCAGGGGTTCTCTTAACGAAGTTATCGACCCAGTTCTTGCCAACAGGGTTACCCTCCCGCTCATGTAATAGTTTATCAGCCATTGCTCGAACGTCAGCCTTTGTAGGCGCAAATCCTCGCGTAGACTCTTCAAGAATACGCCCAACTATAGCCTCCTCTTCTAGCTTAGTAAGACGCTTTGAGTTGGCTTCACAATCGCGTCGTGAGCGCTTTCCAGCGCGTCGGTCTTGAAGAGTAGTTCGAGGCACGTTATAGATAGAAGCAGCACGTCTTTGACTTTTAACACGTTTTGATTGGATATCAAAAAGCGCAATTTGAAGATCTAATTCAGAATATAAAGTTTGAGAGGTGCGTTGTTGAGTCATTACGTGCTATAGTGTTGACGTTGACGCGTCGGTGCAAAGTGGCCGACCCGCTTGGGTGGCCGACTCGCTTGTGAACCACGTTAGTGATATTATTGTTGAGCGTATGTTTATCGTTAAGCTCAGGGGCCCTAAGCTTGCGAGGGCCCATGCGCAGCATGGGTGGCGGGACGCCATCCTTGGGCCCGAGTAACTAGTGGGTTGATATCCCTTCCTATGTGGCAGAAAACCCGGTGAGCCGGAATCAGCCAATCAAACATAGCATCGTGCCGGAATATCTGCCGACTCTACGCTTTCATTGGTTGATTCCGGCCCATCAGAATTTCCGCTATACGGGGAGGGATGCTACTCCTTGTAATCTCTAATAGACAGAGGGTGCCGTTGAAAAGTTGTTGCAGTACAATGCAGTCAATTAAAGTGTAACCGCGCGAGGCAGTCATCAGAGTATATTGTCTGTTCTGTTGTTGGTGTGCTGTCATGGCCACCTTATATGTAGCCATAATGTTGCAGTACAATGCAGTCAATTAAAGTGTAACCGCGCGAGGCAGTCATCAGAGTATATTGTGTTCTGTTGTTGGTGTGCTGTCATGGCCACCTTATATGTAGCCATAATCAGGGTCTATTTACATGACGTATCTCTGATGCTGGTGAGGGGAGAAGGTGCTCATGGAGGGGAGGGAGGAGCGCCAGGACAACGCACGTGACATGCGCAATACCCTTGCCTCACAAACCGCAACAAAAGTCGATTGAAGAAGTCGACGAGACAATAAATAAGCATACCAACACCACAGTAATCGTTGTCGGAGATAAGTTGACACGGGAAATAGGAATTGGAGAATCTCTTAGTTTTGTTTGCACATTACCAAGTTTAATAGGAAGCATGTCCGAACGTCCGAAGCGTGAACCTGTCTCGCGACATAGTGCGTCTCTGCACTTAGGGACGCACCTTAAAGCAAAAGATCTTCTGCTGCTGCCAGGGTTGAAATATCATCGGTGAGGACCTGGGACACGGTAAAGGTCCAATTCTTCTTGCGAGCTTCTTCGACAAGGGCCAGTGCAAGGATTGAATCTCCCCCCAAATCCAAGAAGCTTTCGTCTACACCTATGCAATCCATGTCTATTTTCAGAACCTGTGAAAAAAGATTCATGATGTTTCTCTCCATAAAGGTCAATGGTTTTTGTTTCTTGCTGGTTGACATTGTATAGTTGCTGGCTATGTCTTCGGGTAGCAGAGACACTTGCTCTCGTAATCGTTTTCGGTCTATCTTGCCAGTTGCTGTCAATGGGACGTGAGCGATAGGGAAAACAAATTTCGGGATCATGTACTTAGGCAATGAGTTGCGGAGTCCAATCACAAGATCAATTGACTGCGATCGCATGTCCTCGGTCATGCTCACAATAAATTCGAGACTTGGGAGATCTGTGACCCTCTCTTGTGCCTTGTCTGCGTACTTCACGAAAACAGCCAGGGCAGATCTAGCCGTATTCCGGAATTTTACAATTTCCGCAACAACTTCTGCTTTTCCTAAATACTGTGCCGCATGATATTCAACTTCTCCCAGTTCAATGCGTTGACCGTGAAGTTTCACCTGCGTATCTTTCCGTCCAATGTACCTCACTGTCCCATCATACTGAAACTGAACCAAGTCTCCAGTTTTGTAGAATGGACCAGTGGGATTTCGTTGTCGAAATCTTTTGATCCAATTAGGAGGCTGGATAAATGCTGCTCTGGTTTGTTCTTCCTCTCCAAGGTATCCTCGTCCGACTATTGGGCCCTCAATCACAAGCTCGCCGACGCACATAATTGGAACGAGTTTTTGATGATCTTCCTGATCAACCACCCAACAAGAACACCCCCCGGGGTATCCAACGTTGCGAGGATCGGATTTGGTGTTGATTTGCGGTTGGTTTACAGCGGCGAGTGAACATTCAGCTGGACCGTATGTCTGCTTCAACTGTACGTAATCCGCCCACAGCTCTATTTCAGCCTCTGAAACTGTTTCCCCAGCCAGTAATATTGTCCTGAGCGTTGGAAAATGTTCTGGTATCAGGTGTCTTGCAAAGAATGGAGTAAAACATGCCCAGTTTGCTCGTAATTGACTTGATGCCTCTCCCAAGTTGTCCCTACGATCCATCTCGGATATGACGCAAACACAGCCACCAGCAACTAGGGTGCTCAGATGCTCCATAACGCTTGCATCAAAGGCATATGATGAGAATTGGATGACTCTGGATTGCTGATCCATCCCCCACGCTTTAAGCTGCGCTTTCGCTGCTGTACAGAATGACGCATGCTCAATAACGACTCCTTTTGGTTTTCCTGTTGACCCTGAAGTATAGATAGCATAAAGAGCATTTTTAGGGTTGATTCGAGGTCCTTCAAATGTGTTGTAAGGTTTGTTCCACTGTTCTGTGCCGTCATCAAGGACGATGACTGTAGGTGCCAAACTTGCGCTCAACAACGCATGTTCAGCCGATGATAGGATGATTCTCGACCCAGTGTTACTACAAATTTGCTCTAATCTTCGAAGCGGGAATGACGGTTCCAGTAATACAAAAGCTCCTCCAGCTTTCATAACTGCGAGTATCCCAACTGTGGTCCATTTGGACTTATTGAAGCACAGACAAACGAAAGTCTCGGGCTGAAGGCCTTGGGTAACTAGATGTGCTGCCACAGCAGAAGAGAGCTCGTCTAATTCTTGATATGTGAAAGTACCATCCCATGAGCAAACAGCCTCAGCAGTCGGATTAGTACGGCAATTTTCAAGAATGAGATCGTGAGCACAACAATCCACTTTATCTGGCAAGCTTCCATTCCATAACATCAGCTGGAGTTCTTCTTGGGGACATATCAGGTCCAATTCTTTGAGCTGCTTTTGAGGCATATCACGAATGTTTTGGAGGATATAGGAGAACTGTTCCAAAATACGCTGCGCGCGCGCTTCTGGCAACAGGTGGGCGTCGAAGATTGCACGAATTTCAATTTGCTTGTCGTAAATTTGGCAGGACAATGTCAATGGGTAGTCATAGAAGCCCGCGCTTGTACCGGAGTTACTCCATTCCCTCTTGAAGATCTCAGTGTCCATATGTTGCGGAGACGGCTGGATAACTAATAGATTTTGAAATCTGCAAGCCGCGGAAGAATCAAGACCCAGTTTGCTTATGTTTTGCAGACCTCTTTGCTCGAATGGAATCATAGAAGTAGTGTATTCTTGTAGAGCTTGCAAGAGATCTTGCACTGTTTTCTGCATGTCCAATTTTATACGGAGAGGCACCGTTGCGATTGTAGGACCGATGATTTTCTCAATGTCAGCGACGGCGCCTTGGCGTCCAGTTACCGTTGTGCCGAAAACAACATCGTCCGATTGAGTTTGATCTGCTATGACAATTGCCCAAGCTAGTCTTAGCATGGTAGATAGTGTGATATTGCTTCTTTGCGTGGTTTTGAGCGGTATACGATGCTGAATCACTGTGTCCGGGGCAGCAATATAGCCTTTCGTAGCTGCTTCTGGAAAATTCTGCGCATTCAGGTCTGTGAAACTTGATGTCCAGAATCTGTCGCATGCAGATTTATCCATCTCGTAAACGTATTTCATGAACATGTTGAAGTTTTTATTCTCTGGCGGCGCCCCATCGTTATAGTCTGTCTCCACCTGGTTTAAAATCAGCGGAAATGACCATCCATCAAAGATTGAATGATGCATTGTTAATACCAAATATTTCGGGTTATTGCTGTCAGCTTGTTCTACCAAAGCGAGCCGCACAAGAGGACTACCAAGATGCATAGGCCTCTGGCCATCCGCTTCCAGGTAACGATCCAGATCATTCTCCGAGTTACACTCTAGGTTCTGCCGGACCACAGCCTGGAACATTTCGTGACAATCTGTGAGAATGATTCTTGTCCTCAATATCGGGAGTCTGGCTGCCGTCCTTATCCAGGCGCGTTGAAATTTGGCAATATCAAGATCGGGGGGGAGCTCGTATGACACTTGTACCATATAAGCACCTGGCTTTTTCAAAGTTAAAGCCATGAGTCCCTCTTGTAAGGCTGTACACGGATACATGTCCTCTATGGCATCAATTTGGATTGCGCATTGATGTGCAGCCTCCAGAATTATCTTCTCTTTGTCCTCAAAATTTCCCAGGAGACTGAATGGCTCTGCGGATTCGCCATGGAATTCAGAGATAGGCGTTGCTGACTCAGATATCTCGAAGAGATGTTGCTTTTCGAAGATATTCATCACAGAAATTGTTAACGACTGCTTTCGGGCCATTGAGACCAGTTTCATGGCTGCAATTGAGTCACCTCCTAGAGCAAAGAAATTGCTGTCTACTCCAATGTGCAGTTCGGGAATCCCAAGAAGTTCTGCCCATAGCTTACGCATTACTAATTCCCTTTTTTTTGTCGGCGGTCGCACTATGGATTCTGGGGAGAGAAAAGCATTCAGCTGTTCTCGAGATAGTGCCGAAGCCTGCTCTCGTAGCTGACGCCTGTTTGTTTTTCCTGAAGTCGTCAAAGGAATAAAGTTAAGTGGTATGGCTGTCGTAGGTACCATATAACCAGGTAAAATGTCGCGAAGTCGTGCCAGTGTGTGGGCTGCATCGGATTGAAATGCTTCTGTTGTTGGCGCAAAGAGATTAGGAAATGCAGCCTGAGATGCCTCCTTCGGCGCTGCTCCGGTTCCAGACCAGATAAAAACCACCAGGATTGGATTTGACACCAGCCCACCACTGTGGCTCGTTGCTGGAACCACCACTTCAGCAACTACATCTTTAAAGGAGCGAGACAGTTGCTTGATGTGCATCTCCACCTCCCCAACCTCAATCCTGTGCCCTCTTAGCTTCGCCCGGGTTGCTTCTCGCCCGACAAATTCGATAGATCCGTTTGAATTGTATCGGGCCAGATCCCTCGTTCGGTACACTCGTCGCTGCCCACCTGGCCTAAGGCGCCTCAGCCATTCTGGGGCGTTTAAAAACGATTCTGCTGTTTTTTCAGGATCATTCAAATACCCTCGGGCTAGCGCTGGGCCTTCGATCAATACCTCGCCCACCGAACCAACAGGCGCCAGTTCTTCAGGGTCGGATGGGTCAGTTATCCAGACAGCTCCGCCAGCAGCGTATCCCAAATTATAAGGATCAGAATCTGGAGAGAGCGAGGGGTGGAAAAGGCACCAAGCAGCAGTTTCAGTGGTACCATAAGTGATATTCAAGTCAGTCTCTGGCGCCCAAACAGCTAGTTGGTCGCGAGTGATACTTTCACCACCAATTGTTACGCGTTTCAGACCAGGCACATCTGTAGGACTCAGCTGAGCCAACGTAGTCGATGTAAACCATGCGTCTGAGACATTAAAATGTCGGATAAACTCTGGTAGATTGTTGAGTCTGTGATGTTCTGAAGGAATGCAGACACAAGCCCCACGCAACATAGGCGCGAAAATGTCAGCGAGACTGACGTTGAATGTGAAACTGGCGAATTGAAGTGACCGTGTGCTGGAAGTGATATTCATTACTTCGACAAGATCCTCTAGGCTCGAGTAGATAGCGGCATGCTCTAAAATAACGCCCTTCGGCTTCGCTACGCTTCCCGAGGTGAACATCAGAAACGCGGTGTCGTGCGGCTGGACTGATACATGTTCACCCGTTGCGTATGGACCTTGTGTCCCCAATTCCTGGAAGAAGGGCATTGCTAGCACAATTGAGTTCCTGACACTAAATCTTGATTTATATCGGTTTGACACAATCACAACGTTAGCTTTTGTTTCTCGAATAATCTGAGCAAGGCGATCGGTTGGATGTGTTGGATCCATGGGAACGCAGGCTGCGCCTGATTTGAGAATACCAACCATAGCAACGATAGCCCAAAGCGATTTATCTAGACAAAGTGGAACAAACGTCCCACGCTCACATCCGAGCTTATTTAAGTAGACGCCTAGAATTGTCGCGAGGTGGTTCAGTTCCTTGTATGTAAGGGATCCATCGCTTGCGGCTACGGCAACTCCATTACCTCTGAGCGCTGCTTGCCTCTCAACGATATGATGCACGCAATCTTGGATTGCTGGCTTGATCATAGCATTCCATGACCCAATATCTTTCCAATTCTTCTCACTGATGAGAGAAATGTCTTTGATTGTCTTTCCAGATGACTTGGCCAAAGTCCTGATAGCCACCACTATGTTGCTCGATATATTTAGAGCCTGGGCGTCGCATAGGGTTGATGTTGCATAGCGAAGCACGAACCTGGATTGGTATTTGTTTATATCTGCAATAAGCAAGATCTCGTAATCCTATTCTAGGTAAGTATAGTTTTGTTGAGGAGTCATGTTATTTACCTCCATTTGTTTCCCTTTGATGACTGGCATTTGGACGTTGGTTTGCCAGTCACTTCGATGGAAATCTCCGAAACTTTGTAGTACAGTACCAGTGTTAAAGGGCGTTGCATGAAAATCACCTGAAACTGTTTTTTGCCATACTATTTGTAACGGAACTGTATCTCGGTCAACGCGGCCCATCAAGTGCTGTATTGGACAGTCCCAGCCTTCATTGCCACTGCAGCTCTTCGTTGATATACTCCGAAACCCAAATTGAACAATATCAGTTTGTGTGAATTGACGAAGAACAACTGCCCAAACGGCCTGCACAAACTTTTCAACAGTAGTGTGCCACAGTTGACAATTTTGATGTATGTTAATGACCTCTCCGAGCTCAAGCTCCATGAATTTTAGTTCCCTTGGGCTAGCTATTCCATCCGTAAGGATGGGAAACAAACAAGGATCAGCAATGCTTTCTATGGCTGGAAGGAGTTGATTGGTTGACATTTTTGCGACACTGGACAACGGCTTGTAATTGCAAAAATTGTAAATCCAAAGGCCTGAAGTATACATCATCCTTCACTTGGGTTACTTCTATAACCTTGAGCAAGGGGAAGTAGATAGTTGAGGAAACTTTGGTAAATGTCATCGGGTATATTACACGTCATCAAATTTGAACACGTTAGATTGAGTAGTTACAGGTCATTCTCTTTCGTACTACACGTCATAATAACGCAACACGGAGGATCGCTTCGGCATGTAACGCTCTCAACAGTTACATCCAATTAGATCCAAGCTCTCACCTCGCACTTACATTCTCATGCAGTTGCACCTTCTGGTTTCCGTAAGCAGGTGACTTTTGATCCCATGCTAAGCCTCTCTCGTTTCATGGTGACCTTACCTGAATAGTACCAGCTCTTGTCAGCAATGCCGTGGGTCAATCTTCTCCTAAAGTCTGTCCCTATGTGACGAAAAACCTGTGTGCCGAAAATGACCAATCGGATTACGAGGGTCCAAGAGAAGTGTGTCATCTTTGCGACCCGGTTGGTCGTTCTCGGCACACGGGGTTTTTCGTCACATAGGGACAGACTTTAGTTCCTGTGCTAGCTCCTAGGATCTGGCCACCTCATCTTCTCTTGTATGACTCAAAGCACTGGAAACACGGAGTTTTAGATAGCTAAAGCAAGAAATTCGGCTCTTTCCCTTAGTAAGGCACCCTTAGCTTTTGTGGCGCAGTCGGTCGACGCAGGCCTGCAACGCTAGGCGCATATGTAGGTACAGCCTCACGTCTGAATTGCAAGGGCTTTTCTTTTGCAAAGTCGGAAATTCAACCCGGCATATGTTTAGTAGAACGTCAGAAGAGGAATACGAGAAAAAGGACGTTAAGCTTGGTTAGAGTAGTTGTATCTGGTGGGTGTAGCACTCCGACATGAACTCAACATTGGTATGAGAGCCATGGCCGTCGGGTATTAGGACACGACTGCGTGATTGATTGTGAGTGGTTTCCGGTATAAAAACGCGGCGTAACCACTCAAGGCCTGTACTGTTCGAAGCCCAGCCGTTTTCTGACGTTGCATACAGCCAATCTGGTATAGATTCTAACGGGAACTAGCTGGCTTCGAGATGCTGTCCCTTGAATATTACTACCGGGCGTAGCGTGTGGCTGGTAGCCAAGACGCACTCAACTATCGATATCCACTCTCGGTTTTCTGGAGATTTCCGGTAAGTTTTTCTTTTCTTAGATGAACTTAACGCCATGGGGTTGTTGCAAATGCCTATCCTAAGTCCAGTCTCATCTATACTGTATATATCTTCCAACAAGATGTTGTACTGGCGTCGGGTGTGCTCAAAGAGCTCGATGAAAGCTCGAATCGCGGTCGGATCGGCTGCCTCAGCTCGGGCGGCATGGATAGATCTACCGACTACCGAATGGGTCCGCTGGTTCGCCGGAGGAACTGGGATACCCAGCCGCGCCCAAACGGGCGGTCGTCACCGTTCATGGCCAGCAATTGGGTCGCAACAGCTCGTACTATAGAATGGGTGGGCGGCATTGCGCGCTGATCTTCGATTAGAATCCAATCGACTATTTAGGTGCTGTTCTTGTTCGGGAGTTAGGCGCTGCTGTAGCTGGTGGGCGATTGCGTAGCGCGTTGCACCTGCCTAGCAGCGCTGCAGGGTTGTTCTGGGCACATTGTACGCTCTACTTCCTGCCCGGAGGCTCGGAAAAACTCTTACATTGCGATCGGCTAGCGCACGTTGTATAGATTGCTCATTTATAGGCATTTTAGTCGTGTTGTGGTGGAGTTGTATAGCTTCAAAAGTGGAAACGCGTGGTGGATTGGGTGGTTGGTGGGTGGATGGCCCGAAACCACCGGTGGCTCGGAACTCTAAGTACCCTACCGAGCTTAGTCATTTCTCAATAAAGCTTTCCGTCTGATAACTATGTTCTCGGTTGTTCGTCCAGGTGACGGATAATATTAGTCTAAGGTCTTAAAACCTTCTCTATATTGATTTAGTATAAGATCTTTCCTATAACTAGTTAACGTATCTTGTATTTATGTTTCTGTGTAAGCTACCTTACAACTTAAATTCACAAAGAAGCGCAAATCGTTAAAAACACGACTCTAGAATGCAGATTTTCCTCATGGACCTACTTAAGAACGCTAGGATAGGTAACACTGTTATCATCCCTTGGCTAGTAATCTGTTTTGTCGCTGTAAGCATCCACCGATTACTATAAATTAAAAGGACCAGACGGTAATATTTACTGACGCGAGAGACCTAATGGAAGGTTATATGCTGGATAGTACATAGGGCATGGTACCATCCTTTAGCAAAATACCCTGGTCCCGTGTTAGCAAGATTCACAAATCTATACAGCGCGTACCATGCGTGGAGAGGTGACATCCATCGGGACATACTTCGTTGTCATCTGAAATATGGTTAGTATCTGCTAACAATTCCATCACATTATAAATCTCATTAGCTGATGTGCCCTAGGTAGTCATGTACGTTATGCACCTAACCGCATCCTAATTAATACGCCAGGCGCCCTCCGTGGTAAGATGAAGATCCTTGCATGTGCTGTAAATCGTTCTTTTATATTTGTTGCTTACATGTGTAGATATTTACGGTCAAGGCTCGCACGTGCGTAAATCTACAACGTATCGTGTTTTATCATCGCAGGCGATCAATACTCTGACTATGTCTGACAAAGTGCAACATGCACATCGCCGGAGAATATTAAGCCAGGCATTCTCAGAGAACAACCTGAGGGTGCTAGAAACTACTATCCAGGAAAGAATTCAAAGATTTTGTAAGGTTATAAATGACCAAATCTGCCTAGGATGCGAGAGTGGCGATGCGTGGTCGGATTCGATCAATATGGCACACTCATGCAAGTCTCTCATCCAACTTCAATTTTTACTTCCTAAAAGTTCTAACATTAGCGAACATAGTTACTAATCTTGCTTTTGATGTTATAACGGCTGTGACCTTCGGGTTAGACTACCGCACGATGGAAGAACCACATTTTCGCTATGTAGTGGAAGCAATCGAAAAGTCAAACGTACGGCTGGGTGTACTTATGCAGGCCCCGGAGCTGGCTCTTAGCAGAGGGTTTGATCGACAACTATTCTTCAAAGCTAAAGAAGGTGGAGCTAAATTTGTTAAGTTCCTGCGCGAGCTTTTGCAGCAACGCCTTAAAAAAGGCCCGGCAGGCCCTGTCAAGGACATTTTTAGCTTTCTACAGCAGTGCAAGCATCCTGACTCTAGTACTGGGTTAAGCCCGATAGAAATCAGCACCGAGACAGCGACATTTATAGTAGCCGGTAAGTTCCGCCTCTATTCTTATGTATAATACTAAACGTTCTTCTCTCTAACAATACGTTGCTAGGAACTGATACAACGTCTACAGCGATGGCATCTCTATCTCACTATTTAAGCTGGTCACCACGATGCTATTCACGTGCGAGAGAGGAGGTACGGACAATATTCGATTCCGAGGGCGACATAGTCTTTGGTCCCAAACTCAATTCGTGTGTATTTCTTCGGGCATGTCTCGACGAAGCGCTGCGCATCACGCCTCCTGCTGGAGGGCCTCTCTGGCGAGAAGTGGAAATAGGTGGGACCCAGATCAACGGAGACTATATACCAGCTGGTTGCGAGGTTGGTTCTGGCATCTATGCTATGCACCGCAGCCCCCAAAATTGGTCCGATCCGGATACTTACATACCCGAGCGATGGCTTCCGAACAAAGGTGCAGCAAAGTCCGAGAATCAAGAGCACAAAAATCTCCGCCAACCATATTTTCCTTTCAACATTGGGCCACGTAGTTGCGTTGGAAAACCTCTTGCAATCGCACAGATCATGTTAACATTTGCTCATCTCCTCTGGAAATTCGACTTTCGCATAGCTGATGCCGAAGAGCTGTGTTCTACTATTGATGATATAGTACCGCCTGAGTACATGCTCCAGGATTATATATCAGGCCAGAAACACGGCCCTATCTTACAATTCTGTTCTCGTTCCTAGAAACGCATTTTAAAGGGAAAAATCTCGGTCAGCTTAAAGCAATTACTATGCCAGCGATTGTTTATTATCTAGCATAACTAGTTAGTTTCTTACGTGATCTATTACATCAGGATTCGTAGTGCATAATTACGCTTGCCTTGTTAGATATGAATTGACCTAGCCTATCCTTGCTATGCCTCGCCCATAGTTGTGAGTTTGGTGTGTATTTCTTAGGGCTATGTAACTCAGTACTAAAATGGCTGTAGATGTGTAAATGACAACGACTACTTTCACCTTTATCTTGTTAACTCGACTGAGATAACGATGCCGTATGGCGACACTAATGTCACACGAGTGACTGTTGTACAGGAACAACCAGCTGACCAGGAGTTATAGTTCTAGCTACTAGGAGAGAAAGTTGCTGTAGATGGTATCTAGAAGCATTACAATATCTTAAACCCGAAGCGCGATCTGTCGAAGCTCGAAGAGCTGACCAAAGCAGTACCTAGCTGTCAGATAGCAGGGTTACTCGACGTTGGCAGCAACCAATCAGCGTAGAGAGGGTCAGTGCGCCCCTCAAGAGGGCCACAAGCGCGGACACACGATAGACAGAACACAATACAGACAATCATCAACATCCATCACTTTTGTGCAATATCTCATTATATCTGACAATTAAGAGTCTCACTGCCTCAATAACGAGCGATAAAACCACGAAAATGGCAACAATCCAGACCCAACGGGACGCGACGGTCATCCTCACCGACTCAAGCAACTGGATCCCTTGGTACCGCCAACTTAAGCTGAAATGCCAGTCGCAAGGCATTTGGCCACTGTTGGACCCCGAAGGAGTGCGACTCCAGCGCATCCAACCGGAGGCTCCGCTACCCCCAGACATTTCGCAGTATGAACCGTCAAGTAGCCCCTCAGCTGCCTTATCGCATACCACCCGAAACGCTAGAGGCAACACGCGAGGATCAGCACAAGACACTACAGAAATGTCGACAACAACCTCACGAATCCCCACTATACCAACGCGAGTGTCAGAACTCTTAGAGAAAGGACAAGAAGCGTATAAGGAGGATCGCGACGACTATAAGCTGCGCCTTGAGTTATACAAAATACGGGAGAGGGACTATCAAGAAGAAAGCAACAAAATCTCAAAGATGGTCGAACACATCCTTACAACCGTAACACCCCATTTACAACTTAGCTGCTGCACCGAGAACGGCACGCTGCGCGACTGGATAACCGCCCTCTAAGACACAGTTGGAGTGGATGAAGACGAGGAGAGAGCGCGAGCACGAGAGAGATACCAAGCCGCACTCAAGCCAATGCGTTCAACCACAAACTGGGAGACGTGACTAAATGAATACGATCAGGCTGCAACTCGAGCTGAAACCCTTGAGGTGGCCGAGGCTATGCAAACACAAGCCGTAATAGACGACTTCCTAGGCTCCGTATCTAAAATGGCATCAACCTGGACCGCAGGGTTCCAAGGGCCAGGGTACGATAAGAAAGCCATGAATAGGAAAAGGATGATGAAACTCTTCCGTGAATATATGAGTCTTCATTATCCATCAAGAGGGAAGCCAAAGAGCGCCTTCGCGGTAGGAGACTCATACGCGGCGAGCGGTGAACCCGACTCGGACACACTGAGGGACGCCTCTAGTGTGGAATTAAGAGCGCCATCCAACCAAGGCCGGGGAAACCCTAGGCAATCAAACAAACGCAAGATGGATGGTCAAAGTACCAGAACCAAGCAGATCCCGGAGAGGAATTCAGCGAAAGCTGGAGACATATGTCCTGCCTGTGAACAGCGTCATGAGATATCTGACTGCTACTATGTGAACAAAGCCAAGGCACCTGAATGGTTCAAGCCAAATCGAGGCATCGCAAGATTAGTACAGTACAAACTTGAAAATGACACCAACTTACAGAGAACGATGCAGGAAATGTCCCTAGAGACTAAACGACCTCGATTCTCGACAACGTCACGATCGATTACACCTCATATCAAGACATCACAAACACCGGACGCAGTCATTGAATGACTAGATGGACGCGAAATCTCAAGAATTGATGAGGGCACGATGAAAGCGGCATTCAGCGCAAGCCAACAAGGATATCCATTAAAGGATGCCTTCATCCTGGATTCCGGCTCGACTACGCACATCTGCAACGACCTCTCAAGAATTGAAGACGTACGCCCGTCGACGCCAGGGGACTACATCTGGGCCGGCAGTTCCAAAGTCTGGATACGAGGATACGGAGCTGTCACATTGACAACAGAGGGATCTCAGGACAAACAAGCCCTGCACATAGTCAACGTTGCGTGGTGTCCAGACTTCCTCTGCAGCCTAGTATCATTCAGGCTACTCCGACGACAAGGAATATGGTGGGACAATCGGGAAGATCCAACAAGCCTGCGACGATGGGATGGAACAATCATTGCTATCCTATCGGAACGCCATGGGCAATGGATTATCGAAGACACCACTCTATTCGACTCAGCCTTCCATGTGCGTATGAATCGAACCAAGCGATCACCACAAAGGGCGACAGCTATGCTATGGCATAAACGACTAGGACATCCAGGGCCATCCGCTATTGAACACCTCATACAGCAATCTGAGGGGGTGAGGATCAAAGGAATCACCACAGTACAATGTGACGCTTGCGGCAGATCAAAGTCGAAGCGCCAAATAAGAAGGGCGCTAAGACTAAATGATGAAGGTCCTGGAGAAAGAATTGCAATCGACTTCTATGAGTACGAGGCAGACAGCTTCACTAAGGAAAAGAGTCAGATGCTAATAACTTGCCGAAACTCCCGATACGTTTGGGATTTCTACTTCAAAGACAATAGGCCAGCACGCTCTATTATTCGCCTATTAGCCCTCTTTATCCAATTTATGAAGAAACAGTTCAACATTACGGTCAAGGTCATTGAAACAGACAACGAGATCATCACAGTTAAGCAAGAAGTCGAGAAATGGTGCACGTCCCTATCAATCAGACTCGAGCCTTCCGCTCCAGACACACAAGCGCAGAACGGAGGAGCCGAACGCTCAGGGGGTGTGATAAAAGAAAAGGCACGCGCAATTCGACTAGATGCGAATCTTCCATGGGAACTCTGGCCAGAGATAACCAGAGCGGCGGTATACCTATACAATCGAACGCCAAATTATCCAAACAAGTGGAAATCGCCTTACGAAATATTCTTCACGCGCGCAGCTGCCACAAATGGCATAGTCACCGGACCCCGAAGACCAAACCAAGCTCATCTAAGAGCATATGGGTGCAAAGCCTTTGCAATGACAGACGATACCCACCAAGGAAAGTCAAGGCTGCAACGGCTGGACCCAAAAGCCTGGATTGGGTATCTTGTGGGATATCAGTCAACAAACATCTACCGCATCTGGATCCCATCCATGGCAAAGGTAATCAGCACTCGCGACGTAGTGTTTAACGAAGAAACAATCTTCAATGGCAAGACTGAGGACCTGATGGACAATCTCATGCACAACACCCTAGAGGAAATCGCAACTTGGGTGAGAACAGTCGAACTCCCAGGTACTCAGAGCCAACAACCAGAAACCGAGACGTTCTACGAGGACGATACGACGCAGGAAGAGAGCCCGCGCACTCAGAAAACCAGATACCACCAAGGAAGGAAGGTGGTAGAGGCATATCTAACCCCGCCACCAACTCCTCCACCTGTGGCCTTGCTAGTTCAAGGAGAGGTGAACAACGAGGATATGACGAACATGTCCAACCAATCAACATCAATGACCAGTCCATGGGCAGCCGCATTCATGGCCGGCACCGAATCAGGACACATTGGTCAACACGAAGGAAAGCCAATCGACAAGGCTCAGGTGAAGAGACTGCTATCTAAGGGAATCAAGCCCTATCGTAACCAGCTACCGCCACTCCCAACAGCATACTCAAAGCTGGAAGACCATCCACTATACGACATGTTCAAGGAAGCAGAAAAGACACACCTTCGGAGTCACCAACAAATGAAGTCATGGACTGAGGTCCAAGCATCACCAGTCAAACGAGCAGGGCACCAGATCCTAGACTGTATGTGGGTATACACCTACAAACTCGACAAGCATCACCGCCTCATCAAATGCAAGGCAAGATTGGTGGTAAGGGGAGACCAACAACGCAACATCACCTCCCAAGACACATACGCAGCAACATTGGCAGGACGCTCATTCAGAATGCTCATGGCAATCGCCGCCAAATACGATCTTGAGCTAAAGCAATACGACGTCACTAATGCTTTTGTGCATGCTACAATCGACAGAGAAATATACATGAGGATGCCAAAAGGATATCAGAAGCCTGGCACTCTACTTAAAGTGCAAAAGGCACTATATGGGCTCCGGATCTCACCATTACTGTGGCAGAAAGAATTCACTGCAACTCTTGCTTCGATAGGGTTTCAACAAATACCACAGGAGCCATGCTGCATGATCAAAGACGGAGTTATCATCTTCTTCTATGTGGACGACATCATCGTTGCGTACCATTCAAAGCAAGAATCAGAGGCAATGAAGGCCATCAACCAGATCCAAGAAAAATACGCTTGTACGGGAGGAGACAACTTACAGTGGTTTCTCGGCGTAGAGGTCATTCGTGATCGCAAGCAGAAGACCATACAGCTATCTCAAGCCGCATACGCAGACAAAATCAGCCAACTAGCAAGCCGACAAGACATCAGACATGACACGCCGATGTCAGGCATGGAACTCAGACCCAGGAGTGACCTAGCAGAGCCGTCCGAGATCAACCGCTACCAGCGCAAGATTGGCTCGCTTCTATTCGCTGCAGTCACAACAAGACCCGACATAGCCTTTGCAACATCACGACTTGCTCGCTTCCTAGTCAATCCAAGTACAGAACACCAGGACGCTGCAGACCGTGTGCTCCTGTACCTCAAGAAAACAGAATCCCTAGCCCTCGAACTCGGTAGAGGCGATGGCCTTGAGGTAGCAAGTGACGCATCATTTGCAGACAACACACTAGACAGGAAAAGCTCGCAAGGATACGCAATTAAGCTGTTCGGAGGACTCATCGCTTGGAGAGCAAGTAAGCAAGATACTGTGACAACATCAACAACAGAAGCAGAGCTGCTTGCCCTATCACAAGTTGCTAAGGAGGCAATCTTTACGTCGCGGTTGTTGAAGGAGCTTCAGGTAAACCTAAGCAATCCAATTATCACAATCAAGTGCGACAATACCCAGACAATCCGTCTAGTAAATGAAGACGTTGCCAAATTGCAAACAAAGCTTCGGCACGTTGACATACACAATCATTGGCTACGACAAGAAGTTACCCGAAAGACGATCAAGGTAGAATATGTTCCGTCTGACAACATGATCGCAGACGGATTCACCAAGTCACTGCCAGCCAATAAATGGGCCAGTTTCCTTGATCAGTTGGGACTTGTTAAACGCAAAGAATCCCCGTTGAAAGAAGCTGAGCTTGAGAAGTTGCAGGAGCATCTGGAAGGCCTCTATATGTAGGATCGATTAACCAGTTTATGCAGCTTGCAATCAGGGCTTCCAAGCTGAGGGGGTGTGTCAGATAGCAGGGTTACTCGACGTTGGCAGCAACCAATCAGCGTAGAGAGGGTCAGTGCGCCCCTCAAGAGGGCCACAAGCGCGGACACACGATAGACAGAACACAATACAGACAATCATCAACATCCATCACTTTTGTGCAATATCTCATTATATCTGACACTAGCAATGTGAGAACTTATCAGATAAGAGGCATAAAAAACTAAAGTATACAAACACTGTATCGTGGACGGTACTACTAATGTATTGCCTATTGTCGCAGTCTATGCAAGACTGCAGAAGCAATGAATTTAGCTGAGCCAAAGCAACAAGCCGCTGTAACAGCAACAAGGTGGCACTGCCTCAACAAGAAAAAGCAATAGCTATACATTAGAGGTAAATGAAGATAGTTGTTGCACGCGTGGGTGAGGTGAAAAGTTAATTTGTATTTTTACTAGCTTTCTAAAGTCTGCGCTTATGTGACGAAAAACCCTGTGAGCCGAAAATGACCAACCGGATCGCAAGGATGATACTCTTCTCTACGACCCTCATGATCCGGTTGGTTATTTTCGGCACACAGGGTTTTTCGTCACATAGGGACAGACTTTAGTGATTTTCTCGCTACGGGGTGATGGATAGTAGGTGTCATAATCTCCTCAAGATTTTCAGTATGCGCGCAGAAAGCGAAGTGTTGAAAGTCAAAGTACCCCTCTCATTTGTTCCAGCACGGCAGGTATCCCAGCACTCAGGGAGAGACGTTAGATATTTCGGTCTTCTTCGTGCACAGTAAAAAGCCATCCAAACTCGTCGTAGGCCTTGCCCCGTTGGATGGCGCTCAGTTGATTCAACAACGTGGAAAACACTAAACCACCCTTGTTTTGTTCTTCGGATAGATATGTAATAATCTCAGACTCAGCCTCAACTTGGAGGCGTGGAGTGCTAGGCATTCCTTGTGTAATAGATCGTCGAGTGATGGATTTGATCGGTATTAGGACCACTGAAGTCCCCACTCCAAGGACTTCGCTAAAAGAGGGCAACTCTTTGTAATCGACAGGGCGCTTTTCCACCTTCCATCCCAATTGTTGAGCGATATGCTGAACACTGTCGCTCGTGACGCTATCGATTGTGCAACGAGAGTCAGGTACCACTAATGTTATGTTTGAATCGCCCTGGGAGTGCACGCCAATGAATGCGCAAGAGCTAAACTCATCGACCTCTTTGTGATGCACACTGTCTAAGTGTAGTGTGATACCAAATCCTTCTGCGCGTGCCTTGTCGCTCCAACGAATTACGGGTGCATAATTTCCACCCACCTTTGCGTGACCTGTACCCTTTGGTGCTGCGCGGTCAAAATCGTCTAAGATAAGTGCCTTAACTGGCTGTGTTCCAAGGTGGGCACATGTTGTCGGAACTACAAAGACACAGAATGTATACTCACTTGGTGCACTGAGTCCAAGGTGAGCGCTTGTCCCATACAGCTGCGGTCGAACATAAAGCGCTCCCCCGGACTCATACGGTGGAACGTAGTTAGCGTTCAGAGCTACAGCAGCCCTGCAAGCTCGGAGAAACATCTCAACGGGGACAGGCGGCATCGAAAGGACGATGCTTGAATGCTGAAAGCGGATGGCGTTGAGGTTGGGACGGAACAGGACAATTCTACCGGGATCGCCAGGCGTACGGAAGGCTTTGAACCCTTCTAAAGCCTGTTGGCCGTAGTTCAGAGCTGGCGACATGCCGTGGACGCGCATATAAGGATCTGAAACGAACTTAAGAGGTGTCCATTCCCCAGTGGTTTTCGAGTACGTGGATTCAATGTGACCATTTACTACAACTATAAGTCTTTTATTTTCTAATACCTAGTATGCACACACCTTCATATACTTGACGGTTATTGTCGGCTTTGTTCCAATCAATAGTAGCTACTGGAGGAGGCGGAAAACCCGACATGATAAATTGTAGTCCTTAGTATTCTCTTAGTAGCTTGTTACTCTTACGGCAAAGATTAGTTAAACCACTTGAATATAAATCTAGATTTCGTACTTACTAATCAATTACTATGAAGGCAAGCGAGACAACGAAATACGGAACAACGAATACAAGGGGATAAGCTGAAGCCTTAGTTATAGTAGCCGATAGTGTAGAGTCGATATGTAGGGGATAATAAACCAATGTGTAGCTCGCAATTATCTGACTTACATTGGTGTTGACTATGGAATTAGTAGCTTTGTATTATTAGTATGAGTAGTAGAGTACGGATAGTGTCACGGTAACGGCTAGTGTCACGGTAACGGCTAATGTCACGGTAACGGCTAGTGTCACGGTAACGGCTAGTGTCACGGTAACGGCTAGTGTCACGGTAACGGCTAGTGTCACGGTAACGGCTAGTGTCACGGTAACGGCTAGTGTCACGGTAACGGCTATGGTCCCGGTCAAACCATCAAGAACTGCCGTGTACTGTTGTCAGATTGTGATGGGTTATCAAAGACGGGGATAATAATCTAATAATATGATAGGGATTAATTGTATTATTCTGGTCTGATGTGGTGTCGTATTGTGTTGTTTCTGATCCAACGCAGTTCGATCAGTTGGATCGCGGTGGATCGTGCGCGCTGACTAATTTTAACTGATCCACAGAATCTGGGTGCTCCGAACACCCAGATTTTGTCCACCACCCAAAATATGCCCATATTCTGACAACTGTTTACCTAGTACCGTCCGACACTATCATATCCTGTAAGGTACTATCTCAAAAGCTACCCAATCTATAATAAGCCCTGAGGTAGCCGTATTAAAGGTCTATGTTTCGGAATACTGACTTCCGGCTGTAACATAACCGGCTACATAGTTTTACATACCCTAGTTAATCTAAAGAGTGAGAAATTACTACTAGCCTCAGCTATATAACATGTTTCCTTCTGGTCAAAATTCTAGTAGCATTTTTTTAGGCTGAGGCTTCGTTGTTACAATCTGATCTGCCATATCTAAGCCAATCTCTTTACTCAAGGAACGACTAATCCTCTATCTTATTGAATCGTTATAAGTCACATTCTAGATCTGTTATTGTTCTTTTGTTTTCTTATCTTGTGTTGGACACAGTCTTAATATGGTCGATTCAAATCGCGACGTCGCCTATATATTTAACTCGGCCATCGCTGCCGCATCAATCGGCGCTGCCTGGGAAATTGGGCTGCTTGATCAACTCCGGAACGGAAATAAGACGGATGTCAAAGAATTTGCAGCGCAACATGACCTACATTATGACTCTATCCACGGCTTAGTCACCGCGCTGGCTGTCGTACATGTGGTCGAGTACGACAACCACACAGCCACGGCTGGCAAGCTATTTGATGAGGTCTACCGATCGAAATCCATTTTCCATTGGCTCACTCTTGGGTCAGGTGGACTCCTCTCGCGTATGCAGTACGTGGTACGGAACGAAAATCGCACAGGAAAATTCTACCAACGAGACTCGGTTGCGATCTCGTACGCTTCCAAAGACATCAGCCGCGAACATTTCGACCCAGCATTTTGGCTAGCTATGGATGGAATCGATTATAAAATCCATTCGGTCGTTGATCTAGGAAGTGGAAGCGGCGAGCGGTTAATGGAGATCCTTGAAAGATATCCTGGGACTGTTGGTCTCGGCGTAGATATCGCTAAACCGTCCACAGAGGTCGCTAGGTCCGACGCGATTAAGCGTGGCTTTGGAGATCGGTTGTCTTTTGTTGTGGGTGACGTGCGCGCATTGAGCTACCGCGACGAGTTTGCTCAGGTCGATCTTCTAACATGCTTTATGATGGGCCACGATTTCTGGCCTCGAGAGAACTGTATTGCTACACTCCAAAAGTTGCGTACTGCCTTTCCTAAGGTCCGCCGCTTTCTCCTCGGTGACGGTACTCGGATCCTACTGAACACCGATAAAACTCACTGCAAGTACTCAACCAACGTCGACAATGTGCCTATCTTTACTTTGGGCTTTGAATTTGGTCACGCTATGATGGGAGTCTATATTCCGACACTTGAAGAATGGGAAGGTGTCTTTGAGGAGGGTGGATGGCGTTGTGTAAAAAAGCATCTTATTAGGTCTTTCACGTTATCCGTAATTTTTGAACTAGAGAGGCTATAAGGACGAGATAGCTAACGTCCGTCTCTGTGGGTCGAATACCCCCCCGCAGCGAACCACCACTATCGTTCAAGCACGTTATACCTACGCAGTGGAGATTCCTAGATGTGAGTAAATAGGGACAGTGTTGCGGTTTGTGAGGCAAAGGTATTGCGCATGTCACGTGCGTTGTCCTGGCGCTCCTCCCTCCCCTCCATGAGCACTTTCTCCCCTCACCAGCATCAGAGATACGTCATGTAAATAGACCCTGATTATGGCTACATATAAGGTGGCCATGACAGCACAACAACAACAGAACACAATATACTCTGATGACTGCCTCGCGCGGTTACACTTTAATTGACTGCATTGTACTGCAACAATAAGCCTTGGGTGAGGCGGCTAGACTTCGGCTGGGTTGTTCTTGGCAGGACAGAACTTTTGAAGGGCACCTCTGTACACAGAGATACAAAATATGCAGGGAGAATCGATATGCGATTTCATAGCACCAAGCTCATAACTGTCACGGTTTGGTGATGGGACGATGCCTATCTGAGACTAGCGCTGTTTATGGTCACTCACCTACATAAACTTTCCATAGCTTGTACAATACAACCTCAGTCAATCCTCAACTTCTTCCCTATGCGTACGGTTCACCCACTCCAACAATAACTGTTGGAGCTGTGGGACTGATAGGATATCAAGCGTGAGGGATTTGATCAGATTCTGCTGTCCTGCCGAGACTCAGAAGATATCAAACTATATATTGTCAAGGATCAGTTCGCCAATGAGAGCGCTTCATCTTCCAGACCGAGCGCTCAGTCCAGCTTTGATCCATATATTCCTAGAATGATCCAGTCTGCGACAAAAATCTATTCAATTAAAACCCGAACGCCTGAACTTCCTCTTTGTGGTTGTGGTACAAAAGTATCATGTTTGATATCAACGTCAGCTCTGCTTGTTTGGTAGAGCTGCATATTGAAGGTTGTAAACAAAGTCGCTACAGTGAGATATAGATTTGACCAAGCCAAACTAAATCATTGAAGATCTATTAGTAAATAACATCTGTGGACGATTGGAAAATTTGGGAGTTGAACATTCAAACTTACTTCATCCCAACGCACTGTCTTGAACCTCTACCAAATGCTACTAGGTATTTGTTCAAAATCTTTCGCTCTTGTAGATCTGTCCAACGCTCAGGAATAAAGTCGTGCGAGCGAGGGAATATGGATTCATCGTGATGAATCATAACAGACGTCATGCCGACAGGGGTCTTTGCTATGGTTAGTGATGGAAAACGATCTAGAGTTCCCTTCTCGAGCTTACGTTTGGCGGAATTTTAATATCCTTGTAGTAGAGTGGCCCTTCTGGTGAACTCCGCTGAGAACGATGGGATAATCCATAGGAGAGCCTGAGATATAAATATGTCAGCTCTATTTATACAAATAGGTGATACAATGACATTACTAACCTAAGGCCTTCGAATATAACTCCTGTCTAGTAGATATTAGCTTGCTAGTTTCCATACTAATGTTAATTGAAGGCAACCAACTAAGTAAGGTAACTGCTCTAACATATGAACCGAAATCCCGTCATGCATTACATTTCCTAGCTCGTTCCTCAACCTATTTAGTATTTGGGGCTTGTCCAGAACATGGAAAGTGATCACTGCGAGCGTATTTGCTGTGGTCTCCGTCCCAGCTCCGATGAGGCTCACAATCTCATGGTTGACTCTCTCCTCCGTTCTTTCTTCGGGTGGAAGCCGGGCATTTGCAAGCCCATTGAAAAGAGGGGGGTGAGTTGATGGTTCTCCCTCCAAGGTATCGTCTTTGGCTTTGGATCCTTGAAAGACTGCTCTAGCGACTTCATCACACTTTTGTCTATACTTCTTGGTTCTCATCACCTTAGGGAAAGTTCGAGACACAAACCATTCAGGTAGGAAAAACAAGGGAACTATTGCCCAGGGAATATGTCGAGTAATCATCCCAATTTCCATCACGTCCTTGATGGTTTTGTGCCATTCAGGAAACAAGTCTGGAATATCAAGATAATTCCAGCATTGTGGACAAGTATACTCCGTTATAATGTCCGTCATAAAACAGGTGTAAGCATGCTCTATCATGAGTGGTTTTCCAGTCCCAGAGAACTCACGGACCCGCCCACAAAGTTTCTTCACCTTCCCCCTGAGTAATGGCTCCAAGCCCTGAACCTTCTGCTTGGAAAAATATGGAGAAATGGCTGAACGACGAAGACGATGCAATTTGTGATCGACCGTGGCAAATGTTGATTTTGGGACGTTCAGGTATTTCAAAAACCATTCGGACTTATTTCGTGGGGAAGTAAGCGAATATACAGTCTCATGATACTGAGGGTCGTTAATGTGCACCTCAAATGGGCTGATACGCACAATCGGTCCTATTCGAGATGAGAATCATGTCTCTTCTGGAAAGAAAGCAACTCACCGTATTGTTTGTGCAACTCCTGGATCTTCATGGTGAATCGGCCTCTAAGAATAACATCGTAGTAAAATTCGTATAACCTCGTTGCCGCAGCTAGTCTGGGACCTGGGATATGGGCTAGGCGCGAAAAGAACAGCCGATAAACGATGATGAGAATAAGATATCCAAGAAACGAGGTTGTTACTAAGACTGCTAGGTGCTTTTTTAGAGAAGTTGCAAACTGCCTGGAGGTCATAAAAGACTCCATGGGGTGAAAAAAGCTAATCCAGGCCGTAAGCATTTTTGAATTATTCTTGCCCATCCAAAAGTGTCGGCATACACACGGTGTGTCGCCTAATAAGGCCCAATGTACCGCCTCGATCCTACTTCGGCCCAACTCGGACCCAACGTTATGTATACCTTCGTAGCCCCCACATTCGTAGAATCATCATACACCAGAATACCAATACACAAGATTACCTTAGCTACTGTTATTCACCGTACGATCGTACAAGGCCTTCCAACAAAAAGTGAATTTTTCAAGGAGATAAGTACAGTGGCATGCTATAAGAGGGGAAGCCACAATGGTTACTGAATATAATACCTAAAACCTGGTATAAATAATGGCTAGCGACTGCGGCTTCACCCCTGCACGCAGCTGCACAACGGTTTTTGATAGCCCCACGTTCTGTATATGGCTTAGCGCTAGATGTCTGCCGCAAGATAGTTGGTTTGATTGGCCAGTTGTCGATCTAACGGTGACTGATTTTGTGGCATGTTACACGAAGAGGTGAAGCCACAATCCCTAATGACTGTATCAAACGTTCATTGCGATAAGAGTAAGAAGAGGCCTATGTTTAGTGCCTTCGCGTTACAGAGGTGGCTTTCAAAAGTAATTGCTGACAGGGGTGTCTTGAATTTAGCCGAAATACTACCGAAACAGAGACAGATCAGTCTCAACGTTCTCTTGGCAGACCTCTGCCTTCCTTATACTCATTCCCACCATCGAGTTCAATGATCTTTTGAACATGGATAGGAATCCTCTCTATCCATGCCTGGATCTGTGACTGTGGAAGATCACTCCAGGCCTGCTGCCATGCTTTTGTGGCCTCTCCTCTATTCTTTGGAGCGCCTTTCTTAGTAGTTCTTCTCTTCAACCATGACCACGCTGGTTCAATAGCGTTAAGATCAGGTGAGTTACCACACCAGAAGAGCTTCTCCACACCCTCTCGTTGGTAGATGAGATTCTAGGCGTGGTGAGCATGAGAGGGAGCCTTATCTTCTTGAACAAGAGTACCTAGTCTCTCTCTCATACACTTCTTAGCGAAGGGGATAAGCTTTGGGAGAAGGACCCCAGTTTGATACCGCCACCAATCAATACCACCTTTATCACTACCACGAGTGAGCTTCCCGTTCTCCTTAGTCCATCTCCATTGAGGAGCTCTACCAGGCTTATTTCTTAAGCCTATCCTCTTTATGCCCGTAGTAAGCTCCCACTCCTCTCTTATAATAGGCTCTAGAACCTCATTTATCTCATCGATCTTAAGAGCTGCATCTCTCTTCTCTTGAGCTGTCTCTGGCCTCCATACATGGGAGGGACCTTTGTAATTATACGTGAAGCAGCCCCAGAACATGAACTCAGAGTATCCCTTCCACCTCTCTCGTATCACAGATCTTGTAAAAGCCTCATCTGCCTTTCTCCACACTCGATACCCACCACGACGGTGGTTCAGCACAACAGAGGTCTTATCCGACTAGATAACGTTCTTCTAGTCCTCAAGAGTCTAGTGCTGATAAGCGAGACACCAGTCAAGTCTATCTTGTCTCATCTTCCTCGTCAACCCAGGCTTCCTCGTCGGCTTGGTCTTCTTGTATCCTGCTGCCTTGAGAACTCTCCACACTGTGGTAGAAGAGACGTCGTGACCGTAGAGACTAAGATCACCAGCTATGTCAGCACAGCTCTTCTCTCGTCCATAACGGTCACGGCGTACTTTCTCAACAGTAGCTTCATGGATAGCCTCTTGCTTGCGTGGGCGGCCTGAGCGAGGAGCATCCTCAAGATATTCAGGAAGAATCTTCAAGGTTGGTCCATTTGGCTCAAAGCCTCGCTGGCAGGCACGGCTATAGATAGAGTCGATAGTGCGTGGAGAGATGCCTAGGATCTCACTAATCTGACTCGTTGATCTACCCACAAAGCGGGACTTTAAAGTGAGAATAGCGGCACGTGTAGAGATATCTGTATAACGAGGAGCCATTGTAACAGTAAAGAAACACCAAAGAAAGCAAGTTTACTGCTTTCTCCAGCTTCAAAAAACTCCGAAGGTGCCAAGAAATGTCGGGCCGAATACCAACCGCGCTAGCAATTACTTTTGAAAGCCACCTCTGTACACATCATTTTCATGCACGATGTGCAACTTTTCTATCTTACACGTCATTTTAGCGCTGTACACGTCATACTCGTAGAATCCAGTAGGGGATATTCGTAATAGAATTCAGAAGTAAACAATCAAACATTTCCTATTTCAATTTGTAGTTCCAATGAATTTTATGTTCTGTTAAAGCCCATGGCACGCTCACTTTATTATCGCCATGGACTGTGCAAAAATGGACACTCCTGGTAGAGGCTTTCCCGGCCTTGTCACATTGGCTGTCAATAGAGCAGGTAGATATAATATGTTCTCGATTTCTTACATCTTCAGTTTGCGAGAAGCGTAGCCTGAATGATTTGTTCTAGGCATGTACCTGCTTCTTATTGATCAAAGCTTACTCTCTACGACAGGCAAACGATATTCTCATTTCTCGGGAGATATCTCACCTGAGCCGAGCGCGTCATCTTTTACGCCTTCTACTGTAGTATGGCTAGCATCTTGTACTAAACTTGTGACGATGGTTGCGGTTTTACATTGCATCGAACGTGGCTTGTTTTGCTTGGATGATTACGCCTCGGACTTTCTCATGGAGTGGAAGGAACCCATGATTTTGCACGGATTTGATGAGACAGGACAGCCAATCATGTCGAAAGCAGAGAATAAGATCTCGATATATCATCTAGTTACGCATACAAGTGGTATGGGGTACGAATCTCTTTCGGAGGAGCTTGCAAGGTATACAAACCTAAAAGGAGAGTCAAAAAAGGGAACCACTGGCGACATCGTAAGCTTCTCTTGAATTCCGCTGAACACTCCTTTTGGAGATCTTATTCTGATGTTGTACAAGCTTGGGGCTGACGCTTTATATTTCAAGGTCTATGGGTTCAATCTGCCTCTTCTTTTTGAACCGGGAGAGGGATGGCATTATGGCTGTGGTATGGATTGGGCCGGTAAAATCGTCGAACGAACGAACCCAGAGCGACTAAAGCTAGGCGACTATATGAAGAAGTACATCTTCGACCCTTTAGGAATGAAAAGTATGACCTTTTCGCTTCTTTCTCCTGAAGATATTCGTTCAAGGATTCCTAAATTAGCAGTCCGGATGGAAGATAATGGAATCTCAACTTTAGCCGCTGTCTGGCCCGAAGACCCTCCAGATGATTGTGGCGGCGTTGGTCTCTACGGAAGTGCGGAAGATTTTATGAAGCTCTTGGAAATGCTATTGCAGAAAAATGGAGAGGTATTACACCCGGAAACGATAGAAAGATTATTTACACCGCAGCCTAGTGAGTCCAGATATTTTACTCGCTTTATGTCAGACAGGATGTTGCAGGCAACTATGGGAGTGCCTCTACACATACCATGTCAATGGGCTTTCGGAGGTTTAGTTACTTCGGATCTTATCGAAGGAAGGAGAGAAGCAGGTGCGGTTTGTTGGGGGGACTCCCTAATATCAAATGGGTAAGTCTTTATGCTTTTACATTCTCAACTGACGTCCATCTCTGTGCAACGAGAAATCCTGTGGGCCGAGAAGAGCCAATGAAACACCGCCTTGTTGCAAAACTCGTCATCCCTACAGTTCCATTGGCTGTTCTCGGTTCACCGGGTTTCTCGTTGCACAGGGATGGACGTTAAATAGATAGAGAATTTAGACATATTCACCATCATAATAGAGTACAGCTGACTGATTTATAGTGGATTGACTTCAAGAGAGGAATTTGTGGCTTGTATACTTCACAAGTTTTTCCTCCATTCGATGTAATATCTAATAGCCTTTTTACTCAATTTGAAGAGGATGTTTATTCTAAACTTTAGTAGAGCATTTTACTTTGGCACATTGCTTGCCAAGTAAGTATGCTCTGCTAAATAGGTTTACTACTGTCAGAAACAGGGTGCATGCCTAGAAAGAGTATACTGTTAGATAACAGCATAGCAGCGAGGGTAGGCGATACTGCTTTGTAGTACAAAGCTCGGGTGTAACCACTTAAATACCACACACTGGATAAAAAGAATAAGATAGCAAGGAACTATTTAATAAATATTCTTTAACCAACGTCTGTCACTGTACAGCGAAAAACACTGTAGACCGAGAACTACCAATTAGGCAGTGGGAATTGCTGACTCATATCACGCCCTTGCTCTCCCATTAGACATTCTCAGCCCACAGTGTTTTTCGCCGTGTAGTGACAGACGTCACTTGTTTTACAGTTGTTAGCGATTGCAGCTTTACCCCTACATGCAGCTACGTAACGAGTCTGAATGCCCCTCAAACTTCCGTATGGATGTGAATGTTCGCAGCAAAATAGGTGATGTGATTGGTCAATTGCCGATCCAATAATGACTAGTCTTTAGAATGCTTACGTGCAGGGGGAAAGGAGGGGTGAAGCCGCAATCGCTAATAACATGATATTTAATATCATCGCACCAGATAGCGCGTTTTGTCTGAGAAGGGGATTCACAAACTAATGACGGCTAACGCTGTTCCATAGCGATTTTCGTATTTGCCTTTCTTCATACTCTTCTTTGTGTACTGTAACCAGAGTCTGTCACTATGTGACGAAAACCCCCGTGTGCCGAGAACGACCAACCGGATCGCAAAGATGACACGCTTCTCTACGACCCTCACGATCCGATTGGTCATCTTCGGCACACGGAGTTTTTCGTCGCATAGGGACAGACTTTACTACATTAGAATTTTTTGTCGGTTCTGTCGGTTCTGTCGGTTCTGTCGGTTCTGTCGGTTCTGTCGGTTCTAAAATCTATGGAGAGCTTGAGAGGGGCAGGGGCAGGGACAGCGACAGGGATAGGGTCAGGGGCCAGAACAACAAAGTCATCTGCGGCTGTTCGCAGCCGAACAATAGCAATAGTTTAACTAGAACGTGGTATTTCCAATGTCGTATAAGCTGTGATTTTTGAATGAGGTTATTCGTATCTAAACGAAATCGATTTGCAGCCTAAATCTTGGTGCTTTGAATCCAAATCGCGACGAAGTTGCTAAAGTCTGCCCCTATGTGACGAAAAATTCCGTGTGCCGAAGATGACCAATCGGATCGTGAGGGTCGTAGAGAAGCGTGTCATCTTTGCGATCCGGTTGGTCGTTCTCGGCACACGGGGTTTTTCGTCACATAGTGAAAGACTTTACGGAGGTGACTTTCAAAAGTTCTTGCTAGCGTATTTGTTAGCGGCCGATCAGTCGGCCCGACTTTCTTGGCACCCATCCAGATTTTTTGAAGCTGGAGGTAATGGTGGTGATAGTCTATATACTCAATTTTTTGGTGTTTTCAACTATACTATGGCTCCTAACACTGATCCCTATTGATGAAGGTGGAGAAACGTGCGTGAACTTGTTGTATTGGAGCTACGGGAGAAGAGAGAATATCTATGGTGCGCGCACGGAGCAGCTGACTAATCAGTGCCTGGCCAATCAGAGCACGGGAAGCCTGATTCACCGTGAATACTAGTGAAGGCTCTCACCGCGTCTCGACACCTATACCCGTGCGCTTATTGTGACGCTGAAGTCACCTTTTGGTGGCAAATCTACCGCCCAGATCAGCGCTATCACAGGTATTTCACCACGCACTATTTGATGAAGGTGGAGAAACGTGTGCGAACTTGTTGTATTGGAGCTACGGGAGGAGTGAGAATATCTATGGTGCGCGCACGGAGCAGCTGACTAATCAGTGCCTGGCCAATCAGAGCACGGGAAGCCTGATTCACCGTGAATACTAGTGAAGGCTCTTACCGCGTCTCGACACTATTGACTCAATTTATGGTAGAGCCTGCCAACGTGGATTTGAGCCTAATTCACCCACTATTAAACTCCTCCCCGAGTACCTCGAAGACGCCCCTCGCGCTGGTCGCCCTCATAAGCAGGAAGCTATCCACAACGCCACTCTTTCACAAGTATGCCGAGATAGATATGGGAGAGAGAAGAGCTGTGCTGATATAGCTGGTGATCTTAGTGTTCACGGTTACAACATATCATCCACCACAGTGTGGAGAGTCCTAAAAGCAGCCGGTTACAACAAGACGAAGCCCACGAGGAAGCCTGGGTTGACGAAGAAGATGAGACAGGAGAGACTTGAGTGGTGTCTTGCCCATCAAGACTGGACTCTGGAGGACTGGAAGAATGTCATCTGGTCTGATGAGACCTCTGTCGTGCTCAACCACCGCCGTGGTGGCTATCGGGTCTGGAGAAAACCTGATGAGGTCTTCACCAAAACAGTCATTCGCGAGCAGTGGAAAGGCTACTCAGAGTTCATGTTCTGGGGCTGCTTCTCTTATGATCACAAGGGCCCATGCCACATCTGGTGCCCTGAGACTGCACAGCAGAAGAGAGAGGCAGCTCTTCAAATTGAAGAGATGAACAAGGTCCTTGAGCCTATTATGAGGCAGGAGTGGGAGCTTACAACTGGCATGAAGAGGATGGGATTAAGGAACAAGCCAGGCAGGACTCCGCAATGGAGATGGACAAAAGAGACCGGCAAGCTGTCTCGTGATAGTGGAAGAGGCATAGATTGGTGGCGCTACCAGACTCAAGTTCTAATCCCAAAGCTCATTCCCTTCGCTAAGGAGTGCCAGAAAGGGAGACCATGTACTGTAGTTCAAGAGGACAAGGCTCCTTCGCATGCCCACTACGCCCAACAACTAGTATACAGTAGAGAGGGAGTAGAGAAGCTTTTATGGTGTGGCAATTCACCTGACCTCAACGCTATTGAAGCAGCCTGGCCATGGCTCAAGCGGAGAACCACCAGGAAAGGCGCTCTAAAAAATAGAGCAGAGGGCACAAAGGCATGGCTGGAGGCTTGGGATGAGCTACCTCAACACCAAATCCAGGCTTGGATAGAGCGTATACAGTTTCATGTAAAGGAGATTATTAGACTTGAAGGCGGCAACGAATACAAGGAGGGGCGGCGCGACCGAACAGTCCAAGCTTCGGTGGTACTACGGCAGTAATATAGACCCCCCTGTCAGCAAGAACTTTTGAAAGTCACCTCCGTAGTTCCTGTGCTAGCTCCCAGGATCTGGCCACCTCATTTTCTCTTGTATGACTCAAAGCACTGAAAACACGGAATTATTAGATAGCTATTCGCCCCACGGAGCCCAGTTCGGTCGAACTGGGCTCCGTGGGGCGAGTAGGGACGGACTTTACTCAAATCAAGTCCAACTTCCCCATCAAATTCAACTACTCCCTATCACCTGCTTCAGGTCATTTTTGAAGCACATGCCTTCAGGAAGATTTAGACAACACAGCCCACAGACCCCGGTCTTGGTGTTCCAATGTTAGTGGAACGCTCTGCAAGTGGTCTTTGAATATGCGTTGATTTGTGCGTGTTAGCCGTGCATTCACTAGGGGTGCCGGACGGGCCAACGCCGGATTACGTCCTACAACACCAAATATCTGATCAACTTCTAACTATGTAGTTATTTACTCTAACATTTCGCACGAATGTAACCTGATAGCTGAATATGAAGCCTTAATTCCTCCCGAAGTTGGCTAACTTCCAATTTCAGATTCGAGAGTTGGAGTTCGATGATTTCCCGTCTCCGCTGTTCATCACGCTGCTCTGCCTCAAGGAGACTGACAAGATCCTCATGCTTTCGACGCGACTTAGCGGCCGCTTGGCGATTTCGCTCTTTGTATTTACCATGGTACTTCTCACGTAATTGCTTCACCTCCTTGCTGGGTTGCATGGAATGCTCAACCAGCTTAACATCATTCTGTGATCTCAGCGAGGAGCCCTCCACCCGTGAATTTATCATTTGAAACCTGCTACTGGTTGGCATAGTATTGGCAGTTTGTATCGTTTGAAAGTCTGATTCTAGGCCAGTCTGAACTGTGTCGATCGGACCATATATATCAGTAGACGCGTTTATCCATTCGATGGGACCACCCAAGTCGGAGATAGATTCATTGGAAGGAGAAATGACCGTGGTAGTAGATAAGAAATCTGATGGGCTAGGGTCGATCCATAGGTTATCTTTCACCAACTCTTCTTGCATGTTGTTGGCCGTGTGCTGCTGTAGATCGGGAAAAGCGCCATCTAAGTAGTCTATTGTGTCCTCGGACCTTCCTCAAATAGTCAGTGTATGATATTCCAAGACTTCTAAACAGCATGTCCTCCATAAGTAAAACACAAGCTTTCCTACATTTCGCCAGGTGTGATAACGTTCATGTTGTGACCTAAAATGCCGAAAACCTCCATTATTTCTTAGGGATGGTGAGCTCCTCTTGGTGATGCAAAGCAAGGTTTCCTGTAATTAAACTATTAGAGCAATGATCATGAAAAAGTCCACTAGATAAAGCAAAATTGAATAAATGCGATTACGGCGGCCAGAAAAGGCTCCTGAATAATAGAAAAATTGATACTAGGCTTTTCGGCTGAAGGATAATGAAAAGCAACGAAGTGAACAACTCACAAAAATAAAGAAGACGTGCGCAGAGATGAATCGATACCAGTCCGCTTGGAATAATACTTGGAAGTATAAGGTTAACTTTGGATAATCAGTAAGTATGAGAAGGTGAGCATTCTATAAATCAATGTGTTTTAATAACTCACCCTACAGGGACATGACCTGCATACCTAAGGGTGCAAAAATCAATTCTGCTTCGAGGACCCTCTAGGAGTCCGGCCGGATAGGAGTCCGGCCGGATGAGTTCGGCCATATTTTTGAGAGCAACGGGCCGGGGCGGAAATGCTCCCGCTTCTAGGTTCAGTAATTACATGATGAAAAATTGTCTGCTCCTCTGTTGGAAGTGGCTTCGTTGAGTTGGACGTGTAATTACGTCGAAAGGTTGTTTTGGGTATGCCGTAGTCTCGTACATTACGGTAAACAGTGACTTTTGAGGCAACACAGATTATTGGTGAAGGTTCAGTTGGGATTGACGCTTCTTCAACGGCTTCACTTGCCTGCTATTCACCGCTGAGTGATAACTCAGCTTGGCTTGCAGTGGCAAACCCGCTCATCAAGATAGTTTTCGTCTCGGTAAGCCAGGGTTAATCGATACATTCTCATGCACTTGCAGCTTCCGCTTTGCGCACACGGATCCACCTGGTAAAGTATGCTTGTCTAAAAGAGGTTAAACTAGCTAGATATCACTAAGCAACAGAGGTTTAGCGTGGGATGAAAGGCCGCCTGCTTACAGAAACCGGAAGCCGTAACTGCATGAGAGCGTATTTGTGTACGAGAAAAGAACACATTCTGTCCTCCCGGAGCATTCGCACATAGCCGCGGGGTTAAGCGAGAGGATTCATATGTTCCTATGTTCACCCGGCTAAGACGTTTTCCGGGCCTGATAGAACACGAGCGACATTTCACTCGCCACATTTCATAGCCCTTGCTACAACAAAAGTAGAATTCATTGTTACTGAGGTTGGTGGGACGGGTTAAAAGATACAAAGTTGAATCACGAGCGGACTGCGCACATAAGCGCTGAAGCTAAGGCTATACAGGCTACTGAGATTTATCCCATGTTTTTGTGATATGCCCACAAATTGAGATGTGTTCCAAACGCTAATTAATCGCTCGATTTGGCTTAGTAAGTAACTTATGGACGCGAAACCAGCGTCTCTATGTAGCAGATAGACACAGCCACAGAATCGCTGGTGTTGAGTTCGCATGCTTGTCTTGTGTACTTTACCATGCAAGACATTGCGGCTCCACTAAACTGAGTCTACAGCTCCTTTGAAGAAGCGTATGATGCGCTCAAAATGCACGGCATGCAGCATGGCTATGGTTTTATCTTTAAGCGGAGTTTGCCTCATAACTGTGAGGTCAAGACACGTTACAATGCCCATGCGCAGGTCGAGCCACCCCACAATGTTCCATCCCAACTTCAAATCAATATAACTCCACCACCATGGATCCAATTCAAAAAAGCAGTTAAATGCTTAGAATCGCGTGAAGTTGGAGATAATTTCTCGTACCGCGAAGTCGCGAAGATGTTTAGTGTAAACCGAACGACGCTGTCGCAAAGGCACAGAGGTGTACAGAGATCCCTACGCGCCCAGTCACAACACTAACAAGTACTCAACCCACAGAAGCAGGTTCAAGAAGCTGCAAAGGTGGCTCGACAACAAGCCAAAACTGAGCGTGAGCGCGAGCGGAAACAGCGCGCTGAGGAACTAGCTGCTCAACGGGCGCTCAAAAAGCTGCAACGCGACGCTGCAACCGCAAAAAAAACTTACGATACAGCAAACAAGTGTAAGCGAAAAGTCTCACATAAAGCAGCCAAAAATCTGACAAAGCGTCGTCGTGTTGCTGCTGCATCAAGTCGGGTTGACGCTGGTCCGCCTGCGGCGTCTCCCCCACCCAAATACAGCGCAAGTCAGCGCCAAGTTAAGACACCAACGAGATACAAGTAGTGCAAACGATCTAGAAGCTTCTGTATAGCGATACCTCAGAAAGTCTCACGATAATAGCTATCGTGCGTGTGGCTCAATAACCTCATCTTTTCGATCGTCTGATCTTTTTGGGGTGGCTCGACCCGCGAACTGGCTCGACCTACGCACGGGCATTGTATGCTGGCTGTCAGCAGTAATAAAGGATTGTAAGCTAATAAGACAACAATGCTCGTGATAGCTAGGCCGACCACGGGCAAGCTTGCATTAAAGGAGATCGGTACGTAAGTAAAACATATATACATGCACTATGGAAAAAGATAGAAAACTACGAGTTCAAGCGGCCGTGCAGTGTCACAAGTAGAGTACCGTGCTGGACGGCGCAACGATCGCTCCGCCTCACCAACCATCATCACCAGAATCAGGTCGTAGAGCCGCACCAGATAGCTGTTATTAGAAGATTTCTTAGTTTTAAGATACAGAAATAGTATTACAATTATCTGATTATCGATACTTGGCTGGCAACTTAATATCGCGGCCGCGCCGTGATCGTGATGTTGATGGAGCTGCTGAGCGATCGAATGGCTGCTCACCACCATCACGGCTACTAAAGTGTGTCCCTATGTGACGAAAAACCCTGTGTTCCGAGAACGACCAACCGGATCGCAAAGATGACACACTTCTCTTGGACCCTCGTAATCCGATTGGTCATTTTCGGTACACAGGTTTTTCGTCACATAGAGACAGACTTTAGCCCAGACGCCTTAAAAGCCCTCTTAGTGTCCGTCCCTGTGTGACTAATGTTACAATTGAACCAGCGCAGCGACATAAACGATAGAGACGCTGTAGTTCTTATGTTATTTTCTACTGTTTATATTTCTCTAATAAGATTTTTGATTAGTGGCTGTTTCGCGGCTCTACTTAGCAATACAGTATCCCTTTAGCCCTGGCAGCTTGTATATCTTAATTAACTACCTTGATAGTCGTTCAAACGAAGGCCTCGGGCCGTACGGAGAGCCTCGGCGATAGGTTTTGTAATTGTTGGCGCGGTACCCGCCTCGCCACCCGCCTCGGTAGCCTCTGCGAATATGATCAAAATAACTGCTCCCATGCTGTCGGCATACACACGGTGTGTCGCCTAATAAGGCCCAATGTACCGCCTCGATCCTACTTCGGCCCAACTCGGACCCAACGCTATGTATACCTTCGTAGCCCCCACATTCGTAGAATCATCATACACCAGAATACCAATACACAAGATTACCTTAGCTACTGTTATTCACCGTACGATCGTACAAGGCCTTCCAACACATGCCTTATATGTTGTTTTCGAAGTTCATAAATGTCTTGAAACTCCCCCGGAGATTGATCCTCCGCAAGGCGACTTAGGTCTTCGTTTGTTGCGGAAGAGGCATCTGGATATTCCAGTAGATTTGTGTGCTTGTTATTCTGTAGTGGTGTATAAGGCATTTTATAATTGATTTGTGGTTCTTCTAACCTGTAAAGCCATAAGAACCTGATAAACACTTTTCAATTTTAAGATGTACCGTGCACAATTCGAAGGAAGAGCATGCTCTTCCTTAGTACTTTCATCGTGACTTTGCTCCTTAGATGCCTGCGAACAAGCCGGTTCATATAATTGTTGGCTATTTTCTCTTAGCGATTCAAGTAGGGTAGAAGTGGCCGCAGACAAAGCCTCCGCCCATTGGAGTAAGCCATCGTTGCTCATGTTGAACGAGTTTGGAGCTTAAAAGGATCGATAACAATTTGAATGAAACAAAGCTAGTCGCAAAAGCAAAAAGAGTATCTGTGTTATTTTATAGCGATGAATACCCTAAAGCAGGGTCGGATCGAGGCAGATCTGAGGCGGAACATCCGGTTACCTACGATTCCGAATATATCCTTCCGAAGATTCCATCACATCAACGCCAAGCATCACTGTAACCAGTTATACTAGGCAATTCATATCTCGCCGCTTGCTTTGCCGTTCAATAATCACGGCCTGACCTATCGCTCTTGTCAGATTTTTATGGATGGGATCAAGTGTGTATTGTCTGTCTCTGTCTACGGCTCTGTCTGTGGGAGGTGGCCTCGCCTCGGGCTTGGCAGTGCTAAGTCCCGGCGCTAGCCCTGGTTTGGGGGTCTCATGTCCTTCCCCAACCACCATCGGCTCGATCATGGAGCAAAACCTCGCCTCAATCTGACAGCTCTCCTGCGCGCAGCCTAGCGTGTAGTCTGTTTGCCTTGTGTGCTTTATGGCCTCAGGCAGCAGGAAGAAATTCGCACTAGGCAGACAACATCCCTCTGTTAGGCGAGATAGCTAACCCTTACTTGGATGAAACAAGCGCTTATGCATTTTGCACGTGTATGGAAATCAACTTCCTCCTTATCTAGTTAGGCGCATTGATATTGGATCCTGATAGTCTTGTCTCTACCGAGACCATAATGCAGGTATATCACCCCGAAATCGTGTGTCTCTTGTTAAGAAATATTAGGAAGAGCATGCAGGGCCTTATTGTATTGGCGGGCTATTCAAATCGGGCGGATAATATCGGGAGTCCACAACATCGAGCAGTCTAAATTCTCTAGATCCAGCTCTCCTCAAACGCTAATCGACTGACTTGGAAGAAGAGCTAGAGGATCACTATGTGGAAGTTTTTTTTTTGCTTTACCGATTCAAGCTTTGTCATTTCAACTACGCAAGAAGACATTCATTCTATCCAATCCTAGTCTTCTCTTCATTAGTATGAAGGCTAGTAACTACTCAATCGATCCTACAGCTGCGAGATCGAGGCTCTAATTTGAGACTATATCAACCATATTACGAAGTTGTCTTTGAGCGAAATATCGTTGTTACTGCAGAACAGACCCCCCTGGTCCCTCTGATTCTTTTAGTCGTTGTATTCCATGACTCCGTATGATCATACCACCATTGTCGAAGAGCAACATATGAACATCATCGACTAGGCCACCACCAAGTCGCCCGCTGGCCTCCGAGTATATCCACACGCAATTCCCTTCAGCCAGGGTATCCTTTACTTTGAGGCGAAAATTTGGACTTTTGATCAAGATTTGAGGCCATAGCTCCACGAATGATTGCTTCGTTAGACATGTATCGTTGTGGACTAATTGGATGGAGTCGTGCATAAAAGCAGCTCCTGCCTCAGTGTTGCGCTTGTTGACAATAGTGTCTATCCACTCGAGGGCACGTGCTCTGAAATCCACTGTCATGCTGCGTATTTGGGCTTGTTGTATCTGGGCTTATTGACATGTGCTTGTAAGCATATAAAGCGTGGGGTGTACAGAGTAAGATTGAATATTTTCCCAGAAATCAAGTTTGCATTAGATCTGTTGTTTTTGCGTGAACTTCCATTATCGGAGTTAGTGTCACTACTTATATTAATTAGGTCAAAAACATACATGAATCGGCGCTGGCTACGATGACGTGGAGCCGCGTGTGAAGGCAAAACCAATTTACCAAAATGACGTGTACAAAAACATGGGCTTGATTATCGCCCGCAACGCTATGTCTCGGAACCCGAGGTTATGATGGTAAAGGCAAGCAGCTTGGTTCCGAGTATTAGAGTATCATATTATGGCTAACCGATATATTTACATCACTCCGTGACGGGACTTCTTGTGTGCCGGGACCGGCCAATGAGATCGTAGATTCTGAGTGGAAGTCTGTGACTGAAGCGTTCTGATTAGCCGGTTCCGGCACACAAGGAGCCCCGTCACGGAGTGATGCACGTTGGTCAATTTTACACTGATTTGCGTATTTGGCTTCCGCGTTTTGCAAGGCGGAAGATACTCATGCAACAAGGGTCTCCGGTATCGTAAGCGAAAACTTTGCCCAGAAGAGCAATCAGCATCATGTTGGTCATCTTGTTCCTCAGACCAGCAAGGGCTTACTATATATCAGCACTCTTCTTGCATGTGTACAGTAACCAGGCAAGGCGATGCGAACTTTCAGTAAGCTTTTGTATGTACGCGTTCCGGGTGGTCTGCTCGCTTGTTTTGTTCTCTTTCCGGCAAGCCCTTAGCCCGAGTCAGCAAGGATCCCTGTCAGAAATACATTCTAATCTATCGCAAAACCGGAAGCCGGATAGTTATGCAGATAAGTGTATGCCAGACTTACTCCTAATAGTCAAATAACTACTTAGCGACGAAAGAGAACACTTTTCACCCCCTTCCCCAGAGGCTTTTAGCTGCGTGGAAATATGCAGGATAACTATAATTGTCTTAATTATCTAGGTGTAGTTGGCACTTCACAGACGAATCCCTTAGAGCAGAAGTGTGCGCACGTATTTGACAACACAGAACCACAAAACTTAGGTCGGTTTGCAGAACACCACAACTTACTTCATTATACGTTTGGTCTATTTTCTGACTACCTGTAGGTTTCTTTGTAAGCTATGACAGTCGTCTGAATTTGCTCTGGGACCCGAATAGTCCAGCCTTGGTTGCGGACACAAGTTCTTCGATTGAGTCTTCGGATGCGACATTTCCCTACGCTCTGTCCTCAGGTGGTTCTGCAATTAGTACGGAAGGTAGATTTGTCCGAGCTCCACCAGCTACACCAGCTCCACCAGCTACACCAATTCAAGCTTATAAGGCTGCATCACATGCACAATTTCCTGCTTTTTCATCCGGCTCTCCGACCGGAAACATTGCTGAGGGCGTCGGCCCGGAACAATATGGCACTGTTCCGGTGAGTCGGCAACAGGAAGTCGATGTGTCACTGCGATGTTGGGAGCACGCTTGCCAAGGGCGCTTATTTTCTACTCGAAGTAACCTGGTACGGCATCAGAAGGAGAGAGCCAATCGAGCGGCCAAGGCGGTTTGCCCAGCTTGTAGGGCATGCTTTTCACGGACGACAGCGCGGGATAAGCACATAATTAACCAGAGTTGCGGTCGAATTCGGCGCTATTCCAACGGCCGGATTCGTCCTCAGTTTGCCAGAGCTTTGGAGGCCACCACAGGTGCAATGATACAGTCCACCTGTAGATTTGGTAGCCCTATTGGAGCCACTGTATTGTAATCATGATCGAAGCTCAGCTCTCATTACACAGCTCGCTTTGAAATATTTAGTGCTCCCTAGTTCGAGAGTCACTAAAAAGCTTTGCTAGGGCCATACCGAAAGAGGGCCGATATCACAGGGGTTGTTTTCTTGGTTTAAGTTTGGTGGCCGTCTGTCAGACATAAAGATAAACGCAGAAGCATTTAAATCGAATAAATTGAGGTAAAATCAAGTTTTCTTCCCACACAACCCTGCACCATTGCGGACGACAGATAGAAGTGAAGACTAGAAGAAAGCTGCAACTTTCTCTATCAATCAGCGGTATTTGTTCGATGTAACGGTGTTTAGTTTAATATGGATATCCTCAAACCATGAAACTGTTGCCACCCGTAAAATAATGAAGATGCTGGACTATTCCCTAATCTATCTCAGCTGAAATGGGTTTCGATGGTAAAACGAAACAGATCATGCGTGCTGTTTGCGTCGTACTGTGGTTCTTCCACCCATGCATAGTACCACGTTGAATAAAAACATCTCCTTGCCGAAGGAAACGGGACTCTCCACTGTCTAAGGCTAACTCGACTGTGATTCCTTGAGGTTAGAAATTATACCTGTTAAGTGGAAATGACAGAAGGGTGGTGGGTGAAATCAGGCTTACTCTCCCCAGCAATCATCACACCAATATCAATACTTTGTGTACGGTGTAGTCTTGAGTCGGTGCTAGGAGCCCACTCCGCCATCAGGACCACACTGCCCTCCTTGGGGATTAAGGCTGCTAGATCACGAGTTTCGTGTTCGAAGATGTCTTTGGCATCGACCAAATCGAGAGCCTTACTAGATGACGTGCTGTAGATAATGCTTATTCTGTCATTGAATGGTTTGAGCGCCGGGCTGGCCCGAAACACCGATTTACCATCTCTATCGTGGGTGGTTGTGATCACGGTTGTGAAAGACGGCATAGTCAAGAGTGGAGTGAAATGTAGGCGGTAAAGGAACTTATATGCAAAAATTGGTCTTTATCAAAGATATACTCTCATGCACTCACGGCTTCCACTTTGTAAAGTCTGCCCCTATGTGACGAAAAACTCCGTGTGCCGAAAATGACCAATCGGATCATGAGGGTCGTAGAGAAGCGTGTCATCCTTGCGATCCGGTTGGTCATTTTCGGCACACGGAGTTTTTCGTCACATAGGGACAGGCTTTACACGCGTTTCAGTTGTTATCTCGCACAAGACATTGATTCGCCCAGTGTAAGCTTGCTCAGAAGAGGCTTAGGCGCAATATATATTTTACTTTGATCAGCTCGGGTATCGAGGAGAAGATTGACCCATGGCATCGCTGACAAGAGCTAGCACTATCACCATGAAACGAAAGAGGCTTAGCATAGGATTAAAAGTCGCCTGCTCACAAAAACCGGAAGCTGCAAATGCATGAAAATGTACTTAGTGAGTAGTCTCATCCTTCGATCCTTCGATCCTTCGATCCTTCGATCCTTCGATCCTTCGATCCTTCGATCCTTCGATCCTTCGATCCTTCGATCCTTCCATCCTTCCATCCTTCCATCCTTCTTGTTGTCGTTTATTGTATCAATCTCTGATTGAGCTAGCTATGTACAGTCATCAGCGATCGCTTGTTAGTCCGACGTGAGAGCCGATGCCCCGACCTTGATAATCAGACTCCGCAACAATCAATCGATCGACATGATTGATTCCTATATAGGTTAAAGAGTTACTTTATTAGGCAGCCTTTAACCTAGATAGGAATCAATCATGCCGATCCGATTGATTGTTGCGGAGTCTGTTGATAATCGATAGTCAAAGTCTGGTTTTGAGATTAAACAGCTTCGGATCGACGCAGCGTTCTACATTCTTTCTCGCAATGGCCTCAGATGCCCAAGACATAACCCATATAGAGTCCCTCAACGACCCTAATGAATTCTGGACACGCCAAGCGAAACAGTTAACATGGCACAAGGCTCCTACCACTGCTTTGCGAATGACGAGAAAGCAGCTGAAGTGCGGCAACTCACACGCATCATGGACCTGGTTCCCAGACGGCAAGATATCGACCTCCTATAACTGTGTCGATCGACATGTCGATGCAGGCAACGGCGATAAGACAGCCATCATCTGGGACTCACCAGTCTCCCGCAGTAAACAGAAGATTACCTATGCTGAATTACAGGAGGAGGTCGCGATTATGGCGGGCGTGTTACGAGAAGAGGGCGTTCAAAAGGGCGATGTCGTGGTGATCTACATGCCAATGATTCCAGCCGCATTAATTGGGATTCTGGCTACGATACGACTAGGTGCAATCCACGCTGTTGTCTTTGGTGGTTTCTCATCCACGAGTCTGGCGCAGAGGATCGAAGCTTCGCATCCGAAGGCTATCCTCACTGCAAGCTGTGGTATCGAGGGAGTCAAAGGCCCGCTTCCATACCAAACACTAGTTCAAGCTGCGATTGCGCAGTGCGATTTCAAGCCCCAAAGGACCATAATATGGCAACGGGCAGAGAGTAGCTGGGATGATATATGCGAAGTCGACGGAGAGCGAAGTTGGCAGTGTCTAGTTCAGAACGCAAAAGTACACGGCATTAGCGCAGAGAATGTGCCTATAAATAGTCATGAAGGGCTGTATATTATATACACAAGCGGCACTACCGGTCAGCCAAAGGGTGTTTTGAGAGAAGCAGGTGGGCATGCAGTAGGATTGAACTTAAGCATACGTCATATGTTTGGTGTACAGGGGCCTGGAGACGTTATGTTTGCTGCTAGCGATATTGGATGGGCTCTTGGACACAGCTACATCCTATATGCGCCACTGCTAGCTGGTGCAACAACGGTACTATTTGAAGGTAAGCCAGTCGGAACACCGGACGCTGGGACTTTCTGGCGCATTGTCGAGGAGTACCGGGTCACTTCGATGTTCATGGCACCGACCGCGCTGCGGGCAATCCGCCAAGCGGATCCTCAAAACTCGCTCTTTAAAGCGCGTGGTGTAGTAGGAGGGCTGAAGCATCTTCGCGCACTTTTCTTAGCGGGCGAGAGGAGCGAGCCGAGCTTAATTAACATGTACACAGAGCTGCTGGCGACATATTGTGCACCAGGGGCCTCAGTTATTGATAATTGGTGGTCGACCGAGTCCGGATCGCCTATCACTGGAATTCCTCTGATGCCAGCAGCTGGCATGTTTTACGAGCTTGAAAGCACCAAGATCCCCAGCAAGACGATCCCGATCAAGCCCGGTAGTGCAGGCAAACCAGCTCCAGGCTTTGACGTTCGCATCGTCGACGACGCCGGGAATGAGCTGCCGCGAGGAAGCATGGGCAACATTGTCCTTGGCCTCCCGCTTGGCCCGACTGGTCTCACCACCCTCTGGCAGGACGAGGTGTCTTTCTACCATAGTTACCTCGAACGGTTCAATGGACAGTGGATGGACACAGGAGATGCAGGCATCATTGACTCAGACGGCTATGTGCACGTAATGTGCCGCAACGACGACTTCATCAAAGTCGCGGCGCACCGCCTGTCTACTGGCGCCATGGAGCAATCCATCTCTTCACACCCTGCCATCACGGAAGCATGTGTTGTGCCTCTCTTGGATCACATTAAAGGGCATGTGCCAATTGCATTCATTGCCATTGAACGTCACAGTACAACACCTCCTGATCTGCTCGAGGATCTTAATCAGCGTCTTCGGCTTTCAATCGGACCGATTGCTAAGCTAGGTGGCTATATTGCTAGTCCTGGCATTATTCCAAAAACCCGTTCAGGCAAGATGTTGCGACGGGTACTAAGGGAGATCTTAGAGAATGCTACTGCCGGCGAGTTTGAGAAAGAGATCGACGTTCCTGCAACGGTTGAGGATTCTGGCGCTGTGGGAAAAGCAAAGATGGCTGTCAGAGAGTTCTTCATTATGGAAGAAAACTCGAAGTTGCATAGCAACGGCTTTTTAGTGCAGGAAGAATCTGCTAAACAGTAATCAAGTGTTCAATGTGCCTTCCACAGAGTATTCAACGCTGCGGCAAGGCCCCTGTTTTAAACTTGAAATCTTGAATTTGGAGTTCCATTGCAGTTAGGTCCAGTCACTTTTTGTCTAGTCCAAGAGTATTGTAAGACAAGATGATGAAATACACTTGAATGCACTCAGCAGGTACACTGGCTAGCGATTGCGGCTTCACCCTTACACGCAGCTGCGCAACGGTTTTTGACAGCCCCATGTTCTGTACATGGCTTAGCGCTAGATGTCTGCCGCAAGATAGCTGGTTTGATTTGTAACAGTACAAGCAGTGAGAGAAAGTTGCTATGCATTTTCTGATGTCTTGTTCTGTTCTGCTGTGATGATGGCCTTTTATGGGGCCATCATACTAGTCTGTTTACATGACGTATCTGTGACATGGATAGGTGTAGAAGGTGCTTATCAGTAAGAGGAAGAACCATCTCGCCAACACGTGGCACCTAGGATGTCCTTACCCCATGAACCGTCACATGATTGGCCAGTTGTCGATCTAACGGTGACTGATTTTGTGGCATGCTACACGAAGAGGTGAAGCCACAATCCTTAATGACCGTATTGATGTTTGCAAAGATAGTTAAAGTCCGTCCCTATGCGACGAAAACCCCCGTGTGCCGAGAATGACCAACCGGATCGCAAGGATCACACACTCCTCTACGACCCTCGTAATCCGATTGGTCATTCTCGGCACACAGGGGTTTTCGTCACATAGGGACAGACTTTACAGAGCTAAGTCTACATGGGTATATACATCAGTCATTTTGACGTGGGATCGTAACTAATGACGTGGGATCGTAACTAATGACGTGTAACAATTAATGCAATGATAACACGTCAACAAATCATTTAGATTAGGCTAGACCGAGAAAAATTAGCAAAATGATTTTTACAGTTTCACAATAGTTGCCGTGGCTAGCGATTGCGGCTTCACCCTTACACGCAGCTGCGCAACGGTTTTTGACAGCCCCCCCATGTTCTGTATATGGCTTAGCGCTAGATGTCTGCCGCAAGATAGCTGGCTTGATTGGCCAGTTGTCGATCTAACGGTGACTGATTTTGTGGCATGCTACACGAAGGGGTGAAGCTACGACCACTAATGACTGTACACTCCGCAAGTTAGTTATAGAGGGCCCTACTTCCATATTTTCTTTAGTTAGTTCTTAACATCACCCTAATCAGACTGTCGGGAGATATTCTTCTCTTCAGGCTATATAACTAGTTATTGTCTTTCATGTTCCGGTGCTATAAAATCTTAGACTATAGATTCACTGATGGCTTCCAAGCACCCCATAGCCAGCAAAACTACATCATTAATTAGAAATCGGGTCAATGGGAGTATAGCTGCCTCGCTGGCTGTCAGAGATAATGTCGTCGCTTCCAAGGATATTTCAAACGATCAAGCGCAGCGTGAAAGTGCTTCTGAGCCTCACGGTCAAATAACATGGATTATTCTGGCGGCTTCTTGTGGGGTAAGGTTTGACTCTTCTACTCGGTTCCATCCAATGATTTTCGATATTAACGCTTGACTGTAGGTTTTCCTAGCTGCTGCCAGACTCCGCAACAATCAATCGGATCGGCATGATTGATTCCTATCTAGGTTAAAGGCTGCCTAATGAAGTAATTCTTTAACCTATATAGGAATCAATCATGTCAATCGATTGATTGTTGCGGAGTCTGGCTGCTGCAGAAAAGACTATGACTGTCGCCATCTATGGCAAGGTCGGCAGTGATCTCAATGCTCTAAGCCACATTAACTGGCTTGCGACTGCATATTTCCTTACACTCACAGTTCTTGAGCCGATATATGGACGCTTAAGCGAAATATTTGGTCGGAAGCAATGTCTTCTTTTTGCTTATATGTGTTTTGGATTTGGCAGTCTACTCTGTGGGTTGGCTCGAGATATTCGGCAACTTGTTACAGCGAGGGTATATGCGTCTCTCTATGGATTACAATAATCACTACTAAAACTAGCTAGGTAATTCAAGGCATTGGAGGGGGGGGCATGACCTCTATTGTAAGCATAATCATAGGTGAACTGGTCCCATTACAGGACCGAGGTGTTTGGCAAGGAAAAATCAATATCATCTACGGTTTTGGTGCTGCGTTTGGGGCACCTCTAGGCACGTATTCTTGCCATCATACATATACAAATGCTAAAGCTAATATTTTTTAGGTGGTATATCAGCGGATTACCTTGGCTGGCGTTGGTAGGTTTAGGCTTTTTCCCTTGCCCCTACACGCACATTTCTGATTTTCATAGGGCGTTTCTGGCGCAAGCCCCAATCTGCCTAGCAGCATTCACTACGGTACTAACCCTCCTAAAGCTCCCTCAACAAGATAGGAGCAACTGCTGGATGAACTTGCAACGCATCGATTTCCTTGGTGCAATCATTCTAGTTGCTGCAAACATTGGCCTCCTCATCGGCATGAATCGAGGGAGCAATGTCTCGTGGACTTCACCCATTACCATTGTTTCACTGACCGCATCGTTGGCTTCCTTCCTTATATTTGGCATTTTCGAAGCCTACGTCGCAGCTGAACCACTTGTTCCGTTACACGTTATTTTTGACAGCAAGATGGTCGCATGTTATGCATGCCTCTTCTTCGGCTTTGGGTCATGGATAGCCTTGATCTACAATTCGGTTCTTTTCTTCCAGGCTGACCAGGGCGTTTCGGCGACTGCGGCTTCCATTCGACTGATTCCACCTTGTATATGTGGAGTTTCCGGCTCGTTTATTGGGGGTTGGTTCATACGGCGGACTGGAAAATTTTACTGGACCATCGTTTTTGCGTATAGTTTGATGACAACAGCTTTGGCAGTAGTCTTTGTGTTCTCTCGAAATATAGCGACCAACACTGGATTGATGATTGTTGGTATTTCTATGTGTGCCTTTAGCAACGGCATGGGAACGACAGGAACCTTGATTGGTATCAGTATGCTATATTGCACGGTTTTAAAGAAGGGACCTTAGCTGACTTCTACCTAGTCTCAAATGCAGATCTAAAAGATCGAACAATGGTTACAGCCTATTCGTATCTTTTTCGTTCTCTAGGATGTGTGATCAGCTTGTGTTTGTCCTCTGCGGTTATTCAGCAATCACTGCGCAATCGTCTAAGAGACACCGTGAAGACAAGCACAGATATTGAGCAAATTATCAAGGGAGTTCAGCATAGTCTGGAATTTATCCAGACTCTTGAACCAGATATACAAAAAGCTGTACGAGATTGCTACGGATGGTCTATTAATCTAGGTTTTACGTTCATCATCGGGATGGCGTCCTTTGCATTCTTTAGCGCCTTTTTTGTAAGGGAATGCAATTTAAAGAGGTAGATTCTTGGGCCCAATGGCTGCTGTAACAGAATTACAATGAAATTGCCCGTGCTCCGCACGGGCCATCACATCAACGAGATCGTCGCTGGGCGATGATCACATGACTTGGCATCCTGCCAAGGATGGGGATGCCATGAGGATATGGGATGACAGGACTGGGAAGCAATGAAGATATGAGGATGGATGGATTTCATTATTAAATTGTACTTTCTTACTATTTAGTTCCTGTGCTAGCTCCTAGGATCTGGCCACCTCATTTTCTCTTGTATGACTCAAAGCACTGGAAACACGGAATTCTTAGATAGCTACTCGCCCCATGGAGCCCAGTTCTGCCCAACTACTCGGGCCCAACGGCTGCTGTAGCAGAATTTCAATGAAATTGCCCGTGCTCCGCACGGGCCTATCACCTCAATGATAACACGTAGCTTTTAATACATACATGCACCACAACAACGCATAATTAAATAAACTTAACTACGCATATCGTTTCTACCATGCCTAAGGTCAATAAGGGAAGGTCTGTATATAAAGAAGAGGTGGTGGCGTTGCAAAAGCACGCTGAAGCGTTACGCCTACTCTATCAACCTAACATTAAAAGCTATGCAACTACCCATAACTTGCCATATCAGCGCCTGCGACGCGCCTATCTTGGACTTTCGAATCGCTGCAATCGCGCTAAGCCACCTGCTTTATACCGGCTTAATGAGTCTCAAGATTTCGCTCTTGAGCGGTACCTTAATGCTATCGATAATATTGGCTTTGGTATTCATCGTGGACTAGTTGAGCAGCAAGCAAACTCACTCCTTGAGGATGCGTACACAGGACTAGATGAAGTTGCTCCTAAGTTTGGCAAGCTTTGGGCACGACGATGGCTCGCAAGGCACCCAAAATATAGACGTGTAAAGGCAAAGTCAATTGAGGTACAGCGTAAGCTTGCCCAGGAGCCAGCAACGCTCCTTGACTGGTATACCAGGCTTAAAGACCTTATCGAAGAGCGCGGTATCTTGCCTGAAGATATATATAATATGGATGAGACAGGCTGCCGCATTGGTGTTGCAAAAGAGCAGTACTTATACACCAAAAATGGACGTACGGTCTTTATCCACAACGCCAACAATCGCGAGCTTATTACGCTTGTTGAGTGTATCCGGGCTACAGGCGAGGTTATTCCACCTCTTATTATCGTCAAAGCTGCTACTGTGATGGAGCATTGGATTGTTGTGACGGTTCATGGGGTAAGGACATCCTAGGTGCCACGTGTTGGCGAGATGGTTCTTCCTCTTACTGATAAGCACCTTCTACACCTATCCATGTCACAGATACGTCATGTAAACAGACTAGTATGATGGCCCCATAAAAGGCCATCACCACAGCAGAACAGAACAAGACATCAGGAAATGCATAGCAACTTTCTCTCACTGCTTGTACTGTTACATACCTTGCTGGTACTACGCCAACAAAACGTAATTCCGTTTGGTGCGTCAAATGCCTCCGGCTGGCGAGACTTGTCCCACGTTGAGACTTGTTATTAGCACTGGTCAGCACTAACGTGTTCCACCAGTCATCCGGCCACACCAGTTATCAGACCACCTTTCCAAATCTGACCCGACGCTCTGCGCAATTGCGCTGCGCCTTTTATATGCCATGCATCATTAGTTGAGTTTAGTAGGATAATCCGCTTGCCAATAGAACACATTAGACACAGACCGTCTGCTTAGCAGAAGTGAAGAACTTTTGGGTTTATAGAACAAAGGACACATTACATATGTATGTACTAGCTCGCTACCGCTATAAATCTGTGATGAAAACCCCTATATCTTTCAATCTTGGGAGCCCTGCAACAGAAGGCGCATCTCTCTAAGTCCCCATTGCCCCAAATGCTGTTGGATGAACTCAATACAACGTAAGAACGATTGTTTGCGACGATAACATGCTTCACTCTCTAGATGCTAAGCTAATCCACTGAGGGTTGTAAATTGCTTTCCTTTCCCGTGCTTTGTTTCAACCAAGGTTGTCAGTAATCAATATCTCATCAATATTGTTGTTTGATTTGTTTGATTCGGAGCCAACCAACTAACCAACAGTTAGCCACTGTATTTCTGTCAATCAATCAACCAATCTTGAGAACAAAATGTTGATAGGATTGGTGTTGTTTGATAGTAAGCGAGGGAGGGGGATACCTAGGTGAGGCCTCTGGGATAGCTGCTCAACGACGAATTCTTAGTGTTGGATCTTGCTTACTAAGCCTACTCGCGTGTAAGTTATATGACCTAGGTTCCATCCCATCTCTCACTCACTCCAGGCTAGTACGTACGAGGCTTAGCGCCCACAACGCTAGCTGGCAGAGACATAGATCTCAATTCCTGTAGCACAATACACAACACGATTCACACATGTTCTATTCCTAGTGCTACTGACATCAGGCTTATAACATTTAACAACACCTTACTTTCTCGCGGCTCCGGCTTACTTTTAGCCTTATCCATGCCCTCTATACCAGCAAAACGCAAGCCCGAGGCTGCCGAAGAAGCTGATACTCCCTTCAAGCGAGCACAACGTACGCGCAAACCTACGCTCAAAGCGCTGTTGGGTGACGGCAGCCAGCCAACCCAGCCGATAGAGCTGCCAGAAAGTACGCCGGATCCGCCTACAGAGCCGCCTACACAAGTTATCGAGCCGCCCACACGGGCTATTGAACCGCCATGTAAGCCTGTACAACAACCCGAGGAGCGCCCTCGGCGGGCATCACCACTGCCTATTTTGGCTGCCTCACAAGCCTCTCGGCTCACTGATGAGCCAGCCTGGGAGTCGCAGTTAATGTTTGATAAGCCAGAGGACTCTATTGTACAGCCTTTAGCTTTCTCTAGCGCTGCCACTGAGGCTTCGGTGGAGGAGGATAGCGCTGTGAGCGTCGATTTTCGCGACTTTGAGGGCGTCGATTGGTCGCGATTAAAGGGGTTTGTCGCGCCGCTGAGCACTCCACGAGGCAAGGCAAGCTGGATTTTTCAACACGGCTGGCGTGTCTGGAAGGAGGGTACTCACCACCCAGATGAGTTGTACTTTGTGTGCAAGTACTGTCATATTCATAAGCTACCTAATGGTGTACACCGAGTAACGAAGTCAACCACTGCCGCCAACGGGCACCTCCAGCTTGATAAACCTGGTCATCGGCTCAGCAAAGACGGTCCAATCCTAAGCAAACCTCTCCGCAAACATGGACAACAATCACTTCGTCAGGCAGCTCTAAGCGGTGTCAAATTTAGTCTAGAGGCGTACAAGACTATAGGAAACTTCGACGTACAAGAATTTCGGCAAGCAGCTGCGCTCTGGCTGGTCGACAACAACAGACCACTCCGCGAGTTTGAGACGCCGGCTTTTCGCAAGATGATCAGGCTTGCTAATCCTGAGGCAGAGGCGGCGTTATGGAGGTCTCATAACAGCGTGTCAGCGTTCGTGATGAGGTTGTACAGTTGGCTACGACCTCAGGTGGTGCGCGCGTTGGCTGAAGCCGAGAGCAAGGTACATATAAGCTTCGATGGGTGGACGACAAAAGGCGGCAAACGTGGCTTCTTTTCTGTAGTTGCTCACTACGCCAACAGTAAGGGCGCGATAGTTGACCTACCCATCGCGCTGCCGCAGCTGGTGGGTGCCCACACTGGTGAGGCGATAGCTGACGCTGTAACCAAAATCCTGCAATCCTTCAGCATTAATCGCAGCAAACTCGGCTACTTTGTGCTCGATAACGCTTACAATAACGACACCGCTGTTAACAAACTCGCCGCGATGTACCACTTTTCTGCCTCCGATCGCCGCCTCCGCTGCGCTTGCCACATACTTAACCTTGTTGGCCAAACGATTATGTTCGGGAGGGATGCTGACGCGTATAACAACGCCCTGGAGAACACAAAGATGGAGGATTTTTACATGAAGGAGTGGCGGAAAGAAGGACCGCTTGGCGTGTATCTTGATATTATCAACTACATCAACACGCCGAAGCAGTGGAGTATTTTTGAAGATTGCCAACGCGAGGCAGTTAACAGCATGCCCACAGGCGCCAGCGGCGGCACTCGCGAGCCAATTAAGCCGTGTGTTACACGTTGGAACAGCTATTACGACTGCTTTAAGCGCGGAGTTCAGCTCCAACAAGCTATCAACGCATACGCCACGTACCACATTCGCGAGACTGAACAGGCTGACGAACAGGCAGCTATTAGAGGAAACAAGCTGCCTGATGTGCCGCGGTGGATGAGGTCAGACGGCCTTACGGCGGCTGACTGGGCGGTGATTACTGAGTACATGGCGATACTGCAGCCGCTCAAGTTTGCTACAGATCGCCTCCAAGGCCGCGGCAAGTGTGGCCGTTTTGGCGCACTCTACGAGGTCATCCCAGTATTTGAGAGTGTGATAACTGAGCTGGATGCACGCCTTCGGCCATACGAATCGGTCAACCACGAGCCATCTGAGGCGCCCGAAGATCACATCCCGATCAACCTGCGAGCCGCGAGGCGAAAAGCGAGCAATTACTTTACTAAGATCCTCCAAAGTCCCATTTACTACGCAGCTACGGCACTACATCCACGATATAAAACATACTCTAAGCGCTTCTGGCGCGACAAACCTACACAATTGAGCACCGCGCACGCGAAGTTTCTGCGGGTTTGGGCTGCCTACAAGCCTGCCGCTGCTGCCACAACACCAACCCCTGCGCCAAAACCTACCATGAGCAGCTTTGACGACGCTATCGACGCTATACTAGATGAGGACGGCGAGCATACATTGGAGGTGGAGGATGAGTACGATAGCTGGTTAAAAGAGCCTATGTGGACGTCTGATCAACACAAGGAGGGTCCAACAGCTGTACAGTACTGGTTATCGTTGAAGCCGAAGTATCCACATCTTTCACGATTGGCGATCGACGTGTTGACTATACCCGCCTCCAGCTCTGATTGTGAGCGCGTTTTTGCGGGAACTGGCGATATAATTGAGCCACAAAGGCGGAAAATTGGCGCGCAGTTACTGGCTGCTTTGGTGTGCTTGCAACGGTGGACTCGTGCAGGTTTTACAACACCAAGCACGACAACAGCAGCAAAGCATACTGATGAGGAGCTCACGGAAGAGTTTGCGATAGGAACGTGGGAAGAGCCGCCTGCAGAATTGTCATAGAAACGTCCCTTCAGAACCTTAAGTCTATCAATATTCAATCAATCAACCAACCAAAAATTGGCTCTTCAGTCTCATCAACTCAAACAAACAAACTGTAGCCCTAAGAAATGAGCCAGTCAATCAACATCTACGCCTCAAATGTTGGTTGTTTTGTTTGTTGACTTCTCTGGTTTCAACCCTGGTGGAGTCGATTGGAAGGAGGTCACGTGGGCAGCGGTAGATCTTATTATAGTGTGCTGGAGAGACTGTATACTTCTGAAAAGCCTGTACTGTACGAAAGGCTTTAGGTTTTCTCAGACAAAGCGGACAACCGAGTCCAGGCTTAATTCCGTCAATCACGTGGCTCCCTCCAAGCGAGAGAAGGCTATCCTCAAGCGGCGACCAATCTACTAGGCTATGCTCCACGTTACCCTAAGAGTGCGTAGCAGTGACTAGTAGCCAGCTATCTAAATTATCGAGAGACGTGGTCGGCGTTCCGGAATAAGGAGACTAACCATATACCAACAAGTAAGTAGAGCTCGAAGGTATAAGTGCTAGGATGGTATAGATCGCATGATCTTTATCATACAGTTAAACAATATGTAGATATCATCGCGGTTCATGCCTAGACAGCACCTTCCACTTTCCAGATAGTTCAGCAGAGCTTAAGGCGCACTAAACTTTCCTCAGCATCCCTCTCCTATAGGGAGACTTAAAGCGCTAAGTAGCTTATAATTTATCAACTTACAATGTTACTAAAAAGTCTAGGTAGATAGAAAGTTTCGCCGGCATCTCTTGCATATCTAATCACCCACACTCACCGCAGTGGCCTTTTCCGCCTTTGTTACATTATCATAGGGCTTTTGCTGTAGAGGCTTCTTATGCGTACGGCTCGCCATATGTGCGTTTAAAGCGTACTCGCCCCACGGAGCCCAGTTCTGCCGAACTAGGCCCTACCCAGCTCAACGTCAATTCCATCTACCCACACGATTTGTATCGTAAATTGACCACGCAAACACGTAGAATATTATATATTCGTTAAAGCCACTGATTAAGAGGTATCTTCCAGTGTATAAGATGCATTACTGGTGCCTGTTGACTTGGTGTTGAGGCCTCTGCAGAGGCAGGTGTTGGCTGCTGGGTGGCATCTCGGAGGCGCCGTCTCGTCTCCCTCACAGCCTCACGTACAGCCTTTTGCTCAGCGATTTTAGCTTTTTGAAATACGGCCTCTCGCGAACCTCTAGCTGTAACTACACCTCCTTTCTGAATCGTTAATCGCGAGTTGTCCTGGCGCTGAGCCCTCTCGCGGGCAGCAATTTTAGTCTTGGCAAGCTCACGAGTCGCGAGATCGTAGTTCAAACCTAGTACAACTGACGCCCTAGCAAGTCGCGCAGCCCGATTACTTAGTATATGCTCAGTATAATTACAGAGCTCTTGCGTTTTACCAGCGTACGCAACAAAGGAGCGAGGAGTTGTAGGCGTAGGCGTCTCGGAGGCTTGAAAGAGATAGCTCATTTCCTCGGGTGTTGACACCCTCCGTGGGCGCGTGAGCTTATATAATACTCTCTCAGGATCCCATGGCCAGACGCCTGCTAATTCAAAAACTTTTTGAACAGTACTAGATTTGAATGTATGTCTTCTAACGCCATCAATTGCGTGTAGAAACTCGAGCTTGTTGAAATCAGTGCAGCCCTCGCGAGCAGCATCCTCAACGACGCCTCTGTAGTGCTTCTTGTATGCTTGAAAAACACCAACGTCAAGAGACTGTAGGTTGTGAGAGGTATGGGAGGGGAGCGAGAAAAGTACTATATTGTTGTCGTCACAAAAATCGATCAGCTCCTTTGTGCCATGGGATCCAAATCCGTCAAAAATTAACAGCCTCCAGGTGCCTGTTTGACGGCGACGACTATAGGCGTCAAAGTGTCGAATCCACTCAAGAGAGAGCTCGTCGTTGTTGTAAGCTGTCTCTGAGACAGCCACTATGTAGTCGTCAGGCAACTTTGTGTTGGTGTGCCATTTTGAGAGGTGCGCTTTGCCCTTGAGAATGATGAATGGTGCCAGAACTGAGCCGTCAGCAGCGACAGTCTCGACGACTGTAACAGACTCGCGATTTGTATCAGACGGTGACTGTACAGCATCATCGTCGCCAGCCATTGTTATAACGTACTGCTGGCCTCCAGCGCCCATACGGATATCTGTCTCGTCCATAATATATAGATCTCCAGGTTGTATAGCGTACTCATCAATTGCGCGCTTTAGAGCGGCAAAGTGCCTCTCGTAGACCTCTACTGTATTAGCTGCTAGGCGTTTTATTTCCTGCTTTTTCTGCTTCTTGCGGCGGCAGTCTGGGTTGCGCGCCAGCCATCGTGAGATCCAGTTTTTGCCTATGGGTGGTGCCTTGCCATCTGGGTGCTCGAGATCAAGGATCCGCTGCGCGGCAGAAATCAGCTGCGGAATGAGAGGAGGCATGTATAACGCGTCGCAGCGAGTAATATAGGCCTTTAGGGCATCCTCCTGTTGTTAATTGAGCGTTCGATTTGGTGCAGCGCGCTCTATTTTTGATGCGCGGCCTGAGACGCGCTTTTGGAGCCTGCTGTAGGGCACATGATGAAAGGACCAAGAGATACACATCTACGCAGACAACCAAGCGGCCATATATAGGCTCCAAAGCCTATCAGATAATCCAGGACAACAATGGCTACTGCGATGCATCAAAGCAGCGAAGAGAATCCAACACAAAGGAGCAACTATCCACCTACGATGGGCACCAGGTCACACCGACGTCGAAGGAAACGAAAGAGCCGACTACCTAGCTAAGGAAGCCGCGAAAGAGGAGCCCAGCACAACAACAATCAGCCTTGCCTTTATAGGCACCCAAATCAGAGCAATACAGCAGAAGGAACAACACCAAGAGTACCAGACGTACAAGAAGAAAGCTACGCTAGCAAACAAGCAAACCTACGCTGCTACATTCCAGCTTAAGCTGTCGAAAACAATACAGACGCCAAGAGGATCGAAAAGAGAGATCACGAGCGCCTTCTACTCTCTTAAGCTGGGCCACGGATACTTCAACTCCTACCTCAAGCGATTCAAGAAGAGAGATTCCAGCCTCTGTAGTTGCGGGAGCCCACAAACGCCAAAACACCTTCTACTGGCCTGCCGACTATACAAGGAAGAACGAAAAACACTACAAGAATGTCTACAACACAGAATTACCCTACCTCTCCTTCTACACACTAGAGCTGGAATAGAGGCTACAATAGCCTTCATTGAAAGCACTAGAATCGGAACAAGACAGTGGCACCTAGGGCAAGAAGCAGCAACCTGAAAAGAAGAAGAAAAACAGCGACACGACAGAGAGAAACTGTATAAAACTAAGTATCGAAACTTCTCCTATGTCCACTACCCTACACACCATCTCCTTTGCCATAAGAGCCCGCTGGAAGACAGCTAGCTGTACTACATCTCTTTCTACTACACCAAGATGCTCTTTAGCGACTGGTAGCCACTAGAGACACCTGTCTCTACAGCAGAAAACCACAACCCCACAGCGTACCATTCACTCCTACCTTGCACAATAGAACACGAAGATAGAACGGCCTTCGGCCAAAGTCCTACATAGTCACTGACTGATAAAGGACTCTAATGGAATAATAATAATAATAATAATAATAGGGCACATGATTATAGTCTGCTACTGCGCGTATAGAGGTGCCGGACGGGCCAACGCCGCGGACGGGCCAACGCCGGATTACGTCCTCCAACACCAATTATTCTATCCACTTCAACCACCCATAACGTGACCACAATGCAATCAATTGACGCTGCGCTTGCTGCTATTAACGCGCTAAAACCTAATGAAAAGCTTGTATACTCTCAAATCGCGAAAAAAAATATGGTGTTGATCCAGGAACGCTGAGCCGCCGCCACCGAGGTAACGTGTCTGTGCGCGTGATGCCCATAATCGCGTGCCGCACACCCCGCAACATCAACACCAATCCACCCTTACCACTTCAACCACCCATAACTCCACAACCATGAGTTGTATCAACGCTGCGATTGAAGCTATTGAATCGCGTGATCCCGGAGATAAATTTACATACTCTGAGGTTGCGCGCCGCTTTGGTGTTGATCGCTCTACGTTGTCGCGACGCCATCAACAGATCCGGGGCTCAAATGAAGCCAAATCACGTAATCAGCAACTCCTTCACCCACACCAGGAGCTACAGCTTCTAGAGCACATTGACGAGCTTACTGAGGCTGGCTTACCACCGACGAGGACTATGATCCAGAACTTTGCTAGTGCTATAGCCGGAAGGGCTACCTCCCAAAGCTGGGTGACGCGCTTCTTTCACCGTCATCCCGACGCGATTATATCACGTTGGTCAACTGGTTTGGACCGCAATCGCCACCGGGCTGATTCTGTATACAAGTACGAGTCGTACTTTGATCTACTATCTACTAAAATGGCTCAGCACCATATTCGGGCGCAGGATGTATATAATATGGATGAGAAGGGATTCCTTATTGGAGTGACGGGGAGGAGTAAGAGAGTGTTTAGTAAGCAGAAATATGAGACTGGGGGCTTTAAGAAAGTGATACAGGACGGCAACAGAGATTGGATCACTGTTATCGCTGCTATATGTGCTGATGGGAGTACGTTACCGCCCGCGATTATATACGAAGCTACTTCGGGCAACATGTACGCCAGATGGGTTGATGATATCGCAATTGACGATCCAGTCTACGTTACCTCAAGTCCCTCAGGGTGGACCAATGATCAGGTAGGCCTGGCATGGCTCGAACAGGTGTTTGATCGCCATACGAAGGAGAAGGCCGGCAATCACACACGCTTACTCATCCTTGACGGCCATGGGAGTCACGTTACTATGGAGTTTATTGACTACGCGATCGCCCACAATATTATGTTACTCGTACTACCCCCCATAGTACCCATACGCTGCAGCCACTCGATGTGGTAATGTTCAAACCTCTGGCAGCCGCGTACTCACTCAGCTTGCAGCACTACCTCCAGGCGAGCCACGGTCTCTTAGCTGTGAGGAAGGATGACTTCTACCGTCTTTTCAAGCCTGCCTGGGACTCCTCTTTCATTAAGAAGCACGCGTTGAAGGCATTTAAAGCCACTGGGATAGCTCCTATAGATCCCGAAGTAGTACTTAAAAAGTTCCGAAAGTCAACACTAACAGCACCGCCGCCACTAGTGAACGTGAGTAGAGCTACTATCACGAACCTCATTAATCAGGCCTACGATCCGAGCTCTATTGCGGCCAACAACCTCTCAGAAATACTCCTCCGCCTCCAGGCTGCCAAAGAGATCGCCGAGTACGAGAAGGACGCACTGCGCGCGGCGCTACACGTTCACCAGAAGCCCCGCAATCGGCACGAACCTCCCCTAGATCTACAGCAGCGAAAAGCGTTCCATTCAGGGGCAGTTTGGTGGTCGCCGTGCAAGCTTCGAGAGGCCCGCTTCAGGCAGCTAGTGAAGGAGAAGGAGAAGGAGAAAGAGCTACTTGATAAGATAGAGTTGAAAGAGGCAAAGGAGAACAACAGGATCTATCAACTTAAGATCAAAGAGGCAGCGCGGGCGGCGCGTGAGGAGGCAAAGAAGGTGCGGGATGAAGCCAAGGCTGTAAAGGCTGCCGAACTTGACGCCAAACGACGCGATCGCGACGCTGCAAAGGCTATACAACAACCCCAATCGGGCAAGCGTAAGGCTTCAAAGCCCGCTGCAAAGCAACAGCCAAAAAAACGACGCGTGGGTGGTGCTGGCGGTGGTACTCTGGCTGAGGTGGCTGCACCGGCTCCCCCACCAACAACCACCCGACGCGGCCGGGCCGTCAATACTCCGGCAAAATATAGATAGACAAAGTTGTAGAGCTACGTCTATAGATCAATACACCGGAAAATCTCGCGATAATAGTTATTGTACGTGGCTGCGCAGCCTCAACTTTGCCGTCGTCGCGATATTGGTGGGGTGTGCGGCACGCGATTATGGGCATCACGCGCACAGACACGTTAACGTGTCTGTGCGCGTTTTGAGCCAGTTCGAGTTTTGAGCCACCCCACCACCACAACCACCTATACAAATTGCATCATAACTCCACCACCATGGACCTGATTCAGAAAGCGATTGAAGATATCGAATCGCGTGAAGCAGGCGCATCTTTTAGCTAGCGCGAAGTTGCAAAAACGTGGGGTGTTAACCGGACGACGCTCGCTCAAAGACACCAGGGCCGAAACCAGCCGCACACGCTCGCCCATCTTATCCTTCACCCACACCAAGAAACCGAGCTATTGCAGTACATCACAACACTTACTGAGCGACGTACGCCACCTACACGTGCAATGATACGCAACTTTGCGTCATCTTTGGTTGGTAGGGAGGTTTTAGAAAGCTGGGTTACTCGCTTCATCAACAGGAACCCAACCCATCTCATCTCACGCTGGCAGACCGGGATGGACCGCAATCGCCACAAAGCTGATTCAGAGGCTAAGTACAGCTTGTACTTTGAGCTGTTACACGATAAGATGAAGGAGTATAATGTAGAGCCCTCCCACATCTTCAATATGGATGAGAAGGGCTTTGTAATTGGGGTAACTAGAAGATCAAAGAGAGTCTTTGACAAGAGGATATACGATAGAAGAGGGGTTACAGCTGCTATTCAGGACGGTTCTCGAGAGTGGGTGACGGTCCTCGCCTGTATTTGTTCGGATGGTACAGCTCTTTCTCCATCTCTCATCTTTCAGTCAACTGCTGGGGCTCTAAAATCAGCCTGGGTAGAGGCAATCGATCCAGAAAAGCACTCAGTATTCGTCACCTCATCTCCCTCTGGCTGGACCAACAACGATATAGGGTTAGCCTGGCTTAAGGAGGTGTTTGAGAGAGAGACCAGACGGAAAGCTCGCTCAGGATACCGATTACTGATCCTTGATGGCCATGGATCCCACATAACTATGGATTTTATCAACTACTGCAACAACCACAGGATTCTATTAGCTGTATTTCCTCCTCATGCAACCCATACGCTTCAACCGCTTGATGTTGGGATGTTTGGGCCTCTCTCAACTGCCTACTCAACTGAGCTCTCAAAATACCTTCACCGCAGCTATGGGATCCTACCAGTACAGAAAGGGGACTTCTTTGAGCTGTTTTGGAGGGCTTGGGGTGCTACTTTTAAGCCTCAAACTATCATGAAGTCATTTGAAGCCACTGGGATACACCCACCAAACCCTGAAGTTATACTTAAGAGATTCCGCAAAGAGGCATCTAGTTCAGATGAAAGCTCAACTTCTGTACTTAGTGGAGACGATTGGCTCAAGATTGAGTCTATTGTACGCCGTACAGTGAAAGATCAGAGCAGTAAGGACGTCAAGAAGCTTCGACGAAGTCTACACCACATCTCAGCTCAAAATAGTATCCTCCGTGGAGAGATTAGGGGCCTTAAGGAAGCTCTTTTAGTGAAAAAGAGACACCAAAAGAAGAGCTATACTCTACAACTTAACAACCCTGAGGAGTACCACGGTGGAGCTGTCTTTTGGTCTCCTCGTAAGGTCCGTCAGGCTCGGGACGATGAAGCAGTTCGACGACAACAACAACAAGAACTACAGCTTCAAAAAGCTGAGAGATCTCATCTTAAGGAGCAGGCTCGACTGTACAGGCTTCAACAGGCCAACGAGAGGCGTGTTGAGAGAGAAAGACTTAAGGAGGTGAGGGAGAAGGAGAGAGCCGCTAAGGCAGCTGAAAAGGAGCGCCAGAAAGCAGCTCGCGACGCTGAAAAAGCTATACAACTGTCCCAAAAGGGTAAGCGCAAGGCCTCACAAAGCTCTAGTCAAGAGCAGAAGCGTCAGAAACGTAGTGTTGTTGTTCCATCTCATGTAGAAGCTGAGGTGGCTGCACCAGCCGTCCCAACTCGAACGACCCGTCACGGCCGCACCACCAAGCTTCCGGGTAAATACAAGTAGCTCAAATTGATCGCAATGATATAATTACTACAAATCTATAAAATCTCGCGATAATAGCTATTGTGGGTGGCTCTACAGCCTCATTTTTGGGGTCTGCTCATGTTGGTGGGGTGGCTCAAAACTCGAACTGGCTCAAAACGCGCACGGACAGGGTAACGTGTCTGTGCGCGTGATGCCCATAATCGCGTGCCGCACACCCACCAATATCGCGACGACGGCAAAGTTGAGGCTGTGCAGCCACGTACAATAACTATTATCGCGAGATTTTCCGGTGTATTGATCTATAGACGTAGCTCTACAACTTTGTCTATCTATATTTTGCCGGAGTATTGACGGCCCGGCCGCGTCGGGTGGTTGTTGGTGGGGGAGCCGGTGCAGCCACCTCAGCCAGAGTACCACCGCCAGCACCACCCACGCGTCGTTTTTTTGGCTGTTGCTTTGCAGCGGGCTTTGAAGCCTTACGCTTACTACTTTAGGAAGTTTGTATAGCTTTCAGAGCGTTGCGAGCCTCACAATCCTTGATTACCTGAGCAGCCTTGGCAGCCTTCTCTTTCTTCTTCCTCTCCTTCTCCTTCACCCGCTCCTCACGCTTCATACGGGCCTGTTCTTCGGCAATAAGTTTAGCCTCAGCCTTCAATTCCTTTGTCCGAAGTTGGTTGCGTTTTTCCTCCTCTATCTCACGCTCATTCTCCATCCTCTGATCAGTGGCATGACGTATAGTCCTTAGTGACAGAAGTAGAGCCCTTAAATGATTATCCCTATTTGTCTGAACATCTAGAGCGTTAATAGGGGTCTCATAGTCCCTCTGCTTCCGTCCTAACGCGTACCTAAGGCTATTGTTCTCATGTTCTAGTATAGCCTGATAGGCTTGTAGTGAAAGGAGCGTCTCCTTTACTACGGCCGCCTCATAACTATTAGGGGTAACAGTATCTGCTATGAGCGCGCCTACTGTACGTCGGTTAACAATATCAATTGCAGTAGGGTACTCAGGAGGCTCTGGTGTTGTTGTACGGAACTTTTTGAGCACCTCCTCTGGCTCCCATGGGACGATCCCAGTGGTTGCAAATGAGGACTGGACGTTGGTGGCGGTGAAGGAGGTGTCCTAGGCTTGCTTGAATAGGTGATAGAAGTCTCCCTTCTTGAGTGAAAGGAGCCCTTAGGTCTTGGCAAGGTACTCCTCGAGCTGGTGGCTGTACGCAGAACTCAGGGGTGAGAAGAGCCCTACATCTAGCGGCTGCAACGTGTGGGTACTATGAGGAGGTAGTAACAAGGGTAGGATCCTCCGGGGTCTGCAATACTCCATAAACTCTGGGGTTTGATGGGATGAGTGGCCGTCTAGGAGGAGTAGTCGGTGACGTAGGGGGGCCTTGTCCTTTGTATACCTATCAAACACGTCCTCCAGCTAAGCCACGCCTACCTTATTATTGCTCCATCCCGTCTCGGTACTGCCTACCATTACCTAATCGTCCTTGTACTCAATATCCTTTACCCAGCGCTCTTGAATGTTGCCTAAAGGCGAGGCGTATAGTATAGTGGGTGGGACTACGCTCCTATTAGCACATACAGCCGCTATCACTGTCAACCACTCTCTGGATCCGTCCTGTATAGGTTGACGACGACCCCCTCGCTCCCATGAGTCCCTACTAAAGACTCTGTAGGTACCTTCACCTCTACCAAGGTGGAAGCCCTTCTCATCCATATTGTATATATCACCCGGCCTGACGTGATATTTAAGAAGGATCCTAGCTAAATCTTGAAACCAGTGCTCGTACTTGTATAGGGAATCTGCCTTGTGGCGGAGTCGGTCCTTCCCCTTGCCGTGATGTGATTTCAGCTCATCTTTGTGACGCTGAAGGAAGCGCGACACCCAACGTAGGGAGGCAGGCTTCTTAGCAATAGATGTGCAGAAATTTTGTAGCATACGCCTAGAAGGTGGCAAGCCCTCCTCTGTTAATTGTCTGATGTGGTTTACAAGATCTAACTCTTGTTGTTGACTAAGTAATTGCTGGTTGAGTGATTTGGTGGCATGTGAGAAACATTTGCCTTGGTGTTGGCGAGCGAGCGTGTGTCGTGATACACCAAACTGCGCAGCGACTTTTGTATACGAGGATCGTGCATTCGATGGCTGCGATTCTAAAAATTCAATCGCTGCATTAATTGGATCCATATTGGGCGAGGTGTCGCGTGTTCAAGATACAGGAAAAATGTTGTTGTTGTGGTGGGGTGAGCATCACGCGTCCCCGAGCATCACGCGTCCCACCTCGGTACAGCAGGCGCGGGCGCAACAGCCGGTTACCAGCCAAATATAAATAGTGCAATCAATGCGCAAGGCTTTATATAGCAATACGTTAGAAAATCTCGTGACAGCAGCTTTTGTGTGGGCGTCTACAGCTTCATTTTTCTATCGTCAACTTATCGTTGGGGTGGCTCGTTGGCCGGAATGGCTCGTTGGGCGTGCCGAGACAGTAATTCGTGTCACATGCATTGGATCCCCTGACTTCTGAGCTTTCGGCTAACAACTGCTATCATCTAACAGGTGGAACTCGTTACACTCAATCATATTTCCCCGTCATTCCTATCAGTCAACAACATTCAACCTTATTTTATTCAAGTACTGTTCAAGAAATCTCTGGGCAAAATCTGCATAGCCAGCCCTGAAGCGTAGGATCTACCGTGAGGCTCTACGAGCTATTCGCCGAGAGCACTGCAATAATTTCTCTGCCACTTCACTCTTTGGGAACCAAGCTGCTCAATTTGGCAATTTCAGTCCCTAGTTGCAACATACTCTTCTCGCTCAATATGTCTGATGCCTGCACAATGGCAGCCATATCCTTCATGATCCAGGTTCTGAAATCCACGGTCACAAGAGAGTCCACTCCATAAGAGGTCAGTGAGCGGTCTAGGTCAATGTCTTCCGTTGGGATAGACATCACCCGTGATAGTTTCCACCCAATTGCTTTAGAAACTGCGTCTCCTGCAGTTTGTAAAGAGTCTGCAGTTTTCAGCAAATCATTAATCGGAAAATCTATCTCTTTCTCTCCATCAGTGTTATGGACGCCTGCTGATGGAAGTAAATGGGAAAAGAATGGAAATTGCATGAACGCCGGTGGTGGCAGGCCACGCTGAACGAAGTATGCAGATGAGCGGAGCCCAGCAACTGTGTGGCACGTATCGACGGAGGCTGCTGCTTTCATACGGGGATCAATGTGATACTCTATGACTGAAAGCAGTTCTTCTTCACTGAGGGTGCCAAAAGCCGCACTGATCGGTAAATTCTGCTGGTTCTCAGCCACCCATCCGACGGTAAGGACGCTACCCAGGTTGATAGATAGTCCGGGAAGGCCAGTCAGGACCAGATGTTCAGCAAGCGCGTCCTGGAATGTATTCGCGGCTACGTAGTTTGCTTGTCCTCGGTTGCCAACAACGGCAGCAGCTGATGAGAGACAAATGAAGAAGTCGATGGATCGTGGAAGCGCTTCAATGAGATTCAAAGATCCTTGAACTTTGGGTTTGATGGCTGCATTAAACTGCGCGTAAGTCATGTTGGCAAACAAAGAGTCCTACAAAATATTAGAGGGTGAGTCTTAGTTGAGACATGGGCGGACTAGTTTACCTGGAGAACCATAGAGCACTGAAAGCACCCCTTAACGGGGGGCATTGATAATGTGCAGGGTTTAAGAGCTTTCATAAGTTGCTGGTGGTCGCTTACATCACTTACGACCACTTTGACTTGGCAACTCTGGTTGTGAAGTTCCTGGATCAATGCACTAGCGGCGTCGCTTCGGCCTCCAGACCTTGATATGAAAATGAAGTGTTTTGCCCCGCGTGAGGCCATCCATCTAGCTATACTTCTTCCTAGCCCTCCCAGGCCACCGGCAAGGATGTAGGAGGCATCAGAAGGAAAATTATAATGAGACATCTCCGTGATTTTTTGCTGCATACTACGTTAGGTACAAGTAAAGGCTGCATACGGTATTCGAAGTTACTTACTGGTACCAAATCTCCCTCCGTCGGTACCACAACCAGACTTCCCTCCAGGTTACCAGCTTGAAGCTGAGACAGTGCTTTATCAATTTCAGCATACCTGAACCTAGCCAAAGGCCTTGGGCAACGTATTTTTTGGCTCCGATAAAGGTGGGCCACTTCCTCGAATATTTGGTAAACGGCTGATGGTTTTGTGTATCCCATTGATGAAATATCCATTCCGGTATACGTCGCGTTCCGAGAGAATGGACCCATTTCTAGCTTTCCAAGAGAAAGGATATCCTTGCTCCTAAAGTCGATAAATCTACCAAAAGGAGCAATGCACCTCCAGGTTGCTTGTAAGGCATCGCCATGTAAGAGGTTCAAAACTACATCGATACCACGACCTTTTGTAATCTCCATAATCCCTTTTTCGAAAAGAACATCTCGACTGAAGAAGATATGATCTTCTTTAACGCCATATTCGTTGATTAACAGCTCTCTCATCTGGGTCGTGGATACGGTAGCAAATATATCAGCTCCAATAAGACTTGCCAATTGAATTGCGGCTTGGCCAACGCTACTCGCAGCGGAATGAATGAGTAATTTCTCTTTAGGCGCAAGTTTCGCGATATTGTGCAATGCATGAAATGCAGCGCAAAATGCAATCGGGACTGCTGCAGCTTCGACGTGGTCCACATCATCTGGTATCTTCTGAACAAAACCCGCCGGTGTTCGAAAGGTACTCTGCAAGGTCCCATTTTGGCTGCTGGGATTGATAAACATGACACGCTCGCCTACTTTCAAACTTGTGACCGCCACTCCCACTTCAGTGATTATACCAGATGCTTGACCACCTAAACTGTCTCCTGGAGCGTCTCCGTTGACAGTCATTATGTCACGAGAGCTCAGCCCACATGCTTGTACAAGTATCTTGACTTCTGTAGGCTTTACTGGCAAGAGCTGTGATTCATCTTCGATGAATTCCAACGAGGCACTCTGCCGAGGCCGTCTGATCATGGATTTTAATGGACGCTCGAGGCCATGACCTAGTGGTTGAAGATGAGTTTCTTGAGTAAATCTAGTGCTCAGAAAATCGTTAACCCGCTTAGAATGGAGTAGTCGATTTGTCCAAAAGGAATCATTTTGGAACATGAACTCCCATTCCTCTCGAGGCCAAGTCGAGGGTCAAAGTTGTGACAGTAGAACTCCACAATTTTGTCCGACAAAAGATGAATATCTGGAAGAGGATTTCTAAATCTTAAAATCGAGAAATTGATGTTTTCTAGGTCCCGTTCCCATCGGATTGTTCTAATAACTCCAGTTGGCATGGAGAGTTTGGGGTTGTACTGCTCATCTCCAGAAACCCATATGAGAGCTGGACAGGTTAGAAGCAAGTGCTTTATATTCTCATACTCACCCTCTGTGAGATTGGAGATATCGAATGAATTCAAATCTAGTAGGACAAGAGCAAGGGTGTTCCGAAGATCCATGTTCCGAAGATTATGGTAGTTGCATGTTTGCAGTTCTACAGAGTGTTGATGAAACCTCTGTACCAGTGACACAACCAGTTCACTGTTAAGTTGGGTATCCGAACCGCAAACGGCGAGGATGGACTCAAAACCGCAAGTTTTTGCGTCAAACTCAGATTTCATCGCCGTGGAGACCACTACACTAATCTCGTGTGCGCTGTTGTCCTCAGTGTCTCTTAGAATAAGATTAGTGCTTGTAAAACCTGATTTTCCAAGTATTTCATTCCATCGATCTTCTCGAATCAGGGGATTCAACGCCCGGTCAGGTTCGATACTCGTCCACCAGCCAGGCAATACACCAAATGCGAATGGAGTACACCGGAGGTCAGGCTGCATGTTTTCAATCAATAGCAGTTTGCCGCCCCTGGAAAGATCAATCAGTCCTATAGTCAAGACATACGAGGGTTTTCAGGTTAACTTACGGCTTCAAAAGAGATCTGACGTTGGCCAGTGTTCTCTGCAGGTCTGCAGTCGCATGAAGTACCTATTGATCTTATAAGCAAACAGAGTCTTGAACTGAAGTTTAGAACTCACATGGGTTGCTACTACAACGTCGTACGACTCCGCCTGAAACCCTTGAGCCGCAGGGTCACGCTCAATATCCAAGATGTCGTACTCCATAAGGCTGGACCATTTACTAAACCGTTTCCTTGCGCGTTCAAGAAATCCACCTGATAAATCCGTGAAATGGTACCGACCTATGCTCGCAAGGTCTGCAGTTGTTCTGGATCCAAGGACCTCTAGGATCACTTCGGTTGCACTGCCTGTTCCTGCTCCTACTTCCATTATACGTAAATTCGGACGGTTGAAACTAAGAGCTTCAAGATATTTTGCGAGTAGCGGCTTGATACTACCAGGAAACCCTGGTCGTAAGTTCGAGGCATCAAATTGGTTTCACCGAACATGAGCTCCAAAGGGTTGACTTCCTTCTTGAAAATCGGAATGATGTTTTCGCCAATACGGACGAGAAGCTCGCCACGCGGACTAGCCATGCTGACCTCGTCATAGAGTGCTTCTCTGGATTTTCGGTCGGTTTTCAAACTTTCTAATATTTTCATTTCACAAAGCGGGTCTATGTCTCTTGCAATCCTTGCGGACTCAGATTGCATCCATGTGTGCATTTTGCGATGGTGAGGATGCAGTTCTTGAAGATCAAGGGACTTCGATTCATCCAAAGCCTTTGATATCATAAGGGCTGTTATGAGTTGATACTTTTCATGAACTTTCCGGAGTTCTTCCCCAGCAAGCTTTCTTTGCGTCGTATCCTGGAGTGCTGTGGCCGTTGTAAGCAGATCAGTGCTCAGGTGCCAACAGGCGCTGTAACATTGGACTTGTTCTAGCCCATCGTTCAATTTGTTCGATAAGAGTTGGAGGTGTATTCCTTTGAAGAAAATCTGCTCTTCTCTCATCTCATCATCCCATACCCTGACATTCGACTTCCATTTAATCCGTGAAACCCGTTCAGTCGATCCGAAACTCTGGAATGAACGCCCGGGCAAATTACAAATATCTGCAGAGAGCCAGACCTCTTCCATATATGTCGCTAACATTTCCGATCCGACAGAGTCAGTATCAGGCGTGCAGATCAATAATAGAATATGAGTCATGCTCTCCATGGTAACTGGGTGAACAGTATGAGGCTGGAGGTATCCCATCGGCATATAGTCGGCAACACCGGGAACTGTCACTAACCCTTCACATTCTTCTGAGTTCTTTGATACTCGGATGTTCCTGAGGTTCCGCAGCAGTGGACCGAATTCAACTCCCATAGAATCCAACTTCCGGTAAAACTGGTCCAGGTCGACTTCTTGAGAGCATCGTTCTCTTAAATCAAAAAGCTGCTCTGCGCCGGACGTGCCAGTGCCAACAGCTCCGCTTGCGCTAACGATTGAATTTTGCACAAACATATACTCTACTATCACATAGCCAGAGCAATGCTCTATCCACCTATTTGTGTCCTTGTCGTATGATTTCATCGAAAACCTCCAAGGTTGAGAGTCAGAGCTATTGACATCCTCTTTCTGAAAGCTAAGCATTGTTTCAATTCCTTCGCTTGTGTCTGGGACGACCAATGCGGCGGTCATCGAAACGTCACGCAACCGAAATCCCGAAGCGCGACGAGCTGGATCCGCAACTTGCTTTGCTGCTTCTATAGCAGCGAGCAAGTAGCCCACGCCTGGGAAGATTATCTTTTTGTTCATCTAGGAGAAGATTAGTAAGTTAGAAAGCACTCGTGTAAATAAAGTCGCACTAGCCTTATTTTCCCTGAGCCACGGCAACTCGGATGTCCGGAGGAAATTCCGCCATCTTGGATTAGATTCATCCAATCAATCACTCGGGATCCAAATAATTCATTTCTTGATGAAGACGGTTTCGGACGTTGCTGATAATTCTACTTCTTTGCTGGTAGACCTTCTCGTGGTTGAAACAATATGGCGGTAGATCATTCAACATGGTTGAAGGCATGAAGCCTGAAGCAGACAACGGGAAATTGACTGCAGACAGAATTACGGGGTAGCCACGGCAATATAAAGCGCCCATTGCATCTAGGGTTGTCGTAGTGCTCTTTTGATTTCTGGTAATCAAGTGTGAATACCGAATGTCCTTGTGGTGTGAAGTAGACGACAAAGTCTCCCGGATCGCGCTACGAAGTGCAGAATGTGGACCCAGTTCGATGATATCATGTATACCACTAACAGTACCCTCTTGGCCACTGTCTGAACATGCCTCTATGATGGCATCCGTAAATCTTACTGGTTGTAGAAGATGTCGAACCCAATAGTCCCCACGTGCTGTTTCGTTGGGGTTGATGGTCGAACCGGTAAGCGATGAGACGAGCTTTATGTCTTGAGAACTTTCAAGTTTTCCTCCATATGAAAGGTCGTCTAACAATGATGCATACTCATTGGCAACTTCTTCCATGTGCACTGAGTGATACGCAACTCGGCCAGGCAACAGACGTGAAAAGACATTGTCTCTCTCTAACATGGCTTGGAGGTCCTGAATATTGCTCCGGATTCCGGTCACTGTGATGTTTTTGGGGCTATTGAAACAACCGACTTGAAGTCCTTTTCTTGTTTCAGGTTCCAATTTCCTTAAATAATTACCAACAACTTCCATCGACGCGCCAACAGCCATCATTGCGCATTTGTCCTCTTTGTCTAGTTTAGAGCACACATAACCCCGATAATATCCAATTTTCCATGCGGCTTCGCGAGAAATACCTCTTGCACAATATGCTGCAGCAACCTCACCAGCGGAGTGACCCACTGCAACAGACGGAAGGACATTCCAAGTAGTTAGCAGGTCAACAAAGGCAACTTGTAAAGCTGTACCTGCGGACTGTGACAGCAATGGATGATTGATGTCAAGATCTTCATTGCGTCCTTCAAATACATCTAGATAGGTTTGCAGTTAGAATTGGTTCTATTAAACTTAGTAATGGAGTTAAAGGTAGAGCTTGCCTTTGAGAACCCAGGGACTACCGAGTCTTTTCATATAAGAGGACGCATCTTCGATGCTCTTTCTAAAGCCGGGATAGATCATCAAACTTGAACCCATGCCTAACCACTGTGCTCCCTGGCCAGTAAAGACGAATGCGATCCGTTCCTCTTTCAGGGCAGAACGGAAGGCAGAGTGACTCTTAGCGGTAAGTCGAGAACTCAACTCTGTTAAGGAGCTGGCGACAAAGGAAGATCTCCATCTGAGCGCCGAACGTTTCTCCGAAAGAGTGAAAGCAAGATCTTTGAGGTATTGGGTCTCTGAGCGTATGTTTTCGGACCCTATAACAGACCTAATATGGGTCGCAAGCTTTTCGGAGGCTTTTCGAAGATCCTGTTCGTCAGAGGCAGAAAGGACAAATACAAGTGGTTTTCCTCCATCCTCTGTTTCTTTTGATTCAATGATACTCGGAATGGTATCTTCACTTTCGAGAATATCATCTATGCCTACTTAGTTGTGGGTTGCCCTATATTGGAGGATTAATGCTGCTTACCGTTCCTCGTTCGGGTTGATGAGTTCCTGTAATTGTCGGCGTCGTCGAGCACCACATGTGCATTAGTACCCCCAAACCCAAACGAGTTAATCGATACTCGACGGACTCCCTGTGCAAGGCCAGGGAATTTGGTGCTTTGCAAATTGAATGTTTGCATGTCGGTATATTAGGATTAACTTTCTCCAAGTTTACAGCTGGTGGAATCGCCTGCTGTTCCAGCATGAGAACAGCTTTGACCAACCCAGCTAGCCCAGCGCCCCTCTAGGTGGCCTAGACCTGCCTTGATTGATCCGATATAAAGTGGTCGTTGCCTTGCTCTGGTTTCAAAGGCAGATACAATGCCCTCGATCTCCAAGGGATCCCCGACCTGAGTTCCGGTACCGTGTGCTTCAACATACGCTGTCTGATCCATGTCTAGATGTGCACTAGCATAGACACTTCGAATCAGAGCAGCCTGCGCTGTCTGACTTGGTAGTGTAATTCCTGGAGTCTTGCCATCGTGACTCGTTCCCGTTGCACGAACGATTGCGCGAATAACGTTTCCATCCTGAATTGCGGAGCTGAGTGGTTTTACAATGAGGGTGCTAACGCCTTCACCACGACCATAACCATTTGCACGATGATCAAAACTAAAGCATTGACCGTCAGGCGAGAGTACGCCAAGGTTCGTTAACTGAAGAAAAGCTGCTGGGTGTTCAATAACATTGACTCCGCTTATAATTGACTAACCATAATATCAGCATATTACCATGTGAATTGTGGTGTTACCATACCATGTCAGAATCTTTTGATCTGACACTCAGGCAGCCTTGGTGGAAAGCTACGAGACTGCTCGAGCATGCTGTATCAATCGTCTGACTTGTCCCTCGCAAGTCATAGAACCAGCTAATTCTATTGGCCAGGATTGATGGGCTCGTTCCTGTAGCTTTGTTCTTATAGCACATCTCAAGGTCTTCGTTAGCAAAGGCCAGGTGATCGTTATTTGAGCTTCCGACAAATACAGATGTTCGAGAAGTAGCCACGTCTTTGGCAGATAGGCCAGCTGTGAACCTCATTGGGCATGGTTAGCAGATATACGAATATCTCATCGCAATGAGTGGAGAGAGGATGGACGGTCCTGTACCATTTTCAAGAGCATGATAGACGTTTTCCAAGAGAAGCTTTTGCTGGGGGTCCATTGCTGTGATATCGTTCTCTGGCAACTTGAAAAAAGATGTATCGAACGAGTATATGTTGTTTTCAAAAAATAGCCACGAGTTGTGCAAGTAGTTCCACATGTTCTGGATCTGGATGGTAGTAACTTGCAACCTTGAATCGATTCTCAGGTACAGTGCCCACAGCAGATCTTCCTTCTGACAAGAATTTCCACAAATTTCCACAATCTGTTGCATCTCAGCAAATCGACAAGCGACACCGATAATTGCTAGTGGTTCTGTCGAAAGAGATGGTGCCTCGTGTGGTACGGGATCATCCTTGGGAAAGCAAGTCGTGATATCTGTCATACTGGATGCAGTGGAATTTTCTTAGGCTGATCTTCTTGATTCGAAAGAATTGATGTATTGTATGGATGATTCTAAAGTACTTTCGTTTGCTATGTAGCGCTTTCATCGGAGCTGGACTTAATAGCAAAGCTGAAGAGAAGATTCCAGAACCAATGCATGTGGTTATTTGATCCAAACCTTCACCGATTAGATGAGCTAGTACCGTATAGAATGTAAGATTTGTTGACTTTACACGTCATTGTGGTAATAATATGCATTGCGGGGCATCGGTAGGTTGAACGCTGGATTGGTTGGGACTACAGTCATTAGCGATTGCGGCTTCACCCCTACACTCTCATGCACTTGCAGCTTCCGCTTTGCACACGCGGCTCAATTGTCATCTTGCATGGGCCATCAATTCTCCCAGTACACGCTTGCTCAGAAGAGGCTTAGACTCCATAGGTATCTCCGTTTGATTGGCCGGAGTATTGAGGAGAAGATTGACCCGTGGCATTGCTGACAAGAGCTAGCACTATTTGGGTAAGGTCACTATTGGATGAGAGAGGCTTAGCATGGGATCAAAAGCCGCCTGCTTACAGAAACCGGAAGCTGCAAGTGCATGAGAGTGTACACGCAGCTGCGCAACGGTTTTTGATAGCCCCACGTTCTGTATATGGCTTAGCGCTAGATGTCTGCCGCAAGATAGCTGGTTTGATTGGCCAGTTGTCGATCTAACGGTGACTGATTTTGTGGCATGTTACACGAAGAGGTGAAGCCACAATCCCTAATGACTGTACATAACTAGTACTACGAAACAGTAAAAATCATTTTATTGACTGATTTTTCTCGGTCTAACCTAATTTAAATGAGTTATTGACGTGTTATCATTGCATTAATCATTACACGTCATTGATTGCGATCCCACGTCAAAATAACTAATGTGTACAGAGATGCCTTTCAAAAGTTCTCACTGACAAGGGTGTCTATCGGGCCGACTGTCTTGGCTCCCACCATGATTTTCTTTAAAGCTGGACTAGCAGCTATACTGTATTTGGTCAGTGTGTGCAACAGTTCAGCCAATGCAACACCCCACTAAGATGCGTGCGTGCTAAAAAGAAGAATCTTCTAACCACCTCCAAAACATTAATAATTATAATCGATAAGCTCAGCTTTATGTTGTGGGTGGACTGCCTGCTGATTCGGTGCAGCTGCTTGTCTAGAGCTAGAAATAACGTGTCTGTGCGCGTGATGCCCATAATCGCGTGCCGCACACCCACCAATATCGCGACGACGGCAAAGTTGAGGCTGTGCAGCCACGTACAATAACTATTATCGCGAGATTTTCCGGTGTATTGATCTATAGACGTAGCTCTACAACTTTGTCTATCTATATTTTGCCGGAGTATTGACGGCCCGGCCGCGTCGGGTGGTTGTTGGTGGGGGAGCCGGTGCAGCCACCTCAGCCAGAGTGCACCCGCAGCACCCACGCGTCGTTTTTTTGGCTGTTGCTTTGCAGCGGGCTTTGAAGCCTTACGCTTGCCCGATTGGGGTTGTTGTATAGCCTTTGCAGCGTCGCGATCGCGTCGTTTGGCGTCAAGTTCGGCAGCCTTTACAGCCTTGGCTTCATCCCGCACCTTCTTTGCCTCCTCACGCGCCGCCGCGCTGCCTCTTTGATCTTAAGTTGATAGATCCTGTTGTTCTCCTTTGCCTCTTTCAACTCTATCTTATCAAGTAGCTCTTTCTCCTTCTCCTTCTCCTTCACTAGCTGCCTGAAGCGGGCCTCTCGAAGCTTGCACGGCGACCAAAAACTGCCCCTGAATGGAACGCTTTTCGCTGCTGTAGATCTAGGGGAGGTTCGTGCCGATTGCGGGGCTTCTGGTGAACGTGTAGCGCCGCGCGCAGTGCGTCCTTCTCGTACTCGGCGATCTCTTTGGCAGCCTGGAGGCGGAGGAGTATTTCTGAGAGGTTGTTGCCGCAATAGAGCTCGGATCGTAGGCCTGATTAATGAGGTTCGTGATAGTAGCTCTACTCACGTTCACTAGTGGCGCGGTGCTGTTAGTGTTGACTTTCGGAACTTTTTAAGTACTACTTCGGGATCTATAGGAGCTATCCCAGTGGCTTTAAATGCCTTCAACGCGTGCTTCTTAATGAAAGAGGAGTCCCAGGCAGGCTTGAAAAGACGGTAGAAGTCATCCTTCCTCACAGCTAAGAGACCGTGGCTCGCCTGGAGGTAGTGCTGCAAGCTGAGTGAGTACGCGGCTGCCAGAGGTTTGAACATTACCACATCGAGTGGCTGCAGCGTATGGGTACTATGGGGGGGTAGTATGAGTAACATAATATTGGGGCGATCGCGTAGTCAATAAACTCCATAGTAACGTGACTCCCATGGCCGTCAAGGATGAGTAAGCGTGTGTGATTGCCGGCCTTCTCCTTCGTATGGCGATCAAACACCTGTTCGAGCCATGCCAGGCCTACCTGATCATTGGTCCACCCTGAGGGACTTGAGGTAACGTAGACTGGATCGTCAATTGCGATATCATCACCCTGGCGTACATGTTGCCCGAAGTAGCTTCGTATATAATCGCGGGCGGTAACGTACTCCCATCAGCACATATAGCAGCGATAACAGTGATCCAAT